>NC_053112.1:38275280-38615280 GCF_010015445.1 Perca fluviatilis
TCTTTTTTTTTTCGCCATTACGTATTGTTATCCTCCGCCCACTGGAAAGGTTCCCGCCGCGTGATAAAATGCTCGCATACGTGTTTGATGTCATCTAAAAGTGGGCTTCCAGACCTAAACAGTCGGTCATAAGCTGGTGTCCCTTCCCGCTCTGTGATATCTTCATCAGGGCTCTGGTCATGTGGATGTTCCACGGTACATTCTGGTACCCGTCACGCACCATCACCGAGTAAAACCGTTGACTGAAATGGTACGGTCCTCCAGTAGTCCCGGATATTTGGTCAGTCTCACCAGTGCAAAAAGAAAAGTCAGTCCTAAATATTTTGCAAAAATTCTTCAACAGTGAAGTTTCTTCGGTAACATTTTTTGTAATAATTGGCAATGCTTCGCAGCCGCATTTTGTGTTATTACACAACGCGGTTTCGCTAAGCACTGGGTCACTTCGGATTTCAAAAAAGTTTTGAAAAGGTCCAATGGTGTATATGGATGGGCTGAGCTTGATGTCCTGGCTTCTTGGTTGGGACGAACCTTTGGGGCACTGAGGGATGTCTGGCTGACTCACTGTTCCATATTTGTTGGGGCTGCTGGCCGGTGATCTAGATCTTTAATCTGCGGGATGACTCGCACTTCGCTGTACCGGATCTGGATTCAATCTTGATCGGGACCTTGGACCGTGTTTCCCTCGCGATCTTTGACTGCCCGCATCTATTCCTGGCAGCTGCTGATGCTGCAGCAGAAGTGGAAGGCTGGGATGCAGCAGAAGTGGAAGGCTGGATGTTTCAAGCAATAGTGGAACCGGGATGCGCAGCAGAAGTGGAAGGGCCCTCAGCAGAAGAATGGGATTTCACGGCCGGGTGGGTGGGCTTGGTGTCTTCATTATCACGACTGTAAAACAAATAAATAAAGCAAGTCATTAGACTGCGCCATATCAGATCAATGAGTGCCGTACTTTACTGGCCATAAGATAAATAACAATGGCTGAGATTGCTACTGTACCCCCAACCCAATTCACAGCTGTAAAAGCGGTGAGCAGTGTTGGAAAGCCCCACCCCACTACAACATCCTTGAGATACTTTCTCCACAGCCGTTGTGAAGTGTTGAAAGCCCCACCCCCACTCAAGCAAACATCCTCGGAGACATATTCTCTTCTCCATACAGCCAAAAGGTGTGGAAGTGGGTTGAAAGCCCCACCCCCCACTACAACATCCCTTGGTAGCCCAGGCAAACCACCAAACCTCAGACAAGAAATGGCTGAGAGACAGTGCCGTAATCCACAAGTCTTACTTTCACTCTGTAAACAAACACTAAATACTTTTACCGAACTTATTTTTGCATATTTAGAAACGCTACTGTCGCATTTCTATTTTATCATATACTTTTTTACGTGTTTTTTTTTTTTAATACTTTTTACAGTAAAAAAATAAATGGTAATTTCTTTACTCTTCAGGGGTCTAGACCATCCTGGTAATCTAGTTCCTCATCTGTCAAAAGCTCTCTTCTCCTGAATATCCATCATCCTGCATGGCATCAAAAGGCCACGCTTTGATAAACGTCCATATTTCTCTCATGATCCATTTTTTCTCCGTGTTTCTCTGTGTATCCTCAAAACTACTTTGCCGTACGGCTCTCTCACTCCTATATCAGAGCTTCGCAGTTGCGCGTAGGATATGAACGACTGAGGAAGAGCCATTCATTGTACATAATTCCACCCATAATGAAAAGAGAAAGGAGAGGGAATTGAGGTGCGCAGAGGTAATCCGAGATATGGTTGCCTTAACCAGGCATGACTAGGTCTGTCTGTCATATAACATTTTACTGACACAGTCAACACCTCAAAATTTAAGATAATTACCAAAGCTTTCATAAGGATTCATCTATGGGGAACATTAATATCTGTACCAATCCTTTATTTTTATCCACCAACCCCCACTAAAACAAAACGCCAACCCTCACTCGTGGGTGCTAGAGGAATAGTCAGAAATCAACAAAGTGCCTATTACCGGCAAATCCCTTCTGAAATATTTGTTAAGGGATATTTAACTGCATTTGACCAAAGTTGTGGAAGCAAATATGCAGGAAAGTGCCGTCTTGGTGGAAATGACGCGCCACTTGGATTGAACATGCGGGTTGACTCCTTAGTTATAGGGAGGGTTAATCCTCTGATGTTGTCCAGGAGGAATCTGCGGGCATGCCACGCCGTCGATGTTTGGCAACAGTTCATCTGGCAGCGTACATCCAGGGCTTCAACTCGTCTGAATTGGAAAATATGGCTTCCTGTGTGATCCTTCGGTGATGGACAGGTTCCGGCAACTCGCCACAGTTCCTCTGAAGGAACGAAAGCCTCCAGTCTTCTCTGCATTAGATTAAGTAGGGTATCTTATACCCACCTCTAAGATAATATTCATGTCGGTGGCAGCGCCGTGCTATATGAGAGAAGATCCTGGGGTCTCATTTACAAAACTGTAGCTGGATCCTTACTGGTGGCGCTTTCTTAAAAGCCTAAACCCGTACGGCAAAGTCTTATTTATAAAGCATATTTTAAAACATTTCTAAGCCATGTTTTCTCTTGAGGTACAAATTGCTAAATTACCGTTGCTGCCTCTTATCCACGCCATGTACCCCGCCTGCATTTTAACCATAAAATAGTCAATGCAAAGCACCTCATGAATGCTGATCGAGTATGTTAATGACCCTGGCAGATATTCTTTAGATTCAGCGAATCATGACGACTGGCGGAGAAAAACAAAAAAATCTCAGATGCTTTTGAATTGCTGCAAATTGAATTTATAATTCCAGCCTGTTCTTTCATAGTGTAGGAAACCTGAGGTATAGACTACCTATATTAATAGTACCTTCCAAAACAAAGGCATTACGGCACTTTCGGGGGCAGCTTTGATATAACCGGCAGACCTATGAGATAGGATTTAACAGACCTATATATTATATCAAACAAGGCTTAGCAATAAAGTTGGAAGATTATATATAATTATTTATGTAAAACACTAAGCTGTTCTGCCATTTCCCTCTGGAAACAGCCGGTGGCCCCAACTTAGTGTAGGACCTCTATTTGGACCGGGATGGCATGGTTCCGGGCAGTTGCCCCTTACTGGACCCAATTCAGTACATAGATCCAAGAGTTCAGCTTTAGGGTACACATTACATCCCCACCGGGTGTCTCTGGAGAGGGAAATAAAAGCAAAAACTGCTGTCGGACCTGCCAGGACAACCATGAGTGGACTGTCTGCAACAGACTTCAAAGACGGGTTTGTCAGTTGAGGCCTCTGCTAGCTTTGCAAGTACTGCTAGCATTAAGGCTGAGTACAAACACTGTCAGGCAAAGAAGCAGAAGTTAGGCTCTGGTAAAGTTTCAGCAGCACATTTAATGAACGTATCACAGAGGGCCATTGGTGGACACATCAACGAGGCTGGCATCCTCTTTGAAGGCAAATCAAACCCCTCTGTCTATAACAACTGGCAGCTCAGAAAACCACACCTGATGTGGTCGAATAGCATAAATCCCCTGCACACCATACTGCCAACCGGTCATGTATTGCCAGAGCTAGACTGAGCAAGAGGGTGGAAGTAGTACATCAAGAAAAATGCAGTGTTGAAAAAATGCTCCAGAAACCTGTAAGATTGGGCACAGAGCCAGCAAAAGGTATCCTTGTGCTTGTGTTTTGCACCAGTAGTCAGAATATCAAGTCAAACTGCTGTCCTGCTGGGAAAGGTCTTATTTTTTATAGTTTATTGATACAACTTAAGGACATATATTTCTCCCTTTTAATTGCTTGATGAATGTTTAGGTACTGTCAACAACAGTTGACACATACACACAACATTAATAAAGGCACACACCACTTATAAAATGTGTGAGAATCACATAGGCAAATAATCAAGACTCCACCTCCACATTACCACTACAACATGGGTCAGACATTGTAAGTTACTGAACAGAGCTTGCTGTCAACAGCCGAGGTAAGACCCTGAGTTCTCCCCTATCTAGTATAGTAGACAGCGTGAGTATAGCATAGTATAAAGCTATTCCTCAGTCATAAGTTTAGTGATATCCAATTTATATTGAAATATTACATGAATTGTTTAACTATTCTGTGTCCATGCCTTTAACCTTCTGTCCCTATTGATTTCTTCCATACAGATGGCAAGGCTGTGGCATCTCATGCTCCTGTGCTGGGCATGGAGTCCTCTGTGTCTTCCATCCAGTGTAAGCTTCATTGGTACACCGGAGCAATGTGAAAAGGCTCACTTTGTCCCTGGTTACAATCTGGGTGGAGAAGGCTTCGATATCGTCACAATGGAGCCGAAAGGTGCCTATGTCATTGACACTGAAACATGGAAGCTTGGCAATGGCACTTGCAGGCTATACACAAACAGCTACATGAATAGAGAGAGCCAGAAGGTTCCAGCTGCCATGGTGGACTGGAGAACCCTCCCCAAGGGCAGTTTAAAGGTCTCCGTATCCAGTATGATTCTGTCGAAACTCTTGTCAATGATTCTACATCATCCGTGTCCAATGATTGGAAAATTGGCCTTGAAATCCCTGTAGATCCGTCTGTCACTCTTGGTGTTGGTTTTGGAGGTTCCCACTCCAAAGAATCTACCTTTGCCATGCAAAGTCGAAACAAGACCACTACAACTTCTTTAGACATTCTGTCTACTGTAGCTTCTACCCGGTGAGTATATGCACAGATATTTGTCTTTTGTCATTAACTTCATGCTTAAAGTGACAAATATGAACATTACTGTAATCTTAATACTTAATACTGCAACTGACTACAAATGACGATCCCTGTGTTTTACAGCTACAGAATGGCAACAAAACCTCCACTGAGTCATGACTTTAAATCAGTTGTGAACTCCCTTCCGTCCTATTCTACGTAAGACAGAGACATCATATCGCAGTCTGATCGACACATATGGTACACATTACATCACACAAGTGTCTCTTGGGAGGGGAAATAAAAGCAAGCACTGCTATCGGACCTGCCAGACAACCATGAGTGGTCTGTCTGCAGACAAAGTCAAAGACTGTTTGTCAGTTGAGGCGTCTGCTAGCTTTGCAAGTACTGCTAGCATTAAGGCTGAGTACAAACACTGTCAGGCAAAGAAAAGAAGTTAGGATCTGGTCAAAGTTTCAGCAGCACATTTAATGAACGTATCACAGAGGTCATTGGTGGAAACATCAACGAGGCTGACATCCTCTTTGAAGGCCAATCAAACCCCTCTGTCTATAACAACTGGCTTAGCTCACTGAAAACCACACCTGATGTGGTCCGATACAACATAAAACCCTGCACACCATACCGCCAACCGGTCATATTGCCAGAGCCGGACTGAAGCAAGAGGTGGAGAAGTACATCAAGAAAAATGCAGTGTTAAAAAATGCTCAGAAAACCTGTAAGATTGGGCACAGAGCCAGCAAAAGGGATCCTTGTGCTTGTATTTGCACCAGTAGTCAGAATATCAAGTCAAACTGCTGTCCTGCTGGGAAAGGTCTTGCAACATTAAAGGTTTTCAGGCTATATGCAAAAGGTCTTTATGGTGATAGGTGGACTCAGACAGATGGTTCAGTGGTGGTTAGTTACAGTGATAAGAATAAGCGTACTGTCATCATAAATAACAATGACAATCCTAAATGGCCAGAGACATTTGAGTTTGGACCCATCGTCATTAACATGAAAAACAAACTTAAGTTCGGTGTTTATGATGAGGATTCTTACTGGAACAGTGATCCGCTTGGCGGGTGTTCATTTGATTCATGCGTAAAGGAAAAGTGGCGACAGCTGCATGTTAAATCACGGTACCTTCTTCTTCTCCTACATAGTAGAGTGTGCACCAAGTCTTGGTGGTGACCAATGTCAAGAATACATCCCTCCCCCGATGAGTCCCTCTTTGGCCAGGCCCGGTCTACACTCAGAAACGGGTGCCCTTCTTGGAGAGACAGGGAAGAGGAATGCTACATCAGTCAGTCAGGTTAAGGTCAATGGTTCGACATGAGATGGGGTGATGAGAGAATAAGGATTTAAGTTTATTATTATCTTGCATCTAGTTAATCGCATATTTCACACTGTTCTTTATTTGACTTTTGTTAACAAAATAATTACACATACTCAATTTCTCAAATGTAATCCAAATACTGCATGTGTTTGTGTGAAATGTTCTTTTCTTCTGCTTCTGTTAAGTTAAAAAACTCTGCCAATAAAGCATTGACAAAGACAACACAGGTGTCAGTGTGATTTATTGTAATAAAAATACTGTGTAGTTTGTGGTTACATGTAAAGTTGAAATGCATAATCATACAAATGCAAGCAAACAACTAACGTCAATATGGCACACATAAAAGGCTCTTCTCATTTTTCCTCTTCATTTCATTCGATCATTCCTATACATGTTAGGGCTAACAAAACTGATGTTGTTTCTGGGCATTATGTCCATGAGAGGGCAACTGTAAGAGATACATAACTACTTTATAGGTATATTTATTTCAACAGAAACATATTTTAAAAGATCTATATGCCTACACATTACAAAATAAACCATAAAACGTCATATACTCTAAATCTTATAAATTGTTCTTTATATTGCAATTCAGTAAGTTACTGTGCTCAGCATAAGTAAATACACCCATGCTAAACTTACAAAACCAAAAATCTTTTGGAAATTGATCTTAATGATGGGTGTATTCACTTATGCTGAGCACTGTAACTCGATCAAGCTGTTTCTTGATACAACTTAAGGACAGATACCTCTCCTTTGAATTGCTTTTGATGAATATTTAGTACTGTCAACAACAGAACATAGTCAATAGTATTTGGCCATAACTCGTGTTACGAACAAGAACCACAACCCCCGTTTAGGCTACAGATCTCATACCTATGAGATAACTGATCTTGGAAGTGCAATATCTTTTAGAAATTAGACGTAAGCAGGTACGTAAGTAAGTAAGTAAGTGAACTTTATTTATATAGCACCTTTCACAGACAAAGGGGTCACAAAGTGCTTTACAGTAAAACAAAAACAGAGCAAAGACAACACATACAAAGCTATATGGCTAATAAAATGCTTGTGTAAAAGATGAGTCTTCAGGTGTTTTTTAAAGGTTTCCAGAAAATCCAAAACTCTCAAGGCTAAAGGGAGAGAGTTCCAGAGCCCTGGGGCCACCACCGAAAACCGCACGATCACCTCTTGTTTTAAAACGTGTTCTAGAACAATTAAGAGCTCCTGGCTGAAGACCTCAAAGAGCGACCAGGAGTGTGTGCGTGCAGTAGTTCCTGGATGAACGAGGGAGCTTGGCCATGTAAGGCTCTATAGGTAATAGTTAAAATTTTTAAATTCACTCTAAAAACCAATCGGTAGCCAGTGAAGAGCCTTAAGCTCGGAGTAAGTGCGACCTCCTGCTGGTCTTAGATAAAGTCTTGCTGCTGCATTCTGCAATACGACTTGCAGTGAGCCCAAGGATGATTTGTTTAAGCAGGTGTATAGTACATTGCAATAATCCAAACGAGAGGAAACAAAAGCATGAACAAGCATCTCCATCTCTCTTTGAGAAACCACAGATCTAATTTTAGCAATGTTCCTGAGATGGAAAAAACAGGAAGCAAACCACAGACTTCACATGACTGTTAAAACACATAGATTTGTCAAAAATGACACCCAGATTACGCACAGCATTACAGTCTGAAACTGATAGAGACCCAATGGCCTGCCTAATCCTAGGGGTAATGTTATCTGGGGCAAAGATCATCACCTCAGTTTTGTCAGAGTTTAATTGCAAGAAATTGTCAGGCATCCATTTGTTAATGGAGGCTAAACAATTGTGCAGCAAGGACAGTTTGTCTAGCTTATCGGGGCTAAAAGATAAATATAACTGGATATCATCAGCATAACAATGGTAAGATATACCTTCGAAACTACTAATTTTACCAAGAGGGAGCATATAAAGACTAAATAGCAAAGGGCCAAGCACAGAACCTTGAGGCACACCACAAGACAAAGGAGCAGAGTCTGACAAGTAAGTTCCCATAGACACAGAAAAACTCCTGTCTGAAAGATATGAAGAAAACCAGTCCAGAGCTGATCCAGTAATGCCCACCGTTGTTTTCAGTCTTTCAATCAGAGTGCAGTGGTCAACCGTATCGAACGCTGCACTCAGATCCAGAAGGACTAGAACAGAACATTTACCCCCATCAGCAGCCATCAAAATGTCATTAGAGACTTTTAGGAGAGTAGTCTCAGTTGAATGGTTTTTCGAAAGCCAGACTGAAATTTATCGAAAATATTATTAGAATCCAAAACTCTATTTAGCTGGCTTCGTAACAACCTTTTCCAAAAATTTTTGAAATGAAAGGCAATTTAGAAATAGGCCCGTAGTATTTTTAAACAAAGCTGCATCAAGATTGTTCTTTTCAATATGGGCTGGACAACAGCATGCTTAAAACAGCTAGGGACCTGGCCTAGCTGAAGAGATAAATTTAAAATTGAAACCAAACATGGTCCGAAAGCAGATGTAATGTTTTTAAAAGTAAAGATGTTGGTAAAATATCAACAGGACTTTGGGAAGGTTTCATCGAGCCCACTAGCTTAATTAAGTCATTCAGGGACAAAGGGGCAAAAGGAGTCCAGTACCGAAGTGTCTGATGAGTAACAATATGGACGCTTACTGATGGAATGATGCCTGCCCTGATAGCACTAACCTTGTCCACAAAATGAGACAAAAAACGGTTGCAGTCCACATTTGAAAACACAGGGACAGTACACGTAATAGGAGAAACAATGTTGTTAATAGTTTCCAAACAGAGCTTTTGGATTGTTTTTACAGGAAGAAATCAGCTTCGTAAAATAAGAGGCTCTAGCCTCCTTGATCGTTTCATTTAGGTCAATTAAGAGCTCTTTAAGATACAAGCGATGGACTTGAAGCTGAGTTACTTTCCATAAACGCTCAGTTCTCCGACGAATCGCCTCAAGCTGCGCAATGGCATCATTCATCCACGGAGTTGTATTAACAGAGGGTAATTCTCTAATTTTAAGAGGCGCCACTTTGTTCAGCAGCAGGGTGCAATGATCAAGAAACGACTGTGCACAAGCATCGACATCATCAGAAATAAAAACTGAGCTTAAATCAAATGCGTCTGAAAATTTCTCAACAGTGAGCCGGTTAATAAAACGTGAGCTGGACGCCCGTTTAGCAGGCACAGGATCAACATTACAAACAAGATCAAATGAGATGCATTTGTGATCACTAACAAATACATCATCGATGCAAACATTATTAATGTTCAAACCATGAGAAAAAACAAGATCTAGCGTATGACCCTTGCTGTGCGTAGGACCCAACACATGCTGAGTAAAATTAAAAGATTCAGTGATATTTACGAAATCAACAGCATTTTTGCAAGTATCATCGTCCACATGAATATTAAAATCACCAGCAATAATCACTTTTTCCAGCTTAATGGTGGATGATAAGAAATCAGAAAAATCATTAAGAAAAGATGCCACTGGCCCAGGTGGCCGATATATTAAAATACAATAAAATGAACTGGAACGACCAACTTTAGTAATCTGTAGTTCAAAGGAAGAGTACACGTGCCAGCTCAATGACTGGCAGATAAAATGTTTTTAAAAACCACAGCAAGACCTCCACCTCGGCCTGTGAGTCTTGGGGTGCTGATAAAAGTACAATCAACAGGACAGAGCTCATTCAAGTGATAATATTCCAAAATCCCGTTGCCATGTTTCCGTAAGCAACATAAAGTCCATGTTCTGGAAGTTAATAAATCACTGAGCAAAAGAGACTTATTTGCAATTGAACGGGCATTTATTAAACCCATCCTGAGCGATGCAGGAGCATCTGAAGCAGAAAGAGAGGCTCGTGGCAGCGTTCTCGAATACCGGGAACACACACTGCGGCCAGAGGCAGGTTTTCTGCAGGGCACCGGACAGGAGCACAGGCGTTTGGGAAGACAGAGCGGGACGAGCAACCAGCAGCAGCGGCGAAGCCAAACACAGGCGCGAGGGAACAGCCGGGGGCCGGATGTATAAATACACTATAATCGTGTATAAAGTTACTAGAGACCCTTACTTGAGTAAAAGTACAAGTGCTCTATCAAAAAGTGACTTGAGTAGAAGTTGAAGTGCTCTTTACACCACACTTAAGTGGAAGTACTAAAGTATTCAACATTTTTGTACTTAAGTATTGCAAGTAGTTCATTTTAAAATGTACTACTCAAGTACCGAAAGTATTGTGTTATTTAGTTATTAAAAAATCAGTCAAAAGTTTGAATATCTATATTTTTATATTATGTCAAATGTTTAGCCAAGGCCATAGCCTAAAGAATTAACACATATTAAATATATTACATTATATTAAAAATAACAAATACTGAAATAAAATGTACAATTATCACACTGTGCAAGTAAAATGAACATCCTCTCCAGCACAGTAATGATTAAAGCCCCAAAATTTCACACACTAGCTAGTAACGTGATGAACAGGAAAGTTAGCAAGCTAGTACTCATATCAGACTGAAACAACTCAGGAATAGCTTAATCTGCTGCAACAATAGCTAAATAGAAAGAGTAAAAACTTACATTGAACTGGCAACCGTAATGTATCGGGGATTTCTTATGTAAATTAAGTAATTAGTAATCGTAACTAACGTGCAGCAGCTACACACACTGTAACCTCCACAGTCTCCGTAAAGCGTAGGAATTCACAACAGTAACAAGTACATAAAAATGTATCGGAGTAAAAGTATTTCATTCATCGAAAATATGTACTCAAGAATAAAATTGGAAAAATAATACTCCAGTAGAGTATATATACAGCCTTTAGTACTTAAGTAGAGTAGTTGAAGTACTTCTTCGTTACTATACAGCTCTGGATGTAAGTTTTCAGCCTGTGGGGAAAGTCTGCTGACTTTAATAGGGAAGTTATGGAACCACCACATAGTCGTAAGATTTAAAGGGTAGATACTTTCCCAGAGGCAAAGGGGGGGCACCTAGGTTGTGCCAGAGAGTAGAATTGTGACAATAGCTTAAAGGTAAGAAGGAAGAAGTTGTTTCCTTCACTGCCCTGTAAGCTAGTTTTAAACTTGATACGAGCTGCAACAGGGAGCCAGTGTGGTTGTGAATATCAGACTGGCAGCAGCATTTTGGACTAGTTGCAAATGTAGCAGGGGCTCAGGCGAGGGAGGGAGGTGCAGTTTTGGTAGGAGCTGACAAGCACTTGGATGACATACTGTACTAGTTACCTGTCCTCTGCATATTCTATATATCCTAACCTTTTACACATCCCTTAACATTTTTTGCACATCCATACAGCATCTTTTTTTATGTTAATAGTTGTATAATAGTTATAATGTTTGTGTTACTTGTTTCTGTATTTATTGTTTGTTTATTTCATATTCATGTTTAATATGTTTATGTAAGCACCAACAACCAAGGCAAATTCCTCGTAAGTGCTACTTGTTTGGCAATAAAAACCTTTTCTGATTCTGATTATTGCTTTATTGAAGGACTGCACTCTGGACAGTTGGGATTTTTAAAGTGGGGTTGTATGAGGTACAGTGTGGTGAAGGGGCCATGGCCCATCTCTGGTCCATATTCATCTCTACATCAGAGGGGGCAGTGAGGCAAGCGGGGGAAATTGAGGACCAGCGCAACCTTCTGCTGGGCATCCTGCTAGCCAGTGCGAGGCGTTGGACGGTGAGCTGGGTGGTCTCTGTGCCTCCGTCGGTTTCCAGCAGGATGTCGGGAGCTGAGCCGCCCTTTTCACTGAGACTTGGCTGGATCCTGGTGTCCCATTGCCATTTAAACGGGTGACTCTTTCTGTGTGCCAATCTGACGGCCACACAATCCTTTATGATAAATCATGCACAAGTTGAAGGAGCTGATGGGATTTTTATTTTTACATAGCCTACATTTTACATTTTTACTGGAGTTGTACTTTGTATGATTTCATGTGACAAAATGAATATACATAGTTTGCAGTTTAAGAGTTAAACCTTCAAAGACGTTATGGTTCTTTACAGTAACCTAATGACTGACTTGTCTAAAAAAGTAGGCCTACATGGCCTATTCAATATGGTGCATCTTTCTTTCTTAGTTTAAGCTCCATAAACGGTAAAGCTTTTGCAAAGCAAGCTTCCTCATTCAAGTAAATGAGCTGGAACAGGGCAAAAATTGCTGCTTTGATGGAGGGCCATTCAAATAGTAAAAAGAAAGAATTGTGTACAGACAACAAATGCTGCTTATAGTTTATTATTACACATATTATTCAATATATATACAGTATCTAGAGATTGTTTCGCAGTGTTTAAAAGTGGGATGCATCTGAAAACGTGGCAGCTAACAGATACAGTAGCACAGTTTTACTGTGTGACACAGGAAGTTTGTATGCATAGGTGTGGATTTTGGTGGGGACAGTGGGTAGGCGTACCTATCAGATTTCGGTCCTGAGTCATTCTGTACCCACCACTTTTTTGAAAACCTCGAGCTCAATTTAGTAAAAAATAAAAAACGTTCATACCACACAATTCTGGAGCGACAGATTCCAACAAATCCACAAAAATCTCTATCACCACAGGGCAGGCACAGACACAGCTGTCCTGCTGCTGCGCTGGCTACACGCTTCTCTGCTCACAACACTGCCTGTCGGGAAATTCTAAAAAGCTTAACGTGGTTTAATGTACCTAAACAACGATCAATGATCACCAAATTTCATGGCCATATCTTGTCATGAACACTTAAGCCTGTCAAAAAAACTAAACCGAAATTCAACGATTATAGATCTATCTCACGTTAACGTTTTCTTCTTCATTGGTGCATATGGCGAGGAATATGGCGTGGTTGTGATTGAGTGTGTAAAAGCCACCTCCGGCCACTTTGTAGTCAATCAGTGTCACCGCAAAGCGGCAGTCCCAGTTCGCTGACTCGAACGGTCCGATGATGTCAATTCCTACTTTCTGCCATGGACCGTCTGGCAGTGAAACTGGCTGAAGTGGAGCAGCATGTGTCTTAGCACTTTTATCATTCATCTGGCAGGTCACAGATGCACTAATGCTTTCCTGCACCCATATGTCCATTCCGGGCCACCAGTATAAGCAGTGTTGTATAAAGTACTAGAAAGCAATACTTGAGTAAAAGTACAAGTATCGTACTAGAAAAAGACTTTGGTAGAAGTGAAAGTTACCTTTTAGAATATTACTTAAGTAAAAGTCTTAAAGTATCTGATATATTCTGTACTTAAGTATCAAAAGTAATTTTCTGATATTTAATGTACTTAAGTATTTGAAGTAAAAGTTTTTTTTTTTTTTTTAAAAGCAAGCAGTTAGAACTTTTATTGTGAACTTTATTGTGGCTTTCTTATAGTAAAGCATAAAGCATATTTAGGGTTCCCATATCTTCTTAATCTCACTCATCAAATCAAAATCGCATTATTTTCTAGGACTTTTCAGGCACAATTATCTTAAGTTCAAAGAACAAACAGCAGATTTTTAGAGCTGACATCAATGTACAGAAACATTTCTTGCAAATACGGCCACGGGTGTATGACGTTATCTTCATCACTACCCTGTTCACCGAGTTCACCACTATCGTCGGGGTGGTCGCAGTGCTCAACATAAAAAAAAATTCCCACTGGCCCCCGGGGCCAGTAGATCAGAGTTTTGCTGGCCCCTTCTACATTTTTACTGGCCCTGAAAGAAATATCATAGGTGTGATTGGAAAAGGACAAAAAAGCAGGAAAATATATGCCGCACCTACTATGAAGCTTTAGAAAATGGTTCTAACCCAGCTAGCCACTGCCACTGGATGTTGTGCCATTAGCAGTAAAGCTAGACCAGGGGTCATCAACTACATTTTTCCAAGGGCCAGAATTTTTTTAAGCAGACACTCCAGGGGCCGGACTTTCAAATAAAGACAATAAAAGTATACCTAATAGCATCTTCTTGTTTGATATTTTCACTTTCTTACTAAATTAATGCTATATTTTTTACATGTATTAGTGTAAGCAAACCCCTAAAACCATGGAAAATCCATAATGATTACTAGATAGGCTACTTAACTAGAAAATTATCTCAGATTAGTCCTGTATGCACGTCATTCACGGGCATATTAATTAGCCACATGTATTTGTTTTGGTCTTATAATACATCCAAAGGTTTACCGCTCCAGCGGAGTGGATGGCTCGTTTAGACAGCAGCTATGTTTACAAGAGTTTGTCCAAAGTTCAAGATTGGTTGCAAATTAAGATAAACAGTTAGACTACAAACTGACATCTTTCATTTTAGCTTGTTTGTAAAGTCGCTATTTGCAGAGTAGAGCTGGGTTGTCACAGCGCGGTGGACAAGAGTGGACAGCGCAGACTGAAATATCAGTTTCTACATGTTTCTGCCTGTAGAACAGGTAGGTGGGTTATTGATAAGTATTGACTCTTTAATCATGGAGGTTTTATTGTAGGCTACTTACAGTAACGGGTAGCGTTAGTTCATCTGCGCCATCGGCAGTAAATAATCCTCGGTAACGTTTCCAGTCAGTACATGTGCTGCGTGAAGTAACGCACACACCTCTGCGTTTTTACTGGCCCCGGGCCATCGGGCCATTGCTTATGTCGAGCCCTGGGTGGTCGTCTACAATAACGGGAGGTCCTCCAGTAGGTGCTCATGCTTCCATGGCGGTTTCAGTTGTGCGTCCTCCTCCTCCTTTAGCAACAAACAAGCGCTGAAATAGAGCGCGCGGCGTGCGGAGCGTGCGTAATGCAATCTAGGAGCAGTGATTCGCCAAACCTCCCTTATTGCTGTCGCACACATTTCTTCTAATTTTATTCTTTAGTAACGGTAAACGAAGATGCTTAGTGGAAATATAGCGGAGTAAAAGTATACATTTTATCTAGGAAATGTAGTGGAGTAAAAGTGAAAGTTGACATAAATTTAAATAGCGCGAGTAAAGTACAGATACGTTGAAATTTCTACTAAGTACAGTAACGTAGTTTGTACTCCGTTACATTACAACACAGTAAGTACTCGAAGTGCTTGGTGCATACAACACTTTTCCGTGAGAACCCCTGTATATTTTTTTCCTTTCCCGTCACATCTTTGACTGAGAGTTCCACTCTAGTAGCAAAGTAGGGTTTGAGCACTGCAGGTAGAGACTTTGATTTTTTTCGCCACCCCTTCTTCATCTGTGCCCTGATGGCAGTAAGCTCAGGGCACTCCTCACATGCCATAGCGAAGTCCTTCACTGAGAGAGCTTTCAGTTCTGTGTCCAGCAGAGGTACAAGTTCAGGCTCAGTCACTGGCTCTGCATTCTCTTCTGATGGGAGAGGCAAACGGGAGAGACAGTCAGCAGCATAGTTTTGTGCTCCTGCATGATACACCACATCATATGTGAAGCACAGGAGTCTGGCTGACCACCGGGCAATACGCATTCCTGCGCCTAAGTCCTTTTGTGTGTAGCAGTGTGGTCAGGGCTTGGTGATCTGTACGCAGTGTAAATCTTGTCCCCTATAAGAAAGTCCTCCTTTTCTACAATGGAGTATTTCCGTTCAGCAGAGGTAAGTGAACGTGAGGCAAATGCAACTGTGCGCTCCATGTTATCAGGGCATTTGTGTCAGTATGGCCCCCCAGACAATAGTCTGAAGCATCTGTAGACACAATTGTAGGAAGGCTGGGGTCAAAAACTGATAGCGCTGAGCTGTGTACAATGCGAGTCTTGACCATGTCAAAGCTTGACTGTGCTGCTGCCGTCCACTGGACTGTGTCGTCACGCAGGCAGTCTCGCATGGGCTCTACCAGAGATGCATAGTTTTGCACAAATTTTGCATACCATGCTGTGAGCCCCAGGATTGAGTGCAGTGTGGTGGTGTCACTAGGCGCTGGAGCAGCTGTAATAGCCTTGAGGTGATCTTTGTCTGGCAGCAAACCCTGGGCTGAGATGGTGTGTCCAAGGAACCGTAGGTTGGTCTGGTTGAAGTGCCATTTTTCATTGTTGAACTGGAGGCCGGCTTCCTTTAGCGCAGCAAGCACCGTCAGCAGATTACAGTCATGCTCCTCCTTTTCTGTGCCATAGACTGTGACATCATCCAGATAGTTCTGGACCCCTTGAGGTCTTTCAGCACCAGAGACATCATCTTGGAGAACGCACTTGGGGCTGAAGGTAGGTCTCACATTAGGTGGAAGTGTAGGGGGAGCCACTTGATAGCTACAGATTAATTTCTTAATATTATTAATATGGAAAAACTAATATGGAAAATCTATTACATAATGTTTGTTTGACAATATGTCTTAGTGGAGAAGAACACAGGCTAGGAGTGAATGGGACAGACATGAGGTCGGTGATGGCTAGAGATGAGACCAGTGATGACATCAGGTAGGAGTTCTATTAGTAAGACCACACACAACTAAATGTCCAGTATGGTTTGAAGTTCTGTTGACCAACCTATTCACTGTGTCCTTTTGGGAAAAAATAGTGCAGACAGATATGGAAAATATAACAATTAGCCTCTGTCTGACAGCGCGGGAACGTAATAAACAAATCAGAACGCAAATTTAAACATCCCCGCAGCATATGCTCCAAATGCAGTGATATACAGAACAATGAAAATACAGTACAAGAAAAAGTCGGCTACAATAATGTGGTGACTACCAGAGGTGACGATTAGGTTGCCAAGGGCAACTGTTAATGTTTTGCCCGTATTTATATATATGTATGTACATACATACCCTAAACCCAACAGGAAGTCTGCCATTTTGAATTGAAAGTTTGAAATTAGTGCGATTTTGGCCATTTCTACATGTCGTACTTTAACGAACTCCTCCTAGAGATTTCATCCGATCAACTTAAAATTTGGTCTGTGTCATCTCAAGTCATTTAAGATGAAAACTTATTAAAAGAAAAACTTTTCGTGATAGGGCGTGGCCGTGGCGGGGCGGCCATTTTGTGCGTTTCGCCATCGAAACAGGAAGTGGGTGTAACTCGAGTGTACATTGTCCAGTTGGCTCGAAACTTTTCAGGATTCATAACACTCTAACTCTGAGGTCATTTACAAGACAAAATTAACTCAAAGTCATAGCGCCCCCTAATGGCAACAGGAAGTAGGCCCAAAACTATACGTGCTATACTTTAACAAACTCCTCCTAGAGATTTTATCCGATGGACTTCAAACTTGGTCTGTACCATCTCAACACCTTAAAGATGAAAAGTTATTAAAAGAAAAACTTTTCGTCAGACGTTGTGGGCGTGGTGGCCATTTTGAGTGTTTAGCGATGAACAAAGAAGTTGTTGTACGTTGTCGCATCTGCCCGAAATTTCTCACGATAGACAAGGGTCCATGCCTGAGGACATCAACAGGCCAAAATTGACTTTTTGTCATAGCGCCCCTCGCTGGCAACAGGAAATGCGCCTTATATGACAAACATCATCTGATTTACATAAAACTTATAGGGCCCTATTTTAATGATCTGAAACGCAAGTATCAAACGTGAAACGCAAGGAGCTTTGTGGGCAGATCTCGACGCAAATCTAAAATGGGTTGGTCTGAAGTTGCTACGTGTGGTTTGGGCGTAACGTGCAATAAACCAATCAGAGTGTCATCTCAAATTCCCTTTAAGAACAGGCGCGCTTGTTCCATGGCGCACGCCAGGAGCTGTCCGGGATGCGGCAAAGTAATAAATGCCCGTCTTGACCGGGTGGCGATGTTGCTGCGGCATCTCGGCGCGATCTCCTCAAGTCTGGAGAGGATTGCTGCAGCCATGGAGCGTGGGCCTCCAAACACGCCCACCTGCTCCTGTTGTGCCCGTTCCTCCTCCCCCACTCCATCTCCATCCACCCACTCCACCAGGAGCGCTCGCTGATTGCCACTCCCGGACCAGATCCCGCTGGAGTGTCCAACATCACGTCTCCTTAAGTCCTCTAATATTTCCTCATTTATGTCATCAACACATCCATCATTCATGGAAATGTTGTGTAAAACACAACAAGCCACAAAGAATGCTGTGACTTTTTGAGGACTGTACTGTAAAGTGCGCTTTTCCTTGTAAGTATGATTTGCAAAAATGGGAACTGCTGCGTCCATTTAGATGAGGGAAGTGTATGCGCGTTTGTACACTCTACATTATGGCCAAGCAAAAAAAGGCCCCACTATTTGACCTCTACATAGTTGTTTTTCTCACATAAAAAGTCTCAGAAGTGAATTTAGTGATAAAATAGCAGATGAACAGTGTATACAATTTCTGAGGTCTCCGCGACCTATTCAGAAGACTACCTGATCTCAGATCAGTGGTGTAGTCTATGTAAATGTTGGGGGATGACAAAGGTAGAGACTAGAGCCAAATAAGGAGGAACGTCAACACTCGGTGGTTCATTGAGATTTGCCCGTTTTCAGAGTCAGTTTCAAATTGTGAGATTTGCAGAGGAAAGAGGTGTCAATGGGATTTTGAGGTTCTATGTATGTCCTATTTACCCACCAAACTGTTGTTATTCAACTATGACAAGGTAAAATCGGTTTAGCATTCTATCACCCATTTAAGGATATGGACGACTGAGGAAGAGCCATCATTGTACATAATCCCGCCCATAATGAAAAGAGAAGGGAGAGTGAATTGAGAAAGGTGAGGTAATCCAGAGATGATGGTTTAACCAGGCATGACTAGGTCTGTCTGTCATATAACATTTACTGACAGTTATACACCTCCAAATTAAGATTACCAAAGTTTTCATGATTCATCCATGGGGAACATTAATATCTGTACCACCTTTATTTTTAATCCACCAACCCCCCCCAAAAACAAAAACGTCAACCTCATAGTGGTGCTAGAGGAATAGTCAGAGAATCACCAAAGTCATCAGGATTTCTCTTCACAATTTCACGGCAATCCTTTGAATATTTGTTGAGATATTTAACTGTTGACCAAAGTTGTGGATTAACCAAGTGAGGGAGGTGCAGTCTTGGTGGGAGATGACAAGCACTTGGATGAGCATGTGGGTTGACTCCCTAGTGAGGAAGGGGTTAATCCTCCTGATGTTGTCCAGGAGGAATCTGCAGGAGCATGCCACCGGTGCGATGTTGGCAACAGTTCATGTCTACAGTCACATCCAGGTTCTTCACTGTCTGAATTGGTATCACTTCAGTATTGTCATTGGTGATGGACAGGTCTCGGCAATCACATCAGTCTGTCAGGCAAGCAGTGCTAAATGAGAGAAAGATCTGGGGTCTCATTTATAAAACTGTGCATAGGATCCTTACTAAAAGTGTACTTATGCCCAAAAGCCTAAAACGGCGTACGCCAAAAAAAAGAGTCTGATTTATAAAACGTATTTATAAAACATATGTAAGCAATGTTCCCTTTATAAATCACAGATTACCCACAAGTGTGCGTACGTGAATCAGCCTCTTATCCCGCCATGTACACGCCCATTTTTAACCATAAATAGTCAATGCAAAGCACCTCATGAATGCTGATCAGTATGTTAATGACCCTGGCATTTGTTCTTTCGTTACGCCGAATCATGACGACTGGCGGAGAAAAAGCAAAAAAATTCTCAGATGCTTGTGAATTGCTGCAAATTGAATTATAATTCCGGCCTGTTCTTTCACAGTGTAGGGAAACCTGAGGTATAGACTACCTATATTAATAATACCTTCCAAAACAAAGGCATTACGGCACTCGGGGACAGCTTCGATATACCAGACCTATATGATAAGATTTAACAGAACTATATATTATATCCAAACAAGGCTTAGCAATAAAGTTGAATATTAAATATAATATTTATATAAAACACTAAGCTGTCTGCCATTTCCCTCTGGAAACAGCCGGTGGCCCCCAGAGTGGTAGGACCTCTATTTGGACCGGGATGTCATGGTTCCGGCACGTTTCCCCCTTTACTGGACCCAATTCAGTACATAGATCCAAGAGTTCAGCTTTAGGGTACACATTACATCACACAAGTGTCTCTGGGAGGGGAAATAAAAGCAAGCACTGCTACTGTTTGTCAGTTGAGACGTCTGCTAGCTTTGCAAGTACTGCTAGCATTAAGGTTGAGTACCAACACTGTCAGGCAAAGAAGCAGAAGTTAGGCTCTGGTCAAAGTTTCAGCAGCACATTTAATGAACGTATCACAGAGGTCATTGGTGGACACATCAAAGAGGGTGAAATCCTCTTTGAAGGCCAATCAAACCCCTCTGTCTATAACAACTGGCTTAGCTCACTGAAACCCACACCTGATGTGGTCCGATACAACATAAATCCCGCCACCATACTGCCAACCCGGTCATTTCAATCAGGAGAGACTTGTTTGCAGATATGCAAAAGCTTTAATGTACAACAGCATGTAATGTACAATGTTTTGGAGATTGAACTCCATCGTTATTAATACATTCAATATATTAATAAATTTAATGTAGGGGTAGGGAACCAAGATGTAACCCCGATGGAATCCAGACACCGGTGGTGGCGGAGAAAGCCGGAACTAGACCGGAAGGCATTGGGGCGACAGCCGTAGAAACCCCCAGGACCGGGAGGCGGAAGGGGAGGAGGAGAGAACGACGTCTTCCTGAAATGACAGCTGATAGCACAGGGAGAGAAGCAGCTTTTAAAACAGTGACGTAACGCTGTGATTGGCCAATGGGATCATTGCCCGGATCGGATTATCAGAAGGTAGACGCCTCCAGCGCTGATTCACTTAGGAGGAACTGATACTTGTTAGGTCTTCCTGAAAGAATTTGGCGCTGAGCTACATTTCAATCAGGAAGACTTGTTTGCAGATATGCAAAAGGTTTAATGTACAACAGCATGTAATGTACAATGTTTTGGAGATTGAACTTCATCGTTATTAATACATTTAATATATTAATAAATTTAATGTAGGGGTAGGGAACCAAGATGTAACCCCAAAACATGACTGAAATTGGACATGAAGGAATAAACACGAAAATTAAAATATGTTTTTAATTAATAAATTATGAAGCTTACCTCCGGGTTGCAGGATCGGAAACAGAAAGCACATGCAGTGATCCGTCCCCTAAACAGCATGCGCGAATACTGCCCGTATTTCGTCATCGGCAACTCAGGCCGGCATACACGGCATCTCCGCCCGTCACGACGCTCAGGCCGGCATAACCGGCATCTCCGCCGATACGGCAACTCAGGCCGGCATACCGGCATCTCCGCCGGTACGGCAACTTCGGGCTGGCATAACGGCATCTCCGCCCGGTAGCAACCTCGGGCTGGCATACACGGCATCTCCCGGTACGGCAACTCGGGCTGGCATACGCGGCATCTCCGCTGGTATGCAACAGGGCCGGTACATAGAATGAAACATAGCTTCCGTATTTGCTTAGTCATTTCCCTATTATTAACAATATTCCGTCGAAACGACGGCTACTGAAGTATGACACCACCACCGGTTATATGCTGTTTACGGCACCACGCCGTGAAACATAAAGAAAACGAGGCATCTCCGCCGTTTATGGCAATGCAGCCGTGAAATTAAATAATTTCTTGAATTAGGATATGAACGGGATTGCCCCGTGAATGTGAGACATGCCACCCGTGGCCCACATGAAAATACACCCACAGTTTGTATCTTACCGGATTATGGCTTTAGGGATCGTTGATTGGTGAGGACGAAATTGACGTCGGGACGAATGTAAGAAGAGTAAGCCGAAGAAGTCCACCGACCCAGCCTTTGCAGCGAGGTCCGAGACATTCCTTGATTGGCCGCCCGTGGTAGCGTCCCTATTCTGAATGAATGCCCTGAATAATGCTGTGGCGAAAGACCAGATTTGAGGAGAACTGTCTCCAGATGTTGCCTAAATCACCCTTTAGACAAGGGGACGATTCCCGAAATAATGAACAGAGGCGAGGGAGTTAGTAGAAGGCCTGGCTTTCAGATAGTTCAACATAGATTTAAATGGGCAAAATAAGTGTATCTGTACGAGGCGCGATAACTGAGCAAGCTCCTCGCGTTTAGAATGCTTAAGTTGTCAGCAGTAGTGATTAGCGTGAAAAGCCAGATCGGGAGAAAAGTAATATCGACATCGGGTTGAAGGAGTATATAAAAATTCGAATTCTCCGCATCTTAGAAATGCATAGAAAGCTAACGGAAAACGGACTCCAGAAGTGCGTCTAAATAAGGGGAAAAAACCCTGCCCTGAGTTGTGCGACACTAAATTATGTAAGATGCCGAGCGTGATCGGCTGCCCGAGGTCGAGGAGAAGTGGGGTGAGTTTTAGAGACGCCCTTCAACAGTAATTTAATAGCCGGATTAGAAAGGAGGCTTGGAAACGAGGGATCATAACATTTAATATGAAATTGAATTCCTGCAATCAACCCCACGCAGTATACTGCACCTTGAAGTTGCGAGTGTGGGTACAATAACATATAAATGCACAAATGCTTTTAACGAGAACAGGTCTGGGAGGTACGCAAATGATAACACAGAATAGGGGAAAAAGTATGCCAGGCAAAATCGTAAGTTTTTAGAGTGGACGCCGCTAGACCTTTTCTCATGTACATTTTGGAGGATTCTAGGCATTGATGCAATGGGTTGAAGTTTAATGCAGCTCTAGCTCTTGAAGAGAGGGAAGCGCTACCGCGGGGGCTGGCTGATGGGCAGAGGCTTCAAAAGGTCTGAAAGTGAAAACGAGACAGAGCATCAGCGCCGTCGTTGAAATGCCCGGGGACATGGCGGGCGGTGATGATAAAATTATTCATCACCGCGGACCATGTGATGCTTCTCATGAATGGCATGATTTTCCCACTACGAAGCGCCCTCTATTTATTATGCTGACAACCGCCTGATTATCGCGCACATGACTGAGATGCATTTACGCTATGTGCATGCCTCCCAGACGCGGCAAGCTACCGCAATTGGGTAGATCTCATGCAGGCGGATGAATCGGACTGGGAAAAGTTGGGAGGCCAGTGGCCTGAAAACCACTGGTCTTGAAAAAAAAAAAGCGAAAGGGGGCGTCGGTAAAAAACGCGCAGGAAATCCGAGCGGGTGCACCAACTTCGTCATATAAAGAAAGAAACCCCGTTCCAGTGCTCCAGAAGATGAGACCAGAAACGTAAATCGGAGCGGCACCCGGCATCGAGAACCGTCGTGTAAGTGAGAGACAGAGGAAGCAGTGTCCAGCAACCTGGAAATAAACGAAGCGCCTGCGGGATCACGCGCATGGCGAAATTGAGATGCCCGAGGAGGGAGAGCAACTGGCGTTTAGAGATGGTTACGGCGGAAGAATGGGAGCGCGATGCTTCGAGCGCGTAACAATTTATCGAGCGGGAGAGCCGCTTTCATGCCGGGAATCGAGGGTAATGCCGGAAACTCCAAACAGGTGGCGGGACCGATAGTCTTTGCCTCGGACAGGGCACGCCGAGGGATCCGAAGCAGTGCCCCAGCCTGCCAAGGCCGCCCGGAGCCGTCGTGGGGGGCGTCTACGAGTAAAAAGTCGTCCAACAAGTGAAGCACCGAGGGCACCCGCACCCTGTTAAGCAGGATCCAGCACAGGGCCTCGAAAACGTGGTTAAAAATGCACGGGCTGCTCCGACGGCGAAGGTCAAACGTTACCCCAAAATAGAACTTAGAGTCCCACCTAAGCGCAAAAAGGGGCCACTGCGAAGGATGAATGGGCGCACGATCTTAAAAGTGTCAGTGATGTCCGCTTTGGAGAGCCAAGCGCCAACCCCGCCAGCTTAATCAATCTGATAAGCGCCGGCCGGGCAGGGACTATGTAGAGTAGCCAGGCGAGAGCTCCTATGGACGCCCGTCGAGAAGAAGCTGGAATAGCCGCCCGGTGAAGAGACGGGATCAGGACCTGGGTCCGATGCGAGATCAGAACTCGAAATCCGACATAGCGGAACCGCAGAGCAAAATACAGAAGAGCACAGGAACGGCTCGCCATACAGCCGTCCGACTGACACACGACGTCTTCCTGAAATGACAGCTGATAGCACAGGGAGAGAGCTTTTAAAACAGTGACATAACGCTGTGATTGGCCAATGGGATCCTTGCCCGATCGGATTATCAGAAGGTAGACGCCTCCAGCGCTGATTCGCTTAGGAGGAACTAATACTTGTTAGGTCTTCCTGAAAGAATTTGCGCTGAGCTACATATTGCCAGAGCCGGACTGAAGCAAGAGGTGGAGGAGTACATCAAGAAAAATGCAGTGTTTAAAAATGCTCAGAAACCTGTAAGATTGGGCACAGATCCAGCAAAAGCCTTCTGCTTGTGTTTGCGCAGTAATCAGAATATCAAGTCAAACTGCTGTCCTGCTGGGGAAAGGTCTTGCAAGATTAAGGGCCCTATCTTGCACTCACGCGCCAATTGACTTTGTGTACCGACCCACATGTATCATTCCTTTTTGCACCCGGCACAACGTACTTTTTCCTCCATAGACGCCGTCGGAAATTAGGGAATGAATTTGCGCTCCCGGGCGGTTCAGCAAAAAAGGAGGGCTGTTCAGGTGCAAACGTTCCCTGATGCTATTTTTCAGTTTCAGAAAACAATTCCGCCCACTGACCAGGAAAACCTGGTCTAAAGTCAGTGGCGCATTATTCAGATGCTATTTTAGGGCGCATGCTTTGCCATAATGTAGCGTGCGCAACGCATACACATTGCTTCCCTCATCTACACGAGACGCCGAGTTCCCATTTTGCAAACCATACATAATTACAAGGGAAAAATATTACTGAAAATGCCGCTTCAGGTGTTTGGATAGGTCAAGAGGCACTTTACAGTACAGTCCCCAAAAAGTCGCAGCATTCTTTGTGACTTGTTGTGTTTTACACAACATTTCCATGAATCGTGGATGTGTTGATGAAATAAATGTTGAAATATTAATATTAAGGAGACGTGATGTTGAACTACGGTAGGATTGGACACTTGATGGTTTGGGAGTGGCAATGCGCGATGTGCTCCTGGTGGAGTGGGTGGACGGAGATGGAGTTGGGGGAGGAGGAAGGGGCACAACAGGAGCAGGTGGTGCATTTGGAGGTCCACGCTCCATGGCTGCAGCAATCCTCTCCAGACTTGAGGAGATGCGCCCGAAAGGCCGCAGCAACATCGCCACCCGGACAAGACGGGCATTTATTACTTTGCCGCATCCTGGACAGCTCCCGCTGGCGTGCGCCAGGCAAATCCGCCGTCATAATAGCAATCCGCCATGGCACAAGCGCCCTGCTCTTAAAGGGAATGTGAGATGACGCTCTGATTTGTTATTTTCACGTTACGCCCAAACCACACCTAGTTACTTCAGACCAACCCATTTTAGATTTGCGTCGGGCGCAAGAGTCATTTATCCCGCCGGTATAATAGCAACAGCGGCCGAGATCCGCCCACAAAGCTACTTGCGTTTTGCGTTTCATACTTGCGTTTCAGATCGTTAAAATAGGGTCTTAAAGGTTTTCAGGCTCTATGCAAAAGGTCTTTATCGTGATAGGTGGCGTCAGACAGATGGTTCAGTGGATGTTACTTACGGTGATAAGATTAAGCGTACTGTCATCATAAGTAACAATGACAATCCTAAATGGCCAGAGACATTTGAGTTTGGACCCATCGTCATTAACATGAAAAACAGACTTACGTTCAGTGTTTATGATGAGGATTCTTACTGGAACAGTGATCCGCTTGGTGGGTGTTCATTTGATCTGCGTAAAGGAAAAGTGAGCGACAGCTGCATGTTAAATCACGGTACCTTCTTCTTCTCCTACATAGTAGAGTGTGCACCAAGTCTTGGTGGTGACCAATGTCAAGAATACATCCCCTCCCCGATGAGGCCCTCTTTGGCCAAGGTCTTCCACACTAGAAACGGGGTCCTTCTTGGAGAGACAGGGAAGAGGAATGCTACATCAGTCAGTCAGGTTAAGGTCGCGGTCGACATGAGATGGGGTGATGAGAGAATAAGGATTTAAGTTTATGATTATCTTGCATCTAGTTAATCGCATATTTCACACTGTTACTATTTCTTTATTTGACTTTTGTTAACAAAATAATTACACATTCTCAATTTCTCAAATGGAATCCAAATACTGCATGTGTTTGTGAGAAATGTTCTTTTCTTCTGCTCCCTTTCTGTTAGTTAAAAAACTCTGCCAATAAAGCATCAATAAAGAGAACACAGGTGTCAGTGTGATTTATTGTAATAAATATACTGTGTAGTTTTGTGGTTACATGTACAATTGAAATGCATAATCATACAAATGCAAAACAAACGACTAAAGCAAGAGGGCACACATAGAAGGCTCTTCTCATTTTTCCTCTTCATTTCATCCGATCATTCCTATACATGTTAGGGCTGACAAAAGCGACCAAAAATGGCGTTGTTTCTGGGCATTATGTCCATGAGAGGGCAAACGCGTAAAAGATACATAACTACTTCATAGGTATATTTATTTCAACAGAAACATGTTTTAAAAAGGTCTATATGCCTACACATAAAATATACCATAAAACGTCATATACTGTAAATCTTAATATAATGACTGGCTTTCAAACAGAGGCATTGACCTTATAAATGTTCTTTATATTCCAATGCAGTAAGTTAACTTGAACCCAAGCTGTTTATTGATACAACTTAAGGACAGATATTTCTCCTTTGAATTGCTTGATGAATGTTTAATACTGTCAACAACAGTTACACACACACACACACACACACACACACACACACACACACACACACACACCTATAAAATGTGTGAGAATCACATAGGCAAATAATCAAGACTCCACCTCCCCATTACCACTATAACATGGGTCAGACATTGCAAGTTACTGAACAGAGCTTGCTGTCAACAGCCGAGGTAAGACCCCTGAGTTCTCTCCTATCTAGTATGGTAGACAGGGGAGTATAGCATAGTTTATCCTATTCCTCAGTCATTAGTTTAGTGATATCCAATGTATATTGAAATATTACATGCATTGTTTTAACTGATTCTGTGTTCATGCCTTTTACCTTCTGTCCCTATTTATTTCTTCCATACAGATGGCAAGGCTGTGGCATCTCATGCTCCTGTGCTGGGCATGGAGTCCTCTGTGTCTTCCATCCAGTGTAAGCTTCCTTGGTACACCGCAGCAATGTGAAAACGCTCACTTTGTCCCTGGTTACAATCTGGGTGGAGAAGGCTTCGACATCGTCACAATGGAGCGGAAAGGTGCCTATGTCATTGACACTGAAACATGGAAGCTTGGCAATGGCACTTGCAGGCTATACACAAACAGCTACATGAATAGAGAGAGCCAGAAGGTTCCAGCTGCCATGGTGGACTGGAGAACCCTCCCCAAGTGCAGTTTAAAGGTCTCCGGTATCGAGTATGATTCTGTCGAAACTCTTGTCAATGATTCTACATCATCCGTGTCCAATGATTGGAAAATTGGCCTTGAAATCCCTGTAGATCCGTCTGTCACTCTTGGTGTTGGTTTTGGAGGTTCCCACTCCAAAGAATCTACCTTTGCCATGCAAAAGTCGAAACAAGACCACTACAACTTCTTTAGCCATTCTGTCTACTGTAGCTTCTACCGGTGAGTATATGCACAGATATTTGTCTTTTTGTCATTAACTTCATTCTTAAAGTGACAAATATGAACATTACTGTAATATTAATACTTAATACTGCAATCGACAGTAACTTATGTATATGATCCCTGTGTTTTACAGCTACAGAATGGCAACAAAACCTCCACTGAGTCATGACTTTGAATCAGCTGTGAACTCCCTTCCGTCCTATTCACGTAAGACAGAGCCATCATATCGCAGTCTGATTGACACATATGGTACACATTACATCACACAAGTGTCTCTGGGAGGGGAAATAAAAGCAAGCACTGCTGTCCGGACCTGCCAGACAACCATGAGTGGACTGTCTGCAACAGAAGTCAAAGACTGTTTGTCAGTTGAGGCGTCTGCTAGCTTTGCAAGTACTGCTAGCATTAAGGCTGAGTACAAACACTGTCAGGCAAAGAAGCAGAAGTTAGGCTCTGGTCAAAGTTTCAGCAGCACATTTAATGAACGTACCACAGAGGTCATTGGTGGAAACATCAACGAGGGTGACATCCTCTTTGAAGGCCAATCAAACCCCTCTGTCTATAACAACTGGCTTAGCTCACTGAAAACCACACCTGATGTGGTCCGATACAATATAAATCCCCTGCACACCATACTGCCAGCTGGTCATATTGCCAGAGCTGGACTGAAGCAAGAGGTGGAGAAGTACATCAAGAAAAATGCAGTGTTGAAAAAATGCTCAGAAACCTGTAAGATTGGGCACAGATCCAGCAAAAGGGATCCTTGTGCTTGTGTTTGTAACAGTAGTCAGAATATCAAGTACGCACTGCTTTCCTGCGGGAAAGGTCTTGCAACATTAAAGGTTTTTCAGGCTCTATGCAGAAGGTCTTTATGGTGATAAGTGGACTCAGACAGATGGTTCAGTGGAGGTTAGTTACGGTGATAAGAATAAGCGTACTGTCATCATAAGTGACAATGACAATCCTAAATGGCCAGAGACATTTGAGTTTGGACCCATCGTCATTAACATGAAAAACAGACTTACATTCGGTGTTTATGATGAGGATACTTACTGGAACAGTGATCAACTTGGTGAGTGTTCATTTGATCTGCGTAAAGGAAAAGTGAGCGACAGCTGCATGTTTAAGCACGGTACCTTCTTCTTCTACAGATAGTAGTAGCGTCGCACCGCTTGGTGGTGACCAATGTCAAGAATACATCCCCCCCCCGATGAGTCCCTCTTTGGCCAAGGTCTTCCACACTAGAAACGGGGTCCTTCTTGGAGAGACAGGGAAGAGGAATGCTACATCAGTCAGTCAGTCAGGTTAAGGTCACTGTCGAATTTGAGATGAGGTGATGAGAGAATTAGGATTTAATTTTATGATTATCTTGCTTGTAGTTAATTGCATTGTTCACACTGTTACTATGTCTTCATTTGACTTTTGTTTACAACAATAATTGCACATGTTCTTTCCAAATCTGCCAATAAAGCATCAACAAAGACAACACAGGTGTCTGTCTGATTTTATGTATGAAAAATACTGTGTAGTTTAGTGGTTTACATGTAAAAATGAAATGCATACTCATGTATAGACTATCCAAAACTTTAAATACTTGAAATATAAGAACCAATTAAAATAATTTAATAGTAACAGCTGAGTAACAGCTGTTTTTTTTTTTAGTTTCATCTCTGGAAAAAATGTTCATTGTCCTACTTTTCAGCTAAATATTGAACTGTGACAGTCTTCACTTCTGGCTAAGGTGTAGAGGGGAGGGATTCAAGCTGAGAGAACACACAGATATAAGTCTAGATTGCTTACTTCAGCTTTAGCCATGCTCAGTGATACTGTAGCTCTTGTATTAAACATGTTTAACCTACAGCTACTGTGACTAAAACAATATAATGTCAAATTATCTTCCCTAATTCCCAACATGTTTTGCAGGCCAAATGTTGTTTTCTGGGGTCATGCACTGTAGGGATCAAGGCTAATACAAAAAGTACTAACTAACACATAATCATCATATCATGGTGACATTGAAGAAAATGCACATGACAAGCAGGACAGTCATAAAATGTGCTAGAGTAGGAGGAACAAAACCCCAAATAAAGGAACAGAAACACATGTGAATGTGTTGGTGTATGGAGTATCCGTGATACACGATACACCGGTGTCTATAAAAATATTCACCTCCTTTTTCCTTTCCCAAAATGTAATAATTGTGAATGTGATGGTATAATTATGAAAAATGATGTGAGGGTGGTGGCTGTAGAGTCATTTGAAGGCACATTTGCCTCAGCAAGGTACAAAGCAATAACAGTAACACTCCTACTTTTTATTTTTTGAAAAATTACGTGACAAAATAGGTATTGGGTGGGACAATTTATTTGTGTGTGTGTGTGTGTGTTGTGTGTGTGTGTGTGTGTGGTGGTGGTGGTGGTGGGGGGTTCGTTAACAGGCATAAACACATATAAAGACACACACACACACACACACACACACACACACACACACACACACACACACACACACACACACACAGACAAATAAATTGTCCCACCCAATACCTATTTTCCATCAATGTAGTCACATCATTTTTCAAAACAATAAAAAAGTAGGAGTCATAAGTTACATTTCATGTTATTGCTTTGTACCTGCTGAGGCAAATGTGCCTTCAAATTACTCTAAAGCCACCACACCTAATATAACACATATACATATATATAACATATATATATACACATAATTATACCATCACATTGCCAATTATTCAATTTTGGGAAACAGGAAAAAGGGGGTGAATATTTTTATAGACACCATCTAAAGTAATGTGTCATTTACAACCAGTTATTAGCTTGCATGCTCTCATCAGCCTAGAATATGGAACCAGCAACCCACCGTTACTGAAATAAATTAATACAGATATATTGTGTTGATAACAGTGTTTTTTTGCAAAAAGCTGCTCGGCTGTGCAACAAGTTTAGACAGCCACAGACAGCCACAATATCATACCTCTGCCCACGCGCTCCGTGATCATATGTAAAATGTTGCCGAATTTGTAAATGGGGAAGTGAGAAGTGTTTGTGTGAACTGTTGCTCTGAGCTTCTCATTAACTTCTAAACACAACGTTAAAATATAGGTTTGCTTCAACCCAGACATTATTGAATTGTTGTTTCCTAGCAATTATAATGACTGATTGAACTAACTATTCCGCTGCAACATCTAAAAAGCATAACCACAGATCATCCATTCTATTTCTCAATTGTTCAATTCAGATCAACTGTATTTGTTTATCCTAGTCATGGTCAAAGGAATGAAAGACAAGGGCTATATACACTTTGCACAGTCACCAGAATATCATACCTAAAGTAAAATACATTCAAATCTACGTTAAAAATGTTGGATGCTTTTGGACTGTGGGAGGAAAACACACATCCAATGGGAGCCCAATATTTGCACCATAAAAAGGATGTGCAAAATAAACATGATTAAACCTGATGGAGAGCACCTGCCAAAGGACTACACTTTGCTTCCCGTTTTCAATAAGGCCTTAACTTGTCACAGGTTCAGCCTCAACCTTGTTTGGTTTCTCATTCCATTCTCAAAGCTTTTTCCCAATACTAATTGGGCATTCAGACCGCTATCAGCACTGAGTTAAAGTGATGGTTCGGAGTAATTTACCCTAGGGTCCTTTGCACCACGACCTCGAGCCAAACACCCCAGAAGCTTTTTTCACCTGGGTCTAACATTGGGCGTTAAAGCAGTAGGGTAGCGTTCGCGCTGAATAGCTTAGCGGGGCCAATGGACCCACGTTTGTATCTTATAAATGAAAAAAAATCCGAGAGTTAGACTCACAGCAGCAACAACAGCAGAGAGCAGAAACCAGCAGGCAAGTGTTATTTACATAAACTTCTGGTGTACTTACAAACTTTCCAATCCATCGTTTTATGAGTACATAACCTATATGTACTAGTGTAGACCTTTGGTATCATTTCGGGCATTATTAGTCATTTAAGAGATACAAACGTGGGTCCATTAGCCCCGCGCTAAGCTATTCAGCGGCTAATGCTACTCTACGCTAACTCGCCCAATGTTAGACCCAGGTGAAAAAAGCTTCTGGGGGAGTGTTTGGCTCGAGGTCGTGGTGCAAAGGACCCTAGGGTGAATTACTCCGAACCATCACTTTAAATCAACGCAGTGGGCTGCGTTCGTGGGGTTGTGTTGCTTCAGGTACCCCTGACACATGGAACACTGAACAATCCACTAACTCCAGTTTTCGTAAGAGAGCCTTGAATTTGTATATGATGTACATGGGCCATGTTCCTCATGCCAGCATCAGATATCACAAAGTGATATGTTTACAAAAAAGATGGTTGCTGCTGGATAATTGAGATGTGTAAATTCCCGTAGCATCTGTTATAGAAGATATCAACAGCGCATTATTTTTAAAAGAGGAACAGAGAACCGCGATCAAGGCATTTGGCGATCGGAAAGATGTTTTTGCCGTCCTTCCTACGGGATTCAACAAAAGTCTAATTTATCAGCTGGCCCCGATGGTCGCTAAGGAGGTGGGGCGCTCTGATTGGTTGTAGGTCTATCCAATTGAGTGCAGAGGCATTTTCTTTCCTGGGTCGGTTGAAACACGCCCCATAATCACAACCCAGTGGGGCAGTATCAGACTCATATTCTGACTAGAATCTGAGTATGACGATGTCAGTGCAGATCATCGCAAATGGCAAAGCACCCCTCCACCACCACCTCCCCCTCACCACCAGTCCTTGCAGATTCATCAGCTCCATTAGCCTTATCAGCCTTATCAGCCTGAGCAGAATCACTATCATCAGAAACATTAGCCGCTACCACCACCAGTGTCTGGATTTATTTCACTGATGCTCAGGGTTGACACCCCTCGATTAAAAATCTCTATGTGACACAAGATCTTTTTTTAACTATCACCTGTCATGTGTTATAATAAACATTTATCTTTACTTCCTTCACTTGTCTTTCCTGATTGACCTACACCCAGCTCCACAGCCATGGGGTTAACATGCTTCCATCTCTGAACAAAACCTTTGTGATTTGTAGATGTAGTGATGATGGCTGGTTAGCCGGCTGAGAGGACACATATAAATAAGGAGTTAGTATTTCCCTCCTCTTATAGGCTGGCTGAGTCAGTGAAAGCAAGTGACAGAGATCATCAGTGTGTCAGTTGTGTGAATAACTTCATCAACACATCGTCCAGTTATGTTGTCCTTTATAGTCACTCCTTAGGTTCTCTTATGGAGTCTACTGTTCTGTTAACTCTGCATTTCTGCTATATAATGCAAACATTTTCATGGATATTTGGCTTCATTTGGTAAGTTTGGGGTCTGTTTTGCTTAATTCGAGAATGAAGATAATTTATTCAATTTCTATAGTCAAGTCAATGGCACCATCTTCTGGGCAAAATCGGACCCCATAGATTGAGACTGATATTCAACCTGCCGTGTGTGTGTGTGTGTGTGTGTGTGTGTGTGTGTGTGTGTGTGTGTGTGTGTGTGTGTGTGTGAGCTGCATGTTGTGTATGTATAATTCAAAGATAAGGAGCCTTTTTTCATTAAACATAACAGGTTGTAGAGGAAGGATAAAAAAAAAAAACTAAGAATAAAAGTAGCCCACCTTTTCTTTAATTCCCATGTTGATCCCTGCACCTGCTTGCTGATCTGGCTTTCACCTCTGTATATGAAATATCAACGTAGCTTTCTGAGAAGCAAAAGCATCTGAGGACACTCACTGTGTTTATTTAGTAGAGCACAGCTCGCTCAAAACAAGTTTGAAACTGAAAATAGCTAATGTTCTCATAACGCGTCCAAAGACATGATATTGCTACTTTTACTTAACTTTGTGCATCAGCGCAAACTTCCATTCATCAAGTTGCACAAACATGACTCCATATAAATGCTAATGTTGCTCCGTAACTGCTGGATATGTTAATAGGCAACTGTTGCTAACACGTTTTCCATATTAATATAAAAAAAAATATATATATATATATATATATATATATATATATATATATATATATATATATATATATACATACACACACACACTACCGGTCAAAAGTTTTAGAACACCCAAATTTTTCCAGGTTTTTATTGAAATTCATGCAGTTCAATGTCTTATTGTACTCTGAAATGAAAGAATAGAACAAATGAACAATTTAAGTTAAAAAAGAAATCATGGATTCAATTTCTAAACCAAAATGTATTCTAAATTTTTGACTCATCAAAGTAGCCCCCTTTAGCAGATATAACAGCTGAACAAACTCATGGCATTCTTTCTACAATGGAAATCAAATATTCTTCAGAAAGTTCTTTTACTTTTCTGTCCAGTTCATCCCAAACCAGCTCAATGGGGTTTAAGTCTGGTGACTGTGCTGGCCACTCCATGTTTTTAAGCTTTTTTCCTAAGGTAGTTCTGGCATAGCTTGGACTTACGTTTTGGGTGTAGGATGAACCCCTGACCAACTAGGCACATACCAGAGGGTACTGCATGGTGCTGCAAAATGCTGTGGTAGCCGTTTTGGTTCAGGGTGCCTTTCACTCTGTACAAATCACTGACCGTGGATCCAGCAAAACAGCCCCAGACCATCACGCCTCCTCCTCCATGTTTGACAGTTGATGTCACACACTGAGGAACCATCCTTTCGCCTACTCGACGGCGTACAAAAATCCTGCGTGATGAACCGAAGATTTCAAATTTTGATTCATCAGTCCATAACACCTTCTTCTAGTCAGCAGTAGTCCATTGGCAGTGTTTCTTGGCCCAGGGAAGTCTCTTTTTTCTTATTCCGACGTCTTAGCAATGGCTTTCTTGCTGCAACTCGACCTATCAAACCTGCAGATTGAAGTCTTCTCTTTACAGTTGAAACTGAGACTTGCTTATTAAGACCACTATTAAGCTGTGCTTGAAGCTGTTGTCCTGTGAGCCGCCTATCACGCAAGCTGTTAACTCTCAGAAACTTGTCTTCTGATTCTGTTGTGGCTTTGGGTCTGCCAGACCTCTTCCTGTCAGAGTTCCCCCGGTTTCTAAGTGCCTTTTGATGGTGAAGAATACTGTACTCACTGACACCTTGACTTTCTTTGCAATTTCTCTGTAGGAAAGACCAACATTCTTAAGTGTTATGATGGTCTGTCTCTCTTCCATTGTTAATTGCCTTTTTCCCGCCATTTTTATAGCAACACACTACTTTCTGCAGTACAATACTGTTCATATAATGCTCACGAGGGTACGGTACCACAGTGTGTTCCAACAATACTTTTATACAAACAGAGGGGGGTTGTAAGTAATCCAGACAAGTTGGAACACCTGTGGGAATTGGTAGCACCAACTTTCAAAGCTTGATCAACCATGCTACAGAACAGCTTTACATTGTTTACCCATTTCTTGTTTCCTGAAAAAGGGAACAATTTTTCAGTTTTGGGTAACCTAACTTTGTTTTTTAACCTCAGACAGTTCACCACTTACCTTTGTACAATTTCAAGCTATTCATTGGACTTGAACTGCTAAAATGTCAATAAAAAAACTAAAAGAATTGTGGTGTTCTAAAACTTTTGATCGGTAGTATATATAGTAAATACTGTATATAGTAGTATATATATATAGTATATATATATAAATATGTCAGAGTTGCGTTCACAGCTTGTTTCCATTGCCACCAAGTGGCCCAAAAATCGAATATTGCTGGTTTTAACTTATTACAGTGCCTTGCGAGTATTTGCCCCTTGAACTTTCGACCTTTTGCCACATTCAGGCCTCAAACATAAAGATATAAATGTAATTTTTGTGAAGAATCAACAACAAGTGGGACACAATCATGAAGTGGAACGAAATTTATTGATATTTCAAACCTTTAAACAAAAAAAACTGAAATATTGGGCTGCAAAATTATCAGCCCCTTAAGTTAATACTTTGTAGCCACCTTTTGCTGCGATACAGCTGTAAGTCGCTTGGGGTATGTCTCTATCAGTTTTGCACATCGGAGACTGACATTTTTGCCCATTCCTCCTTGCAAAACAGCTCGACCAGTGAGTTGGATGGAGAGCGTTTGTAACAGCATCATTCTCCACAATCTGATTGATTCAGGTCTACTTTGACTTGGCATTCTAACCTGATATGTTTATTTGTGAACCACCATTGTAATTTTCTTTATTTGATCATTGTCTTGTTGGAAGACAAATTGGTCCCATCTCAGGTCTTTGCAACTCCATCAGTTTTCTTCAGAATGGTCTGTATTCTCCATCCATCTTCCCATCAATTTACCATCTTCTGTCCCTGCTGAAAAGGGCCCACCATATTCTGCCACCACCATGTTTACAGTGGGGATGGTGTGTAGGTGATACGTGTGCTTTACCCAACATAACTTGCATTGTTGCCAAAAGTTATTTGTTTCATCTGACCACAGCACCTTCTCCACATGTTGTGTGTCTCCCGGTGGCTTTTGGCAACTTTAAACGACTTTATAACTTAAGAAAGGCTCTTTCCTCCATAAAAGTGTGCATAAGACTGTTGTTCTATGACAGAGTCCACCTTATCTCTGCAGTCACCAGAGTATCATGGGTGCTGCACTCTGACATCTCATTGTACTGAAAGTTAGAGCGCTCCTAATTTGTAGTGGTCGATACCCAATATTATCCTACATGCCCTTGATTAAACTTGGAAATCTTTTTATCCAACCGCTTTAAACTTCCACAACAGTATCTCACCTGCTGGTGTGTCTTTCCATGATGTTTCGCGCTTTAACACCTCTAACTATCACAGAGCAGGTCATTTATAAAACTGATTACACACACTGATCATTACACATTAAGTCAACATTATCATTCAGAGATCCTCACTGCTTCTGGAGAGTTGCTCACTGAAGTAAAGGGCTGAATAATTTTGACACCCTTTTTCATTTATTTGTTAAAAAGTTTGAAATAAATAATTTCGTTCAACTCATAATTGGGACCCACTTGTTGTTGATTCTTAAAAAAATTACAGTTTTATATCTTTAGTTTGATGAAATGTGGCAAAAGGTCGAAACGCGTTCAAGGAAAACTTTCGCAAGGCACTGTAAGTTCACACAGTATTATAAGTTCACACAATATTATTTACACAAAATAAGTTTTCAACTGAAACTGTAGCTTTTCTGTGGAAAGAGCTACAGTTTCAGGTATCTGAGATCGGTGATACTGTGAATTACTCCTCCTTGTCTCTCACTTGTTACTTTTATGGATTCATGGCTGTTACAAATTTAAATGTAAACAAATTTATTTGACATCTGGGCAAATGTTTGAAAGAAAGCAAGACTGAAAAGTGCAAGAAAATTCTGTGATTTAATGTAATCAAAATCAAGCTTTTTTGGCAATCATACTGAACTATTGGCATGGTTTGTATAGAAATACACCATCCTCACTATGAAGCCTAGGGCCAAAAACAGGCCGTGGGGCAGCTTCTCTGCAGCCGCCCACTGTTTGCGGTTTGCTGTTAAATACAGCTAAATATGGAGATATTCTGGGGAAAGAAACTCTTAAGCAGTCTGCATGACATGGAAGAAAAAAAAATTGCGATTAAGATGTGGCCAAATCCTAGACTGGGTAAATCCAGCCCGATCTGCCGGTGATTTGACTTCGCCTTGCAGCTCAGGCTGGAAACCTGTACGTTTATCTATCCTGCTTCCGTTACAAATTTGTTTACATTCAACAAGCCGGCCACCGAAGCGCAGAAACCTGTTGATGCCGCTGTGGCTGCTACGTCACCCGGACCGTTGGTCTGATTGGTTGAAGGACTATCCAAGTGCGTCCAGAGTCATTTGAACTACGCTCGTTGATCATGCCTCTTGTGTAGAAAATACAGAGCAGACTCCCCAGACTAATATTCTATCTTAAAAGATTGAGCTTGGTCTGGTGATAGCCACAAAAGCCAAATCCAACACCACAAACCAATCCAATAGTGTCAGGCTGTTAGCTCATGGTACCAAGGCATTGCAGAGCCTGAGAAATGTTTTAAAGTTGAATAGGGAAAACGTTTCAAACTGATACAAATGAAGTTAGACACAGTTGTTTTCCTTGTAATATCACTTCATGTTATATACAAGCTGATCAGATTTTTTTTCACTTTGACAATGAGAGTTTGTTTCAATGGATCAGTGTCAAAAACTGGAATTACATCCATGGTGATTTAGTGCAGTGAATACTTTTTTATAAATGAAATACTAGGTAAAAGGTAATGTAAGATGAGATTTATTTTGTGAATATTTAGTTAACAGATGACATTTTTAGGGTTACTGAAATAAGTCACATATTTACATAAATTGTAGCTTCATAGTGTGTTCTGTTCCTTGAGTTAACAAGGGAGCTATCTAACATGTTGTACCCTGCCTGTCATTCAGTAACAGTTAGGTTGGCGGAGGGATATGATGTTGAGATGATGAAGCACATTTTGTTATGAGTCTTGAGTTGTCCTACGCTTGAGGAGTGTCATTAAAGTGGACCAAGTTACACAGTCGAAGCTGTCTCCGTGCTTTTACTCCATCCACGTCCCGAAAGTACTTTATGTAATAACGACGAGTTAATAGTTAACGCTAACAATAACTAGCGTTACAGTAATACTATCTCTTGTGATGAGCCCCACTGTGTCTTGTTTGCTGTATGATTCACCTGTCTCTCTCTGCTGACTCTGCAGGTGGATGGTTAGTGTAACCTGGAACAGCTGAGTGTTCCCAGGTTATTAATGCCCATGGCTGCAGTGCAGCTCTGGGCCCCCTCTGCCTGCTTTGTGGTTGCTGCTGTTTCAGCTCTTCCTCCTCAGCCTTTGGTGTGGCTGTGTTATGTTGCTTTAGTTTATTTGTATGATTTGTTTGGGTTAGATTTTTTTTATTGCACATAAGAAAATACATCATCAGTAAAAATAAGATACATACAGTATATAGTGATAATAAATAAATAAATAACTGAAATGTGCAGGAGGAGCCAAACACCCATAGGGACCGGTCAGGTGGCCCTCCTAATGTAATACATTCATTTAAAATACAAACAAAGTTGTACAAAATATGTTACAGCTAAAGAAAAGGCCTAATTAATCAGGTATTGAAATATAAATGGTGTGTTGTGGAAGGTTCTTTTGCAGCAGGAGTAAAGTTTTGAACGTTTAGTAAAGTGAAACAAATAAGACAGTCGAAGACTAAAACCAAGTTAGGTTTTTGTATTTTATTAAGATATACTGTATTTCCAAATATAGGAGGAACACAGTTTCACAAAAAGCACATCAGCTCAGTGTGGAGTCAGTTCCTATATGAGTGAAAAGAAACACTTATATGTACAACAAGAAAAAGGGAGTGACAATCACACATGTTCTGGTCTAAACATGACTTTGCATTTCTCACAGGCAACATAAAGATAAAGATACTGCTAAATCTCAAGAGACGTCATGGAGCCACTTCATCTAATCCCCTGTGCCCTACTTTCACCCTGAGGTCACATGCCCCGTATATCTCAGCTGGCATGGGATAAGTGAATCGGTAGAAAAAGATAGTTTACTGTGGCCTTGTACCTTTATCGGTTCAGACAAACAGTGCTCACATTATGTTCCAGACTTTGTGGCTCTCACTTAGTTTAGTGAGAATCAGAATCAACATGTGGGAATGAGATAAACTCTCTTTCAGTATTGTAAGAGAATCAAAGCAGAAATAAAGCATAAAAATATAAGGAATTATGCTTAAATGTAATTTTGCCATTACAAGTGCACTTCACACGCACACACATGCACACGCACTTCCACACACACACACACACACACACACACACACACACACACACACACACACACACACACACACACACACACACACACACACACACAGAGCTGTTACTGACTTAACACGTCACTTAGTCTATCTATTCGTCACTTTTTTTGTTGTAGGAAAGAAGGTAGGGAAAGAAAGAAGGATGAAAGAAAGGAGGCAGGGACATGAAGAAAATGGAAGGGAAGAATAAGTAAAGAAGGATGAAAAAAGGAAGGCAGGAAATAAGACGGAACAAAGGAAGTACGTTGGGAAGGAGGAAGGGAAGGAAAGAAATGCAGAGAAGGAAGGGTGGATGGAAGGAAGGATGAGTCTGTTTACTGTCACAGAGAAGAGAAGAAACTAGAAAATATTCAATTTAACAAGCAGACATCACAAGAGTTTAACTGTTTTTACTTAAAAAATGACTCAAAGTGATTCATCGATTATCAAAATAGCTGGAGTTAATAGTTGACAACTAATCAATTAATCTTTGCAGCTCTAGACTTTATGTTTAAAGTAAGTATGCAAGAAGGGAAGAAAAGAAGAAAGGAAGTACATAGGGAAGAAGGTGGGGAAGTGAAGAGAAGAAATTTGAAAGAAAGGAGGCGAGGATGGAAAAAGAGGAAAGGAGGGAGAATAAATAAGGAAGGATGGATGGAAAGGGGAAGAAACATTTAATAGTTGAAAACTAATCAATTCATCTTTGCAGCTCTAGTTCCTACTAAAGAAACTTTAAAAACCCAAATATAGTTTCATCAGGAATGTCCTACTATAATATACTATATATAACAGTTGTTGTCCCGGAAGTGTTTTCATCCAAACCACCATCTTTCTTTTCTTATTTGAACTAGAATAAAAACATTTAAAACATAAAAAAGTTTCTGTCAACTTACAGTACATGACCTTCTGAATGTTACAAGCTAGAAATATCTTAACTTGCACTACTTTTTTCTTTTGACTTGTGTCACAAATGAAAGTGTCGATGTGATGTTGTTTTGTACACTTTAAAGGTGCCCTTCCACACAAAACCGTTTTTACTTGTATTTTTTTAAATATGTACCTCCTCTGTCAGCTCTAGCCACTGAAAAGAAATAAGCGGAGAAATCAGGCCAATTACAACAGCTGGTCAGTCTGATGTGGTGTTGCCTGAGCTCATTACTATTCATGAGCTCGCCCAGTTGCGCTGGGTAAAGGATACTGATAGCCAGGCTCTCATTGGCTAGTTGTTAGCCAATCAGAGTCAAGCAGCTTAGCTCGTTGAATATTAATGAGAACTGGCACAAATCTCCCGCAGGCTTTCTATACCACGCTAGAATGGCTTGAAACAAGGTAACCAAGGCATTTTTCCACAAAAAATGTTACAGAGTCCATGGTAGAACCTCAGACATTACCACAAAGTAATGAAATATGGGTGGCAGAACACCTTTAAGGTTTAAAAAAATAAATGTGCCCATACCCTGCGCTCACATGCACTTACCTGTTCTGTTCTCTTTGATTGGTGGTAGAAATTCGCAAGTTTAAATCAACGCAACCCTTGAAGTTTTTAATGTGTGTTGTTGTGGCCCACGGTGTTTGCGTTGGCAGACGCCATCCTTCTCCACTGGACCATCTCGTCACCACTGGAGACGATTAGCACGAGGAACGAGAGAGTGAAGATTCAGAAAGTTAAAAAAAGTAACTCAGGGAGTCGTCAGAGAAAGAGTGTTATTTTTAGGATCAGAGGAAACACAGGATGTTATTAGACACACACACACACACACACACACACACACACACACACACACGTTTGTGGCACTATCTTTGTGGGGACCCGTCATTGACATAATGCATTCCCTAGCGCCTTACCCCTCCTTAACCATCACAACTAAATGCCTAACCTTAACCCTTAGCCTCACCCTAACCATAACCTAATTATATCCCTAATCTTAAAACCAAGTCGTAACCCTCAAACAGCCCTTTAAACTTGTGGGGTCCAGCATTTTGGCCCCACAAAGCTGTCGGGACCCCACAAGTATACTGGACTCCTGGTTTTTGGACCCCACAAATATAGTTAAACAAGCCCACACACACACACACACACACATACAGGTTTGTGGCACTATCTTTGTGGGGACCCGTAATTGACATAATGCATTCCGTAGCCCCTTACCCTAACCTTAACCATCACAACTAAATGCCTAACCTTAACACTTACCCTCAAAGCTGTCAGGACCCCAGAAGTATACTGGACTCCCAGTTTGTTGTTGTGAATCCACCAATTCTTAACTGCAGCTATGATTGCTTCTTGCAGCCTAAATCTGTGTGTGATAGTTTGATTTTCCACAAACCAACCTGCAGCCATCCTGACATCTAGTGGCGCTGACTGCATCTCATATTTAAATAATATTGCTCTATTTTAGCAAAGAAGTAGAGATTTTTGTCGCTTTTTCTTCAAATGAGTCTGAGTTGCTTTAATTCAAATGTAACTCATTCATTCAAAATTCTGTTTTTTTTGTGACAAAAAAAAAACATTCTTGGTCTTAAAACAAAAACAGTCCAGTTCTGATCGGATCTGAATTCACAATCTTCCAACATTAAAGCCAAGACTTACCCTGCGTCACTATTGGGACTCACAAAGATTTAATGAGTCTCACACACAAAGGAATTAGAAAATATTTCATTTTGAATCTGTTTCAGTGTCTTATGCCAGGATCATACTACACAAATTCTGCCCGATTTTGACCCGACAGACACGTCGCAGACAAACGTTCAAAGTTGTGCCCCATTATGAGGACCGAGGCCGACTAACGTGTTTCTTTACACATAATCAAAGATCAGCGAACTAACATCTGGGACGCTTCACAACCACGACACAGAAAGTCTAGCATGTGATAACTTTGATAATCAGTTGTTTTTATCGTCTGTCTTGCATGACAGACACTTGTTGTATGACAGACACTACAGTTGTGTCTGTGTATTTTAAGAGAAATTGTCCAAGTTTGTGCCTATATCTCCACATATGGCCAATAGCAGTGACAGGGTGTCTGAACATGGACGCAGTTTGTTAACTTCCTTTTGCTGACTCTTGTAAAGACAAAACTGAAGTAAACCGTTAACCCTTGTGTTGTCTTCCCGTCGACCATGCAACGTTTAGTTTTTTTGGGTCAAAAATGAAAACTATTTGGTCGTCTTTTTCTGATGTTTTTGTCGATTTTTTTCTGCGCTTTATATTGTTTTTTCGCCAACATTTTTGTCACTTTTTTCAATGTTTCATTTATTATTTTCAAATGCTATAAAATTGAATCAAACACAAAATTCAATGAAAGTAGTGAACGGATCATTTATTTTACTTGTGAAGCGCGTTGTATGGAACCATCTACGTTATTTTTTTTTTTTGACAATTTGGTTGAAAGAAACCCAAATTTCGGACTTTTTGAAAACAGGTCAAATTTGACCCGAGGACAACAGGAAGGTTAAAATGATACTCTGTTAGAAAGGTAAGAAGTTACACTTTACTTTGACACCATTAAATTAACTGAAAACATTACAAGATCATTTATGTTTGTATTTAAACAGATACTCTGATAGAACATTAGCCAAAAAGTGTCCGAACGTGGACACAGTTCCGTTCTATATTTGTGTGTAGAAACCAATGGGCTCGGAGCTGAGAGACACAAACAGGAAGTCAGACTTGAGAGTTGCCCGTACTCACATTTTCAATAAAATTATCAAAGTTATCGCTCCAACGCTGACTCGTTCATGGCTGCAGAATCTTTTTCCAGAAGTTTCCAAGGAACCTGGTTTCAGTCTGAATAATAATAAACTAATATTAAACTATAAAGTGATTATGTAAGATCAGCTGGGAAGCAAGGTGCTCAGTATGGCACATAAATGCTTAGTGCTACATTCAAACATTGAAACAGACAGCTCATGGAAACTCTGTTGCTAGGTGACAAAGATGGACAGCACCGTGTTTCTTTTCAAAAATAACATTTTTGGTTGTTTTTTTTTTTACAATGAAAAATTGTTTAAGTATTTTATTACAGATGCAAACTGACCTGCAAACCCTTGTCTTTTCAGATATGATGTCTTTATTTTTTTAGATCAACTTCCTGTATCTGTGTACAATAAAGTCTATTCTATTCCACTTTGTCTGCTGTAACACCAGCTTGTGCTGCACCTCACTTTGCCTAAATTGCCTCATTGACTTCTCCACTTGCCTCCCTTCCTCGCGTCTTAGTCCCTGCCACGTGACGAGAGAGGAAACGAGCAAATATGTTTTAGAGGGATAAGACGTCCTTTCCTTTCTTGTGTTTCCTCGCCTATAGCTCCTTGATGATCCCTCCTCCATGATCCCTCCTCGATGATATATCCGGTTGTGAAGTTGATATTATAAGTTGTTGATGCCATGAGAGTGTTTTTATTTCTGCTTTCTGTTTATCCCAACTGCAGATAATTACAGCAGCAGCTTCTCAGCGACATAAACAGCTTCTTCCTGTCTGCTCTTATCTCACAGGAACATCAGGGACTCGCTTTATTCAGCTTCCAGCTCAGAGAAAAAGAAAGAAAGAAAGAAAGAAAGAAAGAGAGAGAGAAATAAAGAACTCCAAACTACAAAAGTCTTTATAGATGGAGAGGCTTTTCCTCCACTTCAAAGGGTTCTTTCTTTCTTTCCTCCCTTTCTTGGTTCTTTTTCCCATCCTATCATTCTTTCTTTCACTTATCCTTTTCCCTCATTCCTTCCTGTCCCGTATTCTCTTCCCCTCAGTCCATCATTCCTTCTTGTCTCCTATTCCCTTCCCCTCTGTCCTTCATTCCTTTCCCTCTGTCCTTCTTTACTTCCTGTCTCTTATTCCCTTCCCCTCCCTCCATCATTCCTTTGTTCACTTATCATCCTCCCTTTTTTCTTCCTCTCTTTCCCTCCTTTCCTTTTGTTTCATTTCTTCCTTTCCTGTCCTTTCCTCCTTTCAGGAAACCCCTAAAACTGGAGATATAGTCTACGTACTTTTTTTTTCACCCAACATTAAAACTAAACTCTCCTTTTCCTTGCAGCGCTTCTTCTTCAGAATAGTACGCTACCTTTCCCTGACACTAATAGCTGTTTACAGTAACTGCAGTCATCTTGTTTGGGACCCTCCCACTGAATGTCCCCCTCCCACTGACTGTCCCACTGTCCCCAGTTAATTGCCTAGTGCTGAGTGTGAGTCAGAACAGTGTTGAGGCTCGGCCGCGGCCAGATGTGGGACTGAGTGTCCGTGCGGTGACTTTAAAACATCAACAATGTGTTGCATTGTGTCTATCTCCACAGCGCTGTGGAGTCAGGTCTGGCTAAACCAAACATATATTCTGGGATAGGAGAAAGAAACGCTCTGGGTTGTTTGCATTTCTTTAAACCAATCACAATCGCCTTAGGCAGCGCTAAACTCGGGACGCAGCGACGGTGGCTCTGCAAAATGGACTCAGGAAGGAACTTGTTTTGATCGAACATTTGCACCCCACAAAAGAAACATACAGCATTAAATTAACTGTTAACACAATACAGCAAGGGGAGCTATTTAAATTAGCTGGATACATGGTTAAACCTAATTTGCTCTTACCAGTGTATTGCTGTGTGTACTTCGTCTATAGCAATCAGTCCCAAAACGTCCCAGTTAGAGAGGAAATGCCATCAACACATTCTTTGTAAATCTTTCCAATCATTCCCCGAAAGAACCAAGCAGGCCTGCCTTGTTGCACAATCCGAATTTTCTTCAAAACTTGCCATTTTGCAGCTTGCTAGTTCCAAGAGAAGGGACAGAGAGCGGACGGTCAGGCAGTTATGCTGGTAATGTACTTCAGTTGATCGAGATTAAGGTGAGAGTTAATGTCCTTTCCCAACATGGTAATATCAGGCCAAACTGTCTACAGGGCTGTAGAATGTGACCAGGCAACAAATGTATCATAGAAAGATAAGTCACATACAGTGTCTGTATACTTATCACCAGTGCTTCATCCTTTTTCAGTGAATATGAATTTTTATATATACAGTTAGGTTTGGATATTTTCAGTGACAGTGACACAATTTTCATAATTTTAGATAAACAATGGATTTGAAATGAAATCATCGAGATGAAACTGTAGTGCAGACTTTCAGTGTTAATTTGAGGGTATTTACATCAAAATTGCAGGAAGGGTTTAGGAATTGCAAACATTTTCATACATAGTCCCCTCATTTCAAGGGACTTAAAGTAATTGGACAATTGAGTCTAAAGCTGTTTCATCCATCAGAGAGATGGCAGAAACATTAGGAGTGGCCAAATCAACAGTTTGGTACATTATGAGAAAAAAGGAACACACCGCTGAGCTGAGCTCAGCAATACAATATGGCCCGGACGTCCACGGAAGACAACAGTGGTTGATGATCGCAGGATCCTTTCCATGGTAAAGCAGAACCCCTTCCCAACATCTAGTGAAGTGAAGAAGACTCTCCAGGAAGTAGGCGTATCATTATCCAAGTCTACCATAAAGAGAAGATTTCACCAGAAGGTTCACCACAAGGTGCAAACCATTCATAAGCCTCAAGAATAGAAAAAGCCAGATTAGAGTTTGCCAGAAGACATCTAAAAAAGCCAGCCCAGTTCTGGAACAGCATTCTTTGGACTGATGAAACTAAGATCAACCTGTACCAGAATGATGGGAAGAGAAAAGTATGGAGAAGGCTTGGGACGGCTCTTGATTCGAAGCACACCACATCATCTACAAAACATGGTGGAGGCAGTGTAATGGCATGGGCATGCATGGCTTCCAGTGACACTGGGCCACTAGTGTTTATTGATGATATGACAGAAGATGGAAGCATGAATTCTGAAGTCTATAGGAACATTCTGTCTGTTCACATTCAGCCAAATTCAACAAAGTTGATTGGACGTCGCTTCACAGTACAGATGGAGAATGACCCAAAACATACTACAACCCAGGAGTTTTTCAATGCAAAGAAGTTGAATATTCTACAATGGCTGAGTCAATCACCTGATCTCAATCTGATAGAGCATGCATTCCACTTGATTAAGACTAAACTTAAGGTAGAAAGACCTGCAAACAAACAACAGCTGAAGACAGCTGTAATCAAGGCCTGGCAAAGCATCACAAAGGAGGAAACCCAACGTTTGGTGATGTCTTCCAGACTTCAGGCAGTCATCGCCTGCAAAGGATTCTCAACAAAGTATTAAGAATGAACATTTTATTTATGTTATATTAATTTGCCCAATTACTTTAGGTCCCTTGAAATAAGGGGACTTTGGATGAAAATGTGTAAACCCTTCCTCCAATTTTGATGTCAATACCCTGAAAAGGTCTGCACTACAATTTCATATCACTGATTTCTTTTCAAATCCGTTGTCTTAGCACACAGGACCAAAATTATGAAAATTGTGTCACTGTCCAAAAATTTCCAATTTTGTAATTCATACGCAGGTACACTTCCTTTTTGAGGTTGCAGCAGTGCTTTCAGTCTCGCTGTAGGTAGGTGCAAAATGACGACAATAAAAACAACATATGCAAACAAGGTTACCTTCCTCCCACCCTTGATTCTCATGAAATGTTGTTCCCTTTTTTCTGAGGTGATAAACTACTGTGGGTTCAGGTCTCTCTGACTCACTAGACATTACTTTGCCTACACGTTGACCTCACTGTTAGAGGCATAAAATATGGCCACAGGTAGTTCTCTGAATAGTTGTTGCCATGGTGTTTGAAGCTGCCTGTGGAGCATTTGAATTCAGGCAGGATGTGTTGATTTGTTGAGTGCTGTAGATCATTTGAGTGAAGTGTTGCTCAAAGCATCTGGTTGGGGGTGGGAGAAGAAGAAGCTGATATTGTGAAGAGCATTGTCTCACTTTTCATTTGAGAACACTTGGAAATGTGTTTGAGGTACTTGGCTGGAAATGAGTCTTTGGATATCTGTGTGGGTGCCAGCAGCAAGCTGTAAATCTTTTATTGTCTGAATGTGTGCATGCATGAGAATGGCTTTGTCTTGTATAGACACCTACACTGTAAAAAAGGGTTCATGTGGATACATCAATGTATGTGTGCATGCATGTTTTCATAGGCATGTGTTTGTGTGTGCATATATTTACACAGGCACAAAGAGTGCTCTAAAGATCCCAACCAATCACTTTGCCTCTCTGCGTATCGGCACACCTGCTCTCTGTGTTATAAATAGACGGTGGATACATCAATTCCCTCGTGTCACACAGCTCAAGTTCAGAAACTTGTGTTTTGACAGAAGGGAGAGAAGACACTAAAAAAAAAAAAAAATAAATAAAAAAAAAAAAAAAAAAAAAAAAAAAAAAAAAAAAAAAAAAAAAAAAAAAAAAAAAAAAAAAAAAAAAAAAAAACTCCAGAAATGGGGAACATCTTCATGTTGTGAACACAGATGCAACATGCAATGGAACCACATCTGTTTTTATTGTATACCTTAAACCATTTCCTCCCTGTGTGTGGACCTGACAAAACTCTTCATAATGTAAATAAATAGCACACATAGCCTACAGTAGCACTTATGTATACTGTATATTACTAACTGTACTATTTTGTGTTTACACCACAGTGTAAGAATGCTCCATTACAAAGGAAAGTCCTGCAAGTACAGAAGTAGTACTCATCACACAGAACCCTTTCAAAGTACAAGTAAATAAAGCAATTCAGAAATGCATATATCATTATTGCTGATTCATGATAAAGATACATGTCAGCAGCATTTTAACATCATAGCTGGTTAAGGCTGAGCCAATTAATCAAACCTTAACCGTTTTTTTTAACAATGCATTTAAAACCCTAATCTGCAAAGTTACTTGTAACCAGGGATGGAGTACTCGAGTCCTGGACTCGGATTTGAGTCCAACTCGAGTCGCTTTTCTCTGGACTCGTGACTCGACTTGGACTCGCGCAATGATGATTTGGACTTGGACTAGGCCTCGGATTTCTGAAATCGGACTCGAGCATTCATGAGATAGGACTCAGACCTCGGTTAAGGTTTCTGAATACTTTTATGTGTAATAGGCAGCGAGAGAGTATTCGAGTCCAGGACTTTAACTTTAACAATTCTATGGTGACTCTTGAAATCTTGTAATTATAGTTCTGTTGTTCAGGTTATAGGGGTTCCTGAGAATTATAACATTTGCATGACTGTCAAGCTAATAACAAGGCCACTCTTTTCACTCCCTGATAACTAAAGCCAGGCACCCAGTACAGTGATGTTGTGATTGTGAAGGCTGTTTATGCGAAATGATTAAAATGAAAAATCGTATTATTGGTCACTTACGTACCATTTTACTTGCAATTCATCCCTCATAGCAGTAAAGTTATTATGGTGACATTTAAACTCAGCTGACAACAGGCCTGTTTATATACTTACTGGAACATACAATGGTGTCTTTTAGACCGATGTTTCTCAAATGGGGGTGCGTGTACCCCTAGGGGTATTTTGGAGTATTGCAGGGGGTTTGTGAGATTTTTGCAAAATGCCAATTTAAAGCTTTAGTGTGTAACTTTTTGATATTAATGAACGTCCGTTACATTCAAGCCATCGTCAAATGAGTAATTAAGACTATCAGCTCCACACAACTCTCTCTGTGTTTCTCAGTATGTCAGGATGAGACTTTAGGCAGCTTTTCATTTTGTTCACAACGTTGCGTATTTTGGTTAATTGCCCAGTTTGAATGTTTGAGCAGTTATTATTTGCATAAGTTTGTGGATTTGCTGTGTTTTTTCTAATTGTTTGTTGTACTGGGATTATGAGAAGCAGCTGTGATTGCCTGACCACACCCCACCACAGCTCATGATTGTAAAGAGGGACAAAAACGTTTAAAAAAGCGCCAAGAGCATAAAAAAGTGTAACAAAAAGTCGAAAAAAACAACAACCCATTTTTCAATTTTTGACCCGGAATGACAAGTTCATGGACGACGGTGAAGACAACACAAGGGTTAAAGGTGGACACGAAATAGGTGTGGGGTAGGAAAAAGGAGGACAAAGAAAGAGAATCCCTGGTGTGACCTGCGAGAGGTCACACACTAGTCATTTTTTAGTGCTGTGCAGGAGTAACCGGTTTGATTTTAAATAAATAGATTGTAGAAACCATCCTGTGTAAGTTTTTTTAACACGGGAAACACCTTTTTGAACAAAGCTGTCACCTTGTGACAGCTATGTTCATGTACCATGTGGACGCACCAACAGTGTTGTTGTCATTACATAGAATTCCTCATGGGGGCGACAGAAAATACGCACTATAGCTTTAAAAATATGTTATCCGTAATTCCTAAAATAATTATATTATAAAAATGAATGGATTATCTATCTAATCTAAACATTTGAAATGTAGGATTTAAATGTTTGTCAGTTACAAGGTTAGTAAATTTATCACTGCCAACACTTTATTGTACCTCTTTATATAGACTTTTCTTTATACCAAAAATGTTTCACGCTGGTCAGGGGTACTTGGCTTAAAAAAAACATTCAATTGATTTGAATCTACAGTTGCAATTTTTTACTGTATGTCTACGTGCTATAAGCGACGTTATCAAGTGTGACAGTTGTCAAACCACTGGGTGGTTATTGTAAAGTACATTCTCATGTTAAGGGACTTTCTGATGCTAGCTGCTTCGTCTAGTTTTAAAACCAACACCACAACAATTGATGATTCAGGTTTTAAAAGTTTTAATTAAATAAAGTCAGCATTTTAGCTGTTGAAGTTATATTGGAATAAGGGTGTTACTAGTTTGGGTGGTGTGTTGGGCCAGGGGAGAAGAAGCAATCCAAACATACCTACAGCAAGGTTATTGAAAAGGACCAGGGGAAAGATACAAGAGTATTGAATATCAAGACCCTGAATTTGCCTCAGAGTTTACTATTTTCTGGGGCTGGGTCATGATGGCAGAAGCTTAAGCAAACTAGCTCGTAATTGAAATGTAAAGACAAATTTCAAAGCTCTAAATCTGTCCAGACAATGCCTCAAAACTGATCGTGTGTGAGTGGGGCACTCATGAGGAACAGCACTAAAACCTGTGGCAGCAACAGGGTTTCATGGCTGAGATATTGTACATACAACATGCATGTTACTTGGCTGGGTGCTTCATGGCAGGATGGCAGGTAGAAGGATTCCCTTAAAGGAAAAGGTCTGATCAAAGTGGTCTGATGAGAGCTTTCTTGACATACTAAACACCATAGCCCCTTTCACACATGCACGGCAACACTGAATTTATCTAGACATTACCTGAAGGAGCTGTATGTGAGAACGCAAATGTCCGAAACAGTTGGAGCAGACATTAACCAGACTTTACCCTGCCAGCTCTATAGTACAAACTCCCTGTAATGACCCATTGGCCCATGTGTCAACAGAGCAGTTCATTATCCGGAGAATAATAATAATAATATTTACAGCGAGCAGGTGGAAGCATTCATGACATTTCTATCATGGGGCTGGCGCGAAACAGGAAGTAAACATCCGAGGCCAAAGAAGAAGGGTCATTTACACGAAGAAGACAACGAAAATGTGTAACTGTACAGATGAAGAGATCGGAGAACTTCTGAATCCTCAGGCAAAATTCAAGGAACAGAAAGAGACTCAGTTGTTTATGACCATATTATGAACTGGCTACTGTAATTTTCTGTAAGTGAGTCTGCCATTAACAATCTCCGGTTGTGTGAAAGAGCAACTTCAAACAATGTCCGGACCTGATCTCTGGACATTGTCTAGACTTGATCTGAGAAAACGGCTTTTGTGTGGATAGTGTGGCTTCTTTCTGCAGCAGGCCCTGGTGGGCATGTGAGGGTAGTATATGACATGAACACAATAACAAATAAAGACATTCTGGAGAAAAACATTACAGCCTGCATGAGTTAGACAGGAATGGCTTCACTTTTGCCAATCACTTTGATAAGTTTGATCCATTTTGCTGAGGAGAATGGGTAAAATCGGCTGTGGTCCTCTACACATATTCACATCATAGACTCATACTGTAGCTGTAACGATGATGGCTACATGTACTACATTTTTTTTAAACATACCTGCAAACTAGTCGCTTTTAGGCAAAAATCGCCTTTTTGAACGGGAAAATGTCGTCGACGTTAATCGTGTAGCTCCGAAGAGTTTTTATTTGGGTGGGGCGGTATAATATCCCATAAACGGGAGTTTATGGGATATGGGGTCAGCGGTCTTCTTCACAGTAAAACATCTTTGGTGATACATCACACAAGTCATTTGGCCAATCACTGACATTAGTTTTGAGGTACGTGCTGTTATCTGCCAACAATATAAGTGTTTTCGCTAACGTTGTTGGTAACATGTTTAACGTTTTAATGGAAAGCAAGCTTGTCACCTTTTTCAGCCCTTCTGAGTTTGCAGGTATGTTTAAAGGAGGTGAAAGGAGCAAAGTCCTTATTACATTTAAAAAAATTCAATAAAGAGTCACGGTATGAATATCTTCAGTTCAGCTTACTTGTTCTCCTCAGCCATTTGGAACTTGGACACAGGACCAGCATGACTACTGCACACATCTACAGATATAGGTACATAATGAATGAAGTCAGTGCTGGAATGTAACTAAGTACATTTACTCAAGTACTGTACTTAAGTACAAATTTTAGTTACTTTTACTTTACTTGAGTCTTTTCTTTTCATGTCACTTTCTACTTATAAAATAATATATTTGAAAATGAAATATTGTACTTTTTACGCCACATTAATCTGACAGCCGTAGTTACTAGTTACTTTACACATTAAGATTTCTGCACACAAAACACATGTAGTTTATAAAATAGGATGTTTTATTATAAATGTAACTACCCGACAATATATCGGCCTACACTTGCAGCCAAAATGATTAGCCCATTAAACACTTGGCGACTGTTCGTTATTTATTTCAGGGGCCAGCGGAGGAGTTTTGGGACCTTCAGTCAAAATAGACATGACCTCTCCTCGCCAGTAATAATTTTTCTATGACCCTCAAAAATTATTTGGAAAAAAAGCATGACCCTCCCCCAACAATTTATCAATACCTTCTGCACTGGTTTGCACTTGGTAAATATATACAGATTACCATTGTTTTTTACAGCAATGACACGTGATTAAACCTCTGCATTCTGATCTGACGCATCCCACTCCTCTGTTATGGTGTGGGGGCCATTTCAGTAGATTTACTCACTAACGTTGTTGTGGAAACACAATAAGCATGGAAACTAAATGCACACTTCCTGCATTACTGCATTACTTCAAATACTAAGTTACTCCACCAGTGAACTAGTATTCACATGAAATAAAATAATAAAAAATTGAGACCATTCAGCAAGGCACTCTGGGTAACATAAAACACACAAACTGTTAGGACTCGTCACTAGGCTTCCTCCATTTCGCCGTTTAAACGGAGTGGAATAAACGTAAGTCCAAATCTACACAAAACCTGAAATCAATTAGCAAGCTGACATCAAATGTGGAATTTAGGAAACCTTTATTGCAACATTGGCACGGTAAGATGTCCAGACTAGCAACATTCATTTTCGTTTTTTGGGTCCTGCTGCACCAATCGTCAGCCAGGAAATATTTTTTTTCCTAAAGCAGTATATGAAATCAGATGTATTACCTACCACCATTTAGTTGTTTGTGTTATTTAGCTAAGATATTTATAAAATATCTGGTCATGCCAGACGTAATTATTCGACTCATTTTTTAAACAATGCAATTACCCGTTTCAGCCACCAGGGGGGGCAGTGCTGCCCCTGCCCCCCAGCAAACTCATGGGTCAGACCCATCTGGTAGCGGGGGCCGAGACTAAGAGCTACATGGATAAATATGCACCAAACAAGCCACTTCGAAATGTTGCTGTTTCATGAATACAAAAGTTGTGTGACCCCCCCTCCTAAACTATAAAATGTTGGATGACCCTCCCCTCAACAAAGAATAAAAAGACATGACCCACCCCTATTTTCCTCCAGTGGTCCATTCCATAAATACCGAACGGTCCCTTAGCTGATTGACAGAACTGTTTGGATCGTTTCCAGTTTCTAAAATGTGAGGATTTTTCTGCATTGTGTACTTTGACTTTTAATACTTTAGGTACATTTTCCTGATCATACTTTTATGTAACATCTTCGCTGCAGGACTTTTGATTAACGTAACAGAGTATTTTTTACAGTACTTTTATGTAAATAAAGGACCTGAATACTTCTTCCACCACTGATGAACAGCTAATCTATCAGCTGATGGTCAGCCGTGCAACACGTTTGTAGGGAACAGCATCGATTGCTCAATAAGCCACTTCCAAACAACAATTTTTTTTTACGCAGAAATATAAAATTGTTGTTTGTCATCATTTACCATAGTGCACAGCATATCTATAAAGACCTGCCCTTTAATCATAACATTTAGAAAACAGATGTCCAAAAACATAGCTTTCTGGGGTCATAAACTGTATCGTTGTTCATCCTCCCACCAACTACTTAAGAATGAAGAGACTGGAAGTTATCCTGGGCACGTTATAGTGAGAAACTAATTTGATTCAAAGATATTTGGGAAAGAGAAAGTACAAAAAAAAACACTAAACAAAAGCACATCATGTGGTATTCATTTTTACATTCATGCTTCACGTTTTTAACTAGCCGTCGTTACCTACATTTTCAGGTATTTGTCCTTTTATTTCTTAGGTATACCATGTTCAAATTTTTAACTAGTCGTCGTTACCCACATTTTCAGGTATTTGTCCTTTTATTTCTTAGTTATACCATGTTAATAGGTTACTTCAAAACCCCCTTTTTATCCCTCATTTAATATGCTGTGAAGCAAGTAGGAATGTTTAAATGCAAGATACAGATAAAGATCCCAGCAGTCTTAGAATGCCAGCAGTATGTAGTTACGATGTAAGCATGATACATGCTACGTGTTACTAAATACTAAAACAACACATGCCTACCATCCAACAAAAACATGTGCTATGAAGTTGGGCTGTGTATTGGCAAGAATCTGGCGATACGATATGTATCACGATTCAATATATTGTGATATATTTCGATACTGTGCGTAAGGCGATATATTGGGATTTTTTTATAGTATAATTTTAGAAAAAATAATATTTAAAAAAAGAAATGATGTTCATAAAAATCAAAGAAGATTACTTAAGGTAAACAATTCAGTACACAGAAAATCAAACTGCCAGTTTTGGATTGTGGTTCACAGGCTCTTAGTGAGCTAATTTTGATGTGCTAAAGTAGGCCAGAGTTCAGCCGTAGCTACCTACCTGTTAGCTTCTAGCAAAAAGTCAGGCACTGCTAGGCACTGTTAGGGCAGGGACACTGGTGGCACGTCTCAGCATAGCCATCTAGTGGTAGGGGGTTTGAACACAACATAAACGTGAACCACTGTCTTAAATAAAAATAAAAAAAATCGATATTGCAGTATTGCAAAATAAAATATCGCGATACTCAAGTGTATCGATTTTTTCTTACACCCCTACTATGAAATAAATGGCTTGTAGATTTTAGTTATGTCTGGGTTTACAAGACTGGGTTTCATGTGCTGGGTTTGAGGGGGGACAAGGAAGGTATTAGAGTGTGTGTGTGTGTGTGTGTGTGTGTGTGTGTGTGTGTGTGTGTGTGTGTGTGTGTGTGTGTGTGTGTGTGTGTGTGTGTGTGTGTGTGTGTGTGTCATCAAAGCTTTGTCATTGTATAGAGTACCAGCATTCATCAAGCGTGCACACACTGTGTTGTCGCTGGCTGACAGGCTTAGCGAACACTAGAATATGAAGCTGTGTGTAGCGCCACATGGAAGTATTAACTGTAGACACATGCACACATTTACTAATACATAGTGTGAACAGTTTAGTTTAAATTATCTTCTTAAATGCTTTACATTGACAGTATTGTGTACACTGCTATTGAGTATTAGAACATTGATTCTAGACTTGACCTTTGTCACTCACAATGCAGCCTGGTAATATGAGCTGAAAAGGACCTAATTCCCAAACCTGACATGTTTTAATGATCCATCACTACCAGACATCCTGAATAATTTGCATTTGTCCCAAATCACAAAAAATTAGACTAAACTGGAGTTTTGATTAGTAATAGCCTAATAAAACACACAATCATAAATACAGATTTTTGTGTGAAACATTTTGTCAATTTGCCCACAGGCAGGCACTGTTATGTCTGTAGCTTACATAAATGATGGCAGTTGTAGTTTTCTTTTATAGCTGTCTACAGAAGTGCCACGAATTGAAACACAACTATGCATAGCGGCGATCCATAGCTATAATGACAGTGAGTTAAATTAAAACATTTACGGAGAGAAAATACACCATCCATTTGCTAACATGGAACCCAGTGTCCCGGGACCCGGTGAAACTCTCCAAGGTGTCCTTATGTGAAAACAAAATAATAATAAAATGGACAGGGCAGAGAAAATGTCCAGTATAGATAGATACTGTAAACAGATGGATATATCTTTTATACTACTGTGATGCATAATACCGGAAAGCAGAAGGAGCCACATCAAAGTACTGAGAGCCACCCCTTTTATCCTCACTTTCCTCTCGCCTGCTATCAAACAATGACCCCCTTTACCAGCACCCATTATTCAGACTCACCCGCTCTTCCAAAACAGGTCATCTTAGTTCTTCAACTTGACAATCTCCTGCTGGCCTGGCTTATCCACACCCCATTCCTTTCTCCTTCCCTTGCTGCTAGAAGAAAGGAGACAGAGGCAAGGGGATTTGCCTCACGGTAGGTAGCTGTTTTATGTGAAGCATATGAGAAAAAGAGAGAAGAAAGGAGAGAGGTTTTTTGGTGAGGCTTGGCAAAGAGAGCCAGGAGCCCACTTGAGGAGCAGTGGGTCTTAGGGCTGGATGAGTTGTTTAGAGAAGCCCTCTCCAGCCAAAAGGAGGATTAGCTGCACACAGGTTCCCATGGAACCACGGAGAGGTTGGGAGGGCTTTTAGAGGTTACCACACCCCTGCATGACTGCACAAAAACATGTACATAAAACACAGACATAAACAGCAACACACACGCACAAGAATATGCACCTGTACTCAAAGTACGTTCATACATACACAACGTGGGCCTAGCGATGGCTGGTTTGCACAACCAAGTGCTGTGGTGAAACTTTTGTTTTGAAAATCGAAATCCTTCAAAAATTGTCAGACGATACCGGTTCTGAGATTGCATATCCACTGATCTCCACGCAGACTGTTTACCTGCATGCAACCAAAGCTGCAAAAAATGCTCAAACGTGATTGGTCAATATTACTCGGCCTACAAACGGACTGCAAACAGAAAGAAGAACGCTTCCGATAACAAAATCTAGTCCAGGGGCAGATTCAGATTCTGCTTTCATATGCAGATATCAGTTTAAAGAGATACGTTATTAGTAACAGCTGTGTTTTTCCTATTATGACAAAAAAAGGCCTGTTATACAACTTTCTTTTATGCAGATAAGTAGTACTAAATAATCAACATGTTTATATCTTTGCTATCTTTTCATTATTCAAGGATTTTTTTCTGTACTATTTTCTTTCTATCCTCTTTACACATTGACACCTAAAACAAGTCACCTGATCTCCTGATGAAGGACACAGCATGCACGACATCTAAAGTATTACCAAGTGAAAATCTGCAGTTGATCAGGCTTGTTCTCATGAACCATTTGTACATATAGCTACACAAAGTAAAGCACTGTAATTTGTGTGTATTCCACGTATTTATTACTGTAGGCTATGCACCACATTGACTGCTGCTGTAAAAGAGGGCTCTGGTCTGTGTAGGGACAAGGTTAGGGTTGGGGGATGGGTCATAAAACACAGCGCTTTCAACCAGGAAACGCATATCCATGTCCCGTGAGTACTACTTAACGGTACCTGTGTTTTAATTGAAACCAAAATCTTTGTTTCCAATCTCAACTAAGGTGCCTAAACTTAACTGTTGTCACTGCATGACGGTCACTTTTTGTAACCCTAACAGTAGCTTTCCACACAGCGAAATTTCGCTTCGCTCTAATTGAGGTTGAATAGAGACGAAATTCGCCCTGATTGGGCGAAATGAGAGCGAATCGCTGAGGCAAGCGAAACAAAGTTGACAAAAGTTTAACTTTATTCAAAGGAGGACCACTCGAGAACCAATCAGATCCGAGTGTTTGTGTTTGGTAGATGTAGACTGTAGATGTTAGTTTAAACACTCAAACTTTTCAGCTAGCCGACAGGTCAACCGCTAGCATGTTCGGACATTGCATTTCATTGTAAGCATAGCAAGGCAGCTAGGCTACAAAGCCAGATTACAAGAGCATTTATGAGCTAACATTTTACCGATGGTTTGCTGCTGTGCATTCTTACCGCCCTAGCTACAATAGCAACGATAGCTTGCTAGCAAACTACTTGCTAGCTACCTATGCTACCTAGCTTCAACCCTCTCTGCTAGCTGCCTAGCAGCCGGTGTTCTGTTGCGGACAAAAGCCTGTCGGGACACTAAAATATCCCGGTTTACACAAACCGCTATGAAATTGTCCCGGTTGTCAGCGATTACATGCTGACATGGTCTTATTATAGCCCGATCATTAACTAAACCCATGTAGAAAGACTAATAAAGCGTCCAGCGTATGATTTTAACAATGTGTGTGTTTGTGTGTGTGTCAGTCAATCATTGCGGTCTGCGTCTGCATAATCTGTGCAGCCAGCATTACAATGTATATCTGTAAACATTGTTGCAACGCCTCTTCTTATCTGTGTCATTTTAACCATAGACAGTGAAAGGGTTTTAACTGGGCACAAATGCTCCCGTTGAGCGGATCTTTTCGCTCATGAACAGCACATGGACTGACAAGAAGAACCACATGACCATTCCCACGTTAAAGGCGCTACTCGTCACACGGGACAATTTTGCAGACACCTGTGCGCAATTTCACAGTAGGCTTTCAGCCAACAAATTGATTCTTGAGCAAATTCACTCCTCTAACAAATACTGTATACGGAATGAATGTTTCCAATAGGGAAGCTATCTGCTCTATCAAATGAAATTACGTGTGTGTGTGTGTGTGTGTGTGTGTGTGTGTGTGTGTGTGTGTGTGTTGTTGGTTAGAATAACACTGGTAACACTAAGGGTACATGAATTATCATGAATTAATTGATGTATGTATTATTATGCATTATGTAATGATTTATGTATTACTGCATTCCTTAATATCCCATGAATCATCAGGAATTGACGTGTTCACAGTCTGTCATTCGTGACCTCATACATGAACAACACAACTAAAGCATTAGGTACGTGGGCACATCATTATGAATTATGATTTATTAAGCATGATCATGATTATTTATTTTTCTGCAAACATCACTGCTCAAATTCTGATTTGAACACAACTTGTGCATAATGATGTAGACACCTTACCTAATGCTTTAGTTGATGTGTTGTTCATGCATGAAGTCATCAGTGAGAGGCTATGAACACATGTCAATTCCTGATGATTCAGAAGATATAAAGGACGAAGTAATGAACAAATCATGAATTAATTCATGCATGAATTCATAATTCATGTACCCTTATCATAAAGTGTTACCAAAACTTTAGTTTAAACCTGTGGCAGCAGTTCCAAATAATTTGTGTAGTGCCATGCAATGAAAAATAACTTTTCACAAAGTTTTTCACACTTTCAGTGGGTGCATTTTCTGACTGTCTGTGCATTCTAACTAAGATACCACAGTAGGCCTACGTGTGCTGTTGGCAAAATTATGTCTAATCTGTCTGTGTCTATATCTGACATGGTCACATTAAAAAGCGTGTGCGTGCACGAGCACCATGGTCACGAGCAAAGTGTCCCGGTTTTAGTTCCGGGAAATCTGGTCACCCTATAGCTAAAACAAATGCAGTCTGTATTAGGCCTAATACAACAGTCCTGCAGTAAATCCTCCTTTCACGAAGTTCACAATGTTCCATTTTCATTGAAACTGTTTTCAGAGAGGTGTTGATTCAACTGTATGGTCATTTTCAGGGATGAAGTTGGTGGTTTTGTTGAATTGTAATGAGTTATACTGACAGGCGTTTCTATTATTTTGTCCACCATCAATGAGGGTAGGAATAACAGAAACAACTGTCTGCATAATGCAATACAGTTCCATGCATTATAGGATAAGGAATGTCTCATCAACGAACCTCTGCTGAATGGTCCTTGCCTACAAGCACCACGGGTCCTGTCTAACATATCACAGATCTACGTTTTCAGAACCTGTTCACAGTGAGAGGATGAAGAATGGTCCATGAGGTGCGGCTGCTGCTGCCATCTGCTGGACTAGCCAAAGAATTGTATTTTGGTGCGTGAGAATGGCCCAGAGTTGGAACATTCACCATAAGTTGAAGTTTACTATGTCTCATTAGGTAAATGAAAAAATGTCTTATGTTTATCACTTAACGCAAAGACAACATTCTTTGAAATGTAAGTAGGCCTGAATATTTCTCAATATGTCAGTATTGTTTTGCGTTGATCACATCTTTTATTGGACATGTTTTAACAGAATTTGAAATGTGTTCCTGTTGTTGGTGTCTAGTGTCTTGCGGCGTATGTTTTACCTTTCCGAACACCCCCAGAGATGTTTGGTGGCTTTGAGGTCTGCTGACTGTGAAGAAAATATCTGCTGACTGTGAAGAAAATAATAAAAATACGCTCTCCTTTCTCTTCTTCAAGTCTCAATCAGTGCTGTTGTAGTTTTGGTGGATCTTTAGGGTGATTGTCCTACTGGAAAATGTATTCTCTTCCACACAACTAAAGGCCTCTGCACGACAGAGTTGTGCCTCTCTTTGGTCCTCGGTTATGTATACTATCAACAATAGTAAAAAAAAAAAAAACGGTCAAACTTTTCTTTCTTTCACAGTTTTTGATTTTTGTTTGGCATGAGAAAACCTCCTCCCCTCAAGATATTCAGACAGAAACACAATGTTTCCCTAGTCTGTCTTAAATCCATGGGTTTATATCAGTTAAATACCATTTTATGCTTTATATTATCTGTGGTTTGACTTCTTTCACAACCTCATGCTAGTGACTGCTAATATATGAGTGAAGACAAAAATGGGATCATATTCTGCAACATGTGGTATGGGACTGCATTAGCATTGCTTGCATGTCCTATGCTGGTGGACCCCCGTGGTGATATTGCCATCGAAACAGCTGCCGTGACTACCGCCCCTCCCGCCATCGACTCACCCAGTTTCTGTGGCTGTCCAACGGCAACCTGGAAATCTCTGGTCCCTTTCATCTCCCAGTACCACCCCAGTGGAGGATCGAACAACTGGTAGCACTACTGTCAACACCTCCCTGTGCATGCCGCGGACAGCTCAGCTTAGCCTTGTGGCAAACATAGCGCAGATTAGCATGCCGGCAGTTATTTTCCCGAACATCTCTGACAGCATTAGCACATGCTAAATCAAGGGCGTACGTGAGAGCCAGCTGTCCAGTGGAGGGAATTCCTAGTGCTTCACTCAAGGCCGCCCCTACCATTCAAAGCAACGCTGCTCTGTCATGGCTCCCACGCTAGGTGTTAACTCGGCATCGCTAACAGTTTAGCTTGGATGTCCTGGCATGTTTTTAAGAGGGTCTTAACTGGTGCTCTAGCATACAGTACTGTCACACACGGGGCTACAATATGTGATTGTCACCTGTCACACAACACAGTGTCTTATGAGGAGGTTACAGGGAAGGCAATGGGAGAGAATATCTAAACTAAAAAAAAAATTATTTACTAAATAAAATATTTAAAAAAGGATACAGATGTCCAGATGTTTTAAACACCTCCTCATGGTTGTGCTGATAATGGCAGTATAATCAGACCGATAATAAAACAAAAAGTAGAGTTTTAAGTTCTGAATCAGGGACATATCATCTTACATGCTGCTGATACGTAAATAATAACTTCTAGGGAAAATAAACTGCATTTGAAAACTCTGATTTCAGGGCTTTAAATCCTTAATGAAAGGAAGCTGGCGATATTCTATATTTTGTTATTATTATCCTAAAACCAAAAATCACATTTCAACAATCACATCATTGCCCGCATAAATTCTGCACTACAGTTGTGACTAAAGCACCAAATGTGTAACAATAGTCTCCAACAAATGCAAATTTACTCTTGCTTGAAAAACTTTTGCAACAAGAAGCACAGCCCAGCTTTCAGAATATTATTGAGCCATTTTTTATTTTTTTTATTTTAAACTGAAACTATATATTTGTAGTGGGCTTGTGGCCACAGACAGGGTAGGGATGCACAAAGTATTGATAGATAGAACTAAGACTTTGTTGGTTTTTGTCTTTTTAATTTTGAGAATATGTTGATATATATGTTATATATTACATTCCATTTGTGCAAACCTGAAGATATTGAAATGTTTGAGTTCTATATTTGCAAAGGTGACATTTATCACTCTGCATGCCAGTAAAACATAAAGCTTGTGCAGTAAGTAAGGCCTGAATAGAGTGGGTTGGCTTTAGACAAATTCAACAATTCATGCTGATTTTAATTACTGCCAACAGGGCCATGCATGCAACATTAAAGACACAAAACACACAGGGCTACGTTTCAGGAAAGTCGTCCTCTCTCTATTTCCCTTTGTCACTCTTTCTTGTCCTCCCACCCGTGGTTGCCCCCTCCTTCACTTTAATCCAGTGGCGGAATTTCACTCGACAAGTGATCAAAGACCAGTCGCACGATGCCAGGTGCGGCTGCAGCTTCAACCGTTGACAACCACCTAGCAAGTTTTCCCCCCCTTCCTTTTTCACTTCTGTTAAAAAAAAAGAGGAAGCCTAAACAAAGCTGGGCGAACTGCTGTGTGTGTTTGTGTCTGTGAAAAACAGTTTCTTTCCCCACCACCATTATTTTTTCAGACTTTATTCTTTTCTTTTTTTTCGCAATGGGAAGTAGGGATGCTTTTTCCTTCTTTTTGACACTGATCTGTGTTACCTAGTCTCCCGTCCCCCTCAGTGCACTGTGTGGTGGCCGGTTTGAGGAGTTCGGTGACAGTAAATTACGGCACTCTTGAGACAGACGAGCAGCAGGAGTTGTGGAACAGAGAGAGGATGCACGGCAGGTATTAGGCTTTATTAAGACACAGCCACCACGGATTGGCACAACAACACAGCGTGCGGCTGTGTGTGAGTGTATAAGTGGGTATCGTATCTCAACCTATAGATGGTCCCCCAACTAAAGTAAAATACACATCAGCTCTAATAGGTATCTCATGTCTAAAAGTGTCACTGTACTTGTTTAGAGAATGTCACCACAGTATACCTTTATACAACCCTGGTTGTACAGAAGCAGTATATGCTGGTATATGTAAGGGAGCAGGCATCAATCCGGCTGAGATGATGGATTTGTAATCATGAGTGATTTCTAGATTTATAATTTTGTTCACACTCTACAATATGTCTTGTACAGTATGCATTGGGTTCATACTAGAACTAGAATAAAACTCATTGCACGTAATATCATTCACTTCGAAACAACACTAAAAAGTAATGCACACAAGTAGATCTTTTCTGACAGAACAGAGAATATTCAGGAGTGGAACTTAAAACAAGTTTAGATCTTTCAGATTTTTCAGCGGAAGTTTAGGAGGCCCAAACTAATGCCGTGTTCATGTCATATGAGATGGGTGGTAGAGATCGGAAAGATTCCCATGTTAACGACTTGTCGCTAGTGTTCACGTCGTCAAGACGATTACATGATTACCGAGTTGGATGTGTGAGGATTAAAATACTGTGCAGCAACACTTAGAACATAATTTTCTGCAGTATTTTCCATAGTATTTATTTTTCACTATAACGTTTGCCTTCTCCATCCCTTCCATTTTATTTATTTATCCTCCCCTACATTCATTTTCTCTCGATCCGACTCTGTCCATCTTTTGCTCCATCTGCCTGGCTGTTCACCTGTCTATCCATATGTCTAAATGTTTGTCTGTCTGCCTTACTAGCTTTCTATCTGTCTGTCTGTCTCTCTGCCTGTCTGTATGTTTGTTACCACCCCAGTCTGTCCAAATATATAAGTCATTAAAGGTTTTTGGAAGGTGGGAGAAAGAGGGCAGCAAGGGAACAAAGGAAGGGGTAGGGTAGGAGTAGCAAAAGACTTCCATATATATCCATTAAATTTGAAGATGGTCACAGATATCCGCAGACCTCTTCTGCTCCGCTCTCCAGGGAGCATCGTGCACTGGTGACTCGAATGGAAGCCAAAAACTGTTCATCTAAACACACTGCCCACACAAAGATGACACAGAGCTGGTTTATAATCGGCAAAGTATCCCTTTCAATACATTGAAAGACAGTCTTTGGTCTTGTTTTGTTTTATTATTGAGTGCCAAGTCTAGTCAGATGTATCAGAGCTCTTTGAAAAATCTAAATTCTAGTTGTAATTAAGACTGTTGATGTGAGCGCTATTTACAATTTGGAAACTTGTAATTACTGTGATATGACATGAATGTAGCATAAGCAATGTGTAGGCTTTCTGAGTTGCCATGTGGCCTATGTAATCAATGTGTTTGTGTGAGTGAGCCAACTTTGCATACATCTTCATGCAGAGGGGGGGTTACTGATGGTGGAAAAGCAAATGAAAGCACGGTCGGCCTCCAGCTGTCGTGAACCCCCTCCCAAAAACTCAACCCCCCCTTCACTCTCTGGCTTTACCTATCCATCTAACCAGTGCTGTGTTCAGCTGGAAGCTTTGAACCAGTCCAAACACACATATATTCACATAAAACGGGGCTGGAGAGAGGTCAAGAAGTAGAGATCACTTCACATTTATGGGTCAAAAGAGTAACTAAAAAGAAATTTGGGTAATTTTTAATTAGGAAGTCTTTCCCAGCCACCATTCCGTCTTCCCATGTGCTAAGAAGTGGCTGCATTTATTCTAGCAGCTGATTAGACATAACATGCAGAAGACAGATAGGAGTTTTCTGAGACTGATGTTGGTCCTCCACAATTTGGTTGAAATTTTGCAGTGACACCTTTATGCACAACTGTGCAGGCAGTGACATCAAATGATACATCAATACTTTGCCATCACTGTTGAAAGGGCTGTTACCTGGTTCATGGCATGTGGAAGTTACTAATAGGAAGATCAAGGTAGCAAATTTCGGGGTCATCCCTGTGTTCCCTCAGCCCTATGTTCCCTCAAGGATTCCCTCACAAATTAGGCCCTGTGTTCCCCCAACCCTATGTTCTCTCAGTCCTATGTTCCCTCAGTCCTATGCTTCCTCAGCCCATGTTCCCTCATTCCTATGTTCCCTCAAGGATTTCCCTTTAAATTAGCCCCTATGTTCCTTCAGCCCTATGTTGCCTTATTTCTATAAAATTCCCCTTTCTTTATTCTTATTTTTCATATTTGAAAAGTCAATTAGGGTTAGGGATTAGGGCTAGGGTTATCTAACCCTAACCCCTTCTGTGAAAACACACGAAAAGCAGGTGAAATTCTAAATTGTATTATTATTCTGGGAAAACATAGGGCTGAGGAATAGGACTGAGGGAACATAGGGCTGAGAGAACAGGGCTGAGGGAACATAGGGCTGAGAGAACATAGGACTGAGAGGACATAGGGCTGAGAGAACATAGGGCTGAGGGAACATAGGGCTGAGGGAACATAGGGCTGAGAGGACATAGGGCTGAGGGAACATAGGGCTGAGAGAACAGGGCTGAGGGAACATAATGCTAAGGGAACATAGACACGCAAATTTAATGGAAATAGTGCTTTATTGACTATGCACACAATCAACTCTGCAATCAAACAACAATCCCGACTTGTCAATGGTGTGAGCACTTTTGGGTCATAAACACACTGCCCGTCCATTTGTGTGTATTAGTATCTGGACTGTAAAAGTCGGATCAGTGCATCCCTAACAAAAATCCTATGGATACCGGTTCGATGTAGGTTTACTACAACACAGATGTTGATCTTCACATTGTCTTCAGTTTTACATACCTTGCCTGTTACTGACATTTAATGTCGACCATCTATGCCGTTTGACCCAAACAATAATCTGGAGCTGCAAGAGAGTTAAAACAAACACCAAAAAATATTCTCAAATGCTGTTTGACCTAAGAGTTCAGAGCAGTTAACAGGGAGATGTGCTTCAGATGAAATAAAAGGTTAAAACAGCCAGTTTGAAGTGAAAGAAAAGGCTATATAAAAAGACTGCACATGTTGTCCTTTTGAGAAATCGCTTGTTTTCCCCCTTTTGAAGAATTGGTTATGACAGTAAATCTGACAGAAAATTACCTCACTAAAAGAATATAACTCCAAAACATTGAGCGACTGAAACAGTGATGATCACATTAAAGAAAATCAAGCAAAAATATTCAGCCAGTTCCTTTCAAGCTGATATGAAAATGGATTGTTGCGAAAAAGAGAAAAGGGGGCCAAAGTAGTCTTTTCTGGCTGTTAAATTGGATGTGCATATGACAAATTTCAAAGGCTGTCAAAATAAGAAAAAAGAAAGGGGTGCAGAAGAAGAAAGGGTTGAAAAAAATACATTTACATCATAAATGCACAGGTTCCCTTTCAATGGGCCTCTTCAAAACTCTGTCAGGCTTTTAATGGTAGGCAAGTTCAAAGTGGCACTAGACTCCCACTGCTTCCAGAGATAGTAGAAGTAGAAGAGTAGTGTGTGTGTGTGTGTATTTTTGTGTGTGTGTATGTGTGTGTGTGTGTGTGTGTGTGTGTGTGTGTGTGTGTGTGTGTGTGTGTGTGCATGCGCGCAACTGCATCCGAATGTGGTCACACACACAGTAGCATGTGAACTAATACCTTTCTCCTTCTGTCCTCACTCCAAACCCTCTTTTGCTACTTGTGCTATTGTGTGTGTTTGTGTGTAGCTGATTGAAGGGTGTATACAGAGAAGTGATAGCAGGCACTTCTTTGTCACTCTCATTGTTCCCCTCCTCTACCTCTGTGATCACTCTTCTTTTAACCCCCCCTGTCCCCCCTCCTTATCCACTCTGTACCGCTTTCTCCGGTTCCATCCACTTTTTCTTTCCTTGCGTGATTTCTCCGCTTCGGCTTCTCTTCCGTTCCTCTCTCCCTCCTTCCTCCCAGTTTGTCCTGGACTGTTGGCGAGGGATTGCTCGAAATGGCATCTTGGGGAACGTTGCAAAACATTCTGAAAGCACTCCGGATCCCAGTACCAGCCAGCACCAGCCAACCAGCCATGCCCCACGGTGAAATCCCTGCATCAAAGCCGCAAATCTTCCCCTTTTTCTTTGCCTCCCTCCCCTTTTTCTCTGTCTCTTTTTCCACGGTGGCACTTCCAGCGGCTCCGAATGTTTAAACTTCATATATCAGCCTCATTACGGAGCCTCAAAGCCTTCCATCGATTCTAAAGGCGCTCATTTGAATTTTTAATCACACGTATGTACCAGTGCTGCGCTCAGCAACTATCCGACGCGAGCGTGCACATACACACCCTCGCGCCCTCATCTCCGCTCCTTCAGCTCTTTCAAAGTGCTCTGCCTCTGAAGTTTGGGAGTTCAAACTTTCACTTGGAAAAAGCCTCAGCTAATATTGCTCTGATGCGTTTAGAATTTGGAGTGATAAGCGCGGGCGCACAGTTCAGACGCCATTGTGCGCACAGTGGCGTTGCTTGTGGGCGGCAGAGCGCTTGACTGGAGTTAACAGTAGCGTTTGATTGCCTAGCCGAGGTGTTACCTCGGCGTTACTGTTCTCTTTGATGTCAAATATGTAGTTTGAGCGTAGAAAATATTATATATAAAATATACACTTATATCAATCCCCTCGGTGGATATACTGTAGCTATGTAGGGCCTACTCACGCTCAGTTACCGTGTGCATACAAAGTCTTGGCTAAGCTACAGAGAGACTTTGTCACTCAAGCAATAACAGGGAGAGGGAGAAAGAATCCTTTAGATCTTCTTGCAAGAAGTACACCTTTGAATCTGAATTTCCTTGCAGAAAAAAGTGCTTTGAAAATCTAATGCATAAACATTATCTTCTTTCCCCCCACCCTTCTACTTCTTGCTCCCTCCATTCCCTCCCTTCACCTAAAGCGCACAAGCTTCTGAGCGACTTTGGAAGAACTTCCCCCTTTTTTTTTTTTTTTTAGAGTCCTCAGTAACTTAAAGAAGAGGCGGTCGGGGATTTGGATATTGTTATGTCTCATCAAAGGCAGAGATCCTCAGCTATCCTCCCTTGCCTGTTCACTTGCTGTCTGTCAACGCCCAGTCTTCAAGAAAGATGCTTCTCCTCAACACTACTGTACTGTAATTTGATATATCCCCCCGCTCCATCTCCCTTTACGTTTAAAAAAAAAGAATCTTTGTTAGGGCACAAGCTAGCTCAGGGGAGTTCAGGCGAAGATGTTAGCACTAGTTCAGTCAGTTAGTTATCCTATTTTACGGCAAAATAAAACACAGTAACCAAAGAAAAAAGGTTGCATTTGGTTACTTTACCTGCAGCCTATATTCACATGGATGTACATCCACTTGTATTTTTCATAAAAACACAAGAACCCCATTGTTTATAGGTGGAATGTAAAGATTTTTGTACATGATTTAAAGATTTCAAGGCCACATTTTTTTTCCCAAATCATTACATTCCATACTTGCAGACTTGGGTGTGACCTCCCCTCAGCCAGCAGAAAGCAAAACGCAGGCAGAAAAGGGAACTGCTGTGGCCTCATGGATCACATATTTCCAGTAGCATGAAATAATATGCTGTTTGAAAATGCTGCACTCACAATCTTCAGGCCGGTCAAAAGGCATTTCTTGATGTGTCTTTGCAATCGACAGCCACCCGCTGCTGTCTCCGCTTTTTTATTTATTTATTTATTTTTTTACCTTCACACAGCGGGCAGCACAGAGTTAAGCATGTGCCTTCCTGCTGTTGTCAGTGTTGGCTTTACCGCCTCTCGCAGTCCAGAGCGTCATCACAGCGCCTGCGTTCAATGGATCATAATGAAAAGCCTCATGATAGCGCATAATCAAACAGGAATTCCATTTATTGGAACCCATGCAGGGTCTCCATCTCATTGGCTTATAGGGACTGAGTTTGATTCAGTGAATGCTGCCCATATGTTACCCCCACCCCACTTCCCCCCTTCACATTCTCTTTTTCTCCTTTCCACAAAACCGCTCGTACCCCTCCCTCCCTCCCTTTGCACCTGCTGCTGTGAACAGCAGGATCTCAGTGTGTGTTTCTGTTCATCCCTCCCTTTTTCTCCCTGCTCTCACTGCTCCATCCCTCCATCCCTTTCTTTCATGTGTGCTCTGCTGTCAAGCCCAGCTGGATCAGGCCTGCCAGTCTAGTCACATGCAGTCTTTGTTGGTGCGGAAACAGGCAGTGCTAAACTACTGATGGTAAAGCAGCAAAACTTGTGTCTTTTGCCAGGTCTTTTATGTCTATCTAAGACATTAGCATGTTTTCTCTAAATGATGTTGAAAGCGTGCATTTTTGCCATTGTGCTGCAGTAACAGTAATATTCTCAGTATTCAAACCTTCATGGTACATGGCGTGTTGTTTCTGAAGAAGAAATCTGTTCTTATTTAGCATCTCTCTTCGTGGAGAGTCCCACACAGACACAGTCATCCGGGCATTATGTTTGATTCTGACCTTCATTTCCAGAACCACATCATTGACATTACAAAACTGCATTTTTATCGGAAAATATTTTTTTTAACTATTTAAGCTGTGGTGTCTTTGGAACTCTTTCTTCAATAATTTTAAAAAAAACACCCACTTGTATTCCTCATTTAAAAAAGGGGAACTCTTAACAAACTTTAATTTTATTTTTACCTATTACTTTACTTAGGTTTGAACATTAAAGTTGGTTTTCATTGGTTGTTTCATCTGCTATTTCTTAACTATTTGCTATTTATTTTCCATTATTTATTTAACAAAAATTATTGTTGTATTGTTGGTATAAATACATACACACATGATAAAATCCACTCAAACTCTCTCTCTCTCTCTCACACACACACACACACACACACACACACACACACACACACACACACACACACACACACACACTATTCAGGGAGTCTAGGCAGCTGCTAGGCTCAACTATGAATTTGGGTTAAGCATACGTGTTTACGGCACTCGCAATATCTTTGTTTACCTTGAAGGTTCAGCTGAACTTATCGCCTCCAGCCTTAGTTTACAGTTTTTTTTCCAATTGCTAAAACACAATTTTGCAAACTAGGCTGGTTTTATCAAAATATTTAACACAATTCACAAAACCTCACACAAACTGCAAAATACCTCATATATCCTGCACTGCAACCAAAACTACATCTAGCATTTTCAAAATCAAACTTTTGCACCAAATGGCACACAGAGATTTGTGTCTAACCAACTACACACTGTCAGGCATAATGAAAAGCACTCTCATAGTATGCTTTGCCATAATATGAAAATGGTTCAAATTGTAGAATATTCTTCAGATTGTTCACATACACAGCAATATTTGCAGATACACACACACACACACACACACACACACACACACACACACACACACACACACACACACACACACACACACACACACACACACACATTCTGTTGAAACCAAACAAGGCAGTGCAACATATGCACAGCAGATATATTTACATTGGACTGAACAAAAAATGCTCACAAAAGACAGTAAAGTGAAAAAGAAAATTGCAGAAAAAAATTTGCAGAATAAATATATAGAAAAAAAAAGTTGCTCACCTGTGGTCTTTTCATAGTGCTTACTTCCTGATTGAAGTGGTAACAATGAACCACTGAGGTGATTGGCCGGGTGGAACATATATTGGCCAATTAGCTCATGTAGTGTCATTTTGAATGGCAGTGTTTACATGTGACTTTATGTCAGATTGTTGTGTCTTATGCAGAGAACCGTGTTCAGTGCATTTAAAAAGGGCCATTTTGAATTGCAAAATGTGTGTAAAGCAGAAAATGTGTTTAGAGTTTTGGAGACTTGAGAAGAGGTTTTGCTCTCTGTGTGTCAGTTTAAATAATTGTGTTATGCATGATGTCATTTTAGTGTGTTAGCAATTGGAAAAAAAAATGTAAATACATCTTCAGGAGGACAGGAACTTCAGAGAGTTGGGTTAAAGAGTGGTTAAACTGCACTGCCTGCCTTAAATTCTCTGCTCAATTGAAATGCTTCTGTGTAATTCCTCAAGGTCTCCCGAATCTTCTTCACGTATGTGAAATGAGTTGTGGTGCTCCTGAGTTTTTCCTTAACATGTATATAAATTGCTCCATTTGAAATAATAATATGTATCTGATATGTTCTTTTCACACAAAAAAATTCAATTAACTTGTTAAAATCTTTAAATCAGGGTTCGAAATGAGGGGGGTCTGGGGGGGTCTCGGACAAATATTTTTAACATTAAAAATGATTGTGAAAATTATAGGTCTTTAGTGACATTTTAAATTTATAACAATTATTTATTTCCTAGCGCGATTGGGCATCAATCAGGGCAGCTAATAGCATCACAGATTGTTGTTGTGGTCCTCCGGCGCATACAGTACAGTCTATGGCGCAGACACGTATGTTATTGTTGAACGCGGCAAAAACGAAGCCTCACAAAGAGTGAAATCCCTAATGAAAATCCTGTAAGTGCTTCGATTATGTTTATATCTCCATAATAATTGCTTATTATAGTAAAATATTTGGAGTTGGTGTTCCTTTATCAAAAGTTGCATTAACTAACTTAGATACCCAGTGTAACGTAATGATTAGAAGAGTGCGTTTGTCAACGTTTCTTGCTAGCTGTATGTGTATGAAGCATAGGTATGAAGCCAAATAATCTGCCAGCTAACAGCAGACATATAGCAGTTAGACTAGTTATTCAAAGCTAGCATAACAACCTAATTGTCCAGTAGGGTTGGGTACCGAAACTCGGTGCCAATAGGGGAACCGGTGCCCGACGTAACGGTAGTAGCGAGACCGAATAAGAACGAAAGTTTCGGTTGCCTCATTTCGGTGCTTGACTTTACACTACACCTGACAGCATGTCGCGTTAACGTTACACCTTTAGCTAGCAGCTGGATTAAACACCGGTAAAATGCTGACAGCTAACGTTAAACAGTGTAAAGTGTGACTGTATTTCACTGTGGAGGACTTCAACAGCGGAATGTAACAGTCTGCTCTGCAGCGCAGCAGCTGCCGTTGTCGCAATTCATAGATATACAGTACGTTTATATGGTCGGAATTAAACAACACAGACGGTGCATTCACTTAAAACAGGTAGCCTCGTGGTGCATTCACAGTATTTGTAAAATACCCTTTTCCCTTCTGGGGTTCAACAGCAATTTACTGGTGAAATAAGTTATTGTTATTGTTATAGTTATTACATTATTATTAAATCTTTAATTTTGACCATGGCCTTAGCAATAAACAAGTCATTGACTGTTGTTTACTACCCTTATTTTTTTTCTCCTCTTTTTTTTTTTTTTTGAAAAGTACCGGTTCAGGCACCGGCACCGTTTTAAAAGTATCGATTTAGCACCGGAATCGAAAAAAAACCAAACGATACCCAACCCTATTGTCCAGTCAGTGATTTTGAATAATGTGGTTACTATTGGATTGTCATTTTAATGGCTTTCAGTCATGTTAGAATATCTTACTTCTTTTTTTTTTTTAAACGTGTCCCTAAAGATTTTAGTTCAGGTTATAGATGGACTACTTTAAAACAAAGTAAACCATCTAATGTAGGTACAGTCTTTATAGACATCATTATTATTCAATCCAGCGGCTAGTTGTTTTACAAATTCCATTAACATAAGGGATGAGAAATGCCATTTGTATTTGATCAAACCCTTTGAAGGTGCATGGTGCTGGTGGATTTAGGTAACTTAGTTAACTTCCCTACAGACCCAGTTTTGTTCATTCCAACCTTCATTCAGTGGCAGCTGGAAAAAAATCATCCATCTATTAGCTCATTTTTACAAACACAGTGTCAAGTCAAGTCAGGTCCCAATATAACAAATTTGCCTCAAGGGTATGCTTTACAATCTGTATGCTTTACAATCTGTAAAGCATACCAGCATACAATCTGTAAAGCATACACCACACTCTGTCCTTGTCACTTAACCTGCCCCCCAAAAAAAAAAACATTAGCAGGGGAAAATAATGACTGTAATGCTTCTTTTAAAACTGAAAAGAGACATGGTGACAGATACTTTGACCTATTCTTTTTTTATTCATTTTGATAATTTTTGGGGCATTTTTAGGCCTTTACTCCACATTAAACCTCTATATACGGGCGCCCGCTCTACCAACTGAGCTACCAGGGCGCCCGGCTTTGACCTATTCTTAAGTTCCCCATATGGCTTTTTAATTATGTTGATCTTTCTTATTAGATGTATTGTTATATATTGAAGTCAAATAAAATGACAAGTCAGATTATCAGTTTACATTATTTAAAGGTCCCATGGCATGAAACTTTCACTTTATGAGTTTTTTTTAACATTAAAATGCGTTCCCCCAGCCTGCCTATGGTCCCCCAGTGGCTAGAAATGGTGATAGGTGTAAACCGAGCCCTGGGTATCCTGCTCTGCCTTTGAGAAAATGAAAGCTCAAATGGGCCGATCTGGAATCTCCTCCTTATGAGGTCATAAGGAGCAAGGTTACCTCCCCTTTCTCTGCTTTGCCCGCCCAGAGAACTTGGCCCACCCATGAGAGAGAGAGAATCCACGAGAGAGAGCGAGATGGCTGCAGCAAACCACCCCACCCCCCCTACCCTTGTACCACCTCTCCTCCTCAATAGCATTTAAAGCTGCAGACACAGAAATCATCACATCCATCAGACGCATCCTAAGGAAAGCTCATTGTGGGACTGGCTCTAGTGGCTGTAATTCTGCACCAAGGCTGAATTTCGGGAAAGAGACTTCAGATACAGTATTAGGGGACCACTAAGGTCTATATAAAAGAGACTTCAGATACAGTATTAGAGGACCACTGAGGCCTATATAAAAGAGACTTCAGATACAGTATTAGGGGACCACTAAGGTCTATATAAAAGAGACTTCAGATACAGTATTAGAGGACCACTGAGGCCTATATAAAAGAGACTTCAGATACAGTATTAGGGGACCACTAAGGTCTATATAAAAGACTTCAGATACAGTATTAGAGGACCACTAAGGAATATATAAAAGAGACTTCAGATACAGTATTAGGGGACCACTAAGGTCTATATAAAAGACTTCAGATACAGTATTAGAGGACCACTAAGGAATATATAAAAGATACTTCAGATACAGTATTAGAGGACCACTAAGGTCTATATAAAAGAGACTTCAGATACAGTATTAGGGGACCACTAAGGTCTATATAAGAGACTTCAGATACAGTATTAGGGGACCACTAAGGTCTATATAAAAGACTTCAGATACAGTATTAGAGGACCACTAAGGAATATATAAAAGAGACTTCAGATACAGTATTAGAGGACCACTAAGGTCTATATAAAAGAGACTTCAGATACAGTATTAGGGGACCACTAAGGTCTATATAAGAGACTTCAGATACAGTATTAGGGGACCACTAAGGTCTATATAAAAGAGACTTCAGATACAGTATTAGGGGACCACTAAGGCCTATATAAAAGAGACTTCAGATACAGTATTAGGGGACCACTAAGGTCTATATAAAAGAGACTTCAGATACAGTATTAGGGGACCACTAAGGCCTATATAAAAGAGACTTCAGATACAGTATTAGGGGACCACTAAGGTCTATATAAAAGAGACTTCAGATACAGTATTAGGGGACCACTAAGGCCTATATAAAAGCATCCAAAAAGCAGCATGTCATAGGACCTTTAAAGTATATCAATGTTGTTCAGCATAAGCTGTCATTTGACTTAGTAGTGATAGTAGTAATGATAACTGTTTTACAAACTTCAGCACGTATTGCTATTTTTTTTATTGAAACGTGACCCCCAAACTCATTCAAAGATTTCAGGGCTAAGCCCCAGCTCTTCACTGACTCCTGAGCTGCTACTGGCTGTGATGAAATGGTATTAATAATTGATATGTGTAGTCTGTCCATCGTGTACTCGATGTGGCTCAGTGTGTAGCACTGGTCCGTCTGACTGAACTTTCCAATAAAAAGCTGAGACAGAAAATGAGAAGATTAAGTAAAGTGATTAAAAGCAAATAAACAAGGGAGCGCTTGGACAACAGTATGTGCCATGTGTTTCTGCATTGTTGATGGAAATCACCTGAGAATCACTCGACTGGAAAGTAAGCATCAGCAAATCATTCCTGATAACCATTTCCTTAGCGTTTGTCACACTTATTATTATTTCTGGATTTGACTATTTAGATATTCCCGTGCAGCTGTTTCCCTTTCTGTGTCTTGGCCTACAACCTGGGTTGTGCCACGTATCATATTAACTTGTTATATATAGGGCACCTGGGTAGCTCACCTGGTAGAGCGTGCACCTAACAGGCTCAGTCCTTGACGCAGCGGCTGCGGGTCCGGTTCTGATTTGCAGCCCTTTGACTTTGATACCGCGGCTCCCCCACCCGATGACTACTGCTCAGACTCTGTATATATGTGCTTCACTTTTGTACAGTGGGAGGAAGTGGAGACACAGTCTACAGTTTCATTTCATTTTAATTCAACATCTTGTACATATTTTTTTGACCATAATTGAAAGAAAACAATACAATACATGAACTGAAATGTGCATGAATGTGCACACACACATATATGTTTGGGCAGGGTTGTGTTTGAGTCATGTCAATGTTTCAGCAAGAGACCTTTTTTTACCCAGCAGACATTTTGACTTATCATAGCAGGAAAAGCTAGTCTGGCTCTCACCAGACCAAGCTCAATCTTTTAAGATTGAACATTAGTCCGGGGAGTCTGCTCTGTATTTTCTACTGCACAAGAGGTGTGATCAACGGGCATAGTTCAAATGACTCTGTAGCAATTGGATAGTCCTTCAACCAATCAGACCAATGATCCGGGTGACGTACTTTTCCATTATTTTGGCCACCAGCGGGGCTAGCTGGTAAATTAGGCTTTTACCAAAGCCGGTCGGTAGTAAGACAAACACATCTTTCTTTTGTAGGAATTGTTCCAGCAGCGACAGCGGCATCAACAGGTTGCTGCGCTTTGGTGGCCGCCATGTTGAATGTAAACAAGAAGCTGCTTGCCGTCGCTTCTCTATCGTCATCGTGTTAAACCCGCCAATAGCGAGCCAGGTGGAAAAGCCAGTTTGTGAGCCAGTACATACAATACCAAGGAATGCACTCTTTCTAAATGTTATAAATTACACCTGTGCTTTTCCTACTATGACAAGCCAAAATGTCTGCTGTGAAAAAGGTCTATTACTTTGATGAATGTAATGTTGTCATGTACACTTTGCTGCAGGACTTTTATTTATTTTCACATGATTTTATTAGGACTTTTAAGTGCAGGATCTGTTATACTTCTTCCACCATTGCTGTAAACCAAGCCAGGAGCTTTTTTTGCCTGACATGGGTCAGCTTTTTATGTGCCCCACGTCATTCAGGAGCAGCATGCCCACTGATACACACACATCTATAGAAAAACACAAAAAAAAAAAAAAAAAAAAAAAAAAAAAAAAAAAAACACAAAAGCAAAACACGCACACACACACACACACACACACACACACACACACACACACACACACACAAAGCAAACTATACTCCAATCTTCATCCTAATTCCTCGCAAAACATCCGCCACTTTCTTGATGTTTCATTTACATGCACAGAAAAAAAAGAAGAAAAACATCAAAGATGAAGACTTCAACAATCAGCCATCACTCAATTAGCGCTCGACAATTTCTCTCTCATGCACTGCAGAAGGAACGCATGGAGGGTGTTGAAGAGGAGCGGCAAAGTCTTTTGAAAAATCATACTTTTCCCTTTATCACTTCATCTCATAGCAAAACAATTTATTCCTATTATCCTCCCAGCAGGGGGTCCATTGTCCTGCAAAGGTGTTCCGCAACGCTTGATAGGCAGAGAGGAGAAAACGCTTTTATTCTTTGCACCTTGTACCCCGGATACATTAAACAGAATCAAAGACGACATTTACATACCATTTGTGTTTCAAGTTTGAGGAGTTGAGACAGAAACAGCGTTCATCCTGTGTGAAAGTAGGGGTGCTTTGACTTTCTGAACTTTTGCAGAAAGAGAGACAGCAGGGAGAGAAAGAGGGAGGGAAGGAGGGAGACGAGGAGTGAAATTACTCTCAAAGTTTTTCAATGCAATTATCTTTTGTCATCTTCTCACCACTTCTCCTCCTTTACCGTCATGTCATAAATTAGTGACAAAAGCCTTTGAATGAGATTCTCCTTTTGTTGTCTGTAATCATTGTCTGTGGTCCTTCAGCGCTAAACATTCTTCATGTCTGGAGTACTTCATCATATACTCAGACATGCTACGAGACCTGACTAAGATGATCTTAAAGGTCCCATGACATGGTGCTCTTTGGATGCTTTTCTATAGACCTTAGTCTATGTCCCCTAATACTGTATCTGAAGTCTCTTTCCCCGAAATTCAGCCTTGGTGCAGAATTACAGCCACTAGAGCCAGTCCCACAATGAGCTTTCCTTAGGATGTGCCATTTCTGTGTCTGTAGCTATTGAGGAGGAGAGAGGGAGGGGCAAGGTGGAGGGTGGGGGTGTGGCCTTGACCAACTGCCACTTTGCTCGTTTGAAAGCCATGATGTCTCTCTCTCATGGGTGGGCCAAATTCTCTGGGTGGGCAAAGCAGAGAAAGGGGAGGTAACCTTGCTCCTTATGACCTCATAAGGAGAAGATTCCAGATCGGCCCATCTAAGCTTTCATTTTCTCAAAGGCAGAGCAGGATACCCAGGGCTCGGTTTACACCTATCACCATTTCAAGCCAATTGGGGACCATAGGCAGGCTGGGGGAACGCATATTAATGTTAAAAAAACTCATAAAGTGAAATTTTCATGCCATGGGACCTTTAATGAAAACGGGACTCCAACAAAATGAGATCAACATGCAGAATGTATCACTTTTTTTTTCAGTAGGTGAACATCTCTCTCTCACCTATGTATCACCTCAGTCTGTCTTGGTGTAAAATATGTTCATTCTCATTTACACTTCCTATCAATAACCCCAGAGTCTGGATCAACGGAAGTACATTTCCAGGATAATTGCCCGACATCCGGATGTCCCTCCCCTTCCCTCGCGAATGTCCCTCCACGCTGAAAAAGGCAAGTTTTGAAGAAAATTTGGATCGTGCAACAAGGCAGGCCTGCTTGGTTCTTTGGGGGAATGATTGGAAAGATTTACAAAGAATATGTTTTACGGCATTGACCCTAACTGGGACGTTTCGGGACCGATTGGTGGGATTGCTGTGGACAAAGTACACACTATACGAGCAAATGACGAACAGTTAACTTCATTTAACCCTGAACGTGTTTGCTTCTTTCCGTCAAAAAACTTCATGCAATTTTTTATTTTTTTTTTGACTTTTTTTTTTACTTTTTGATGTTTTTGTCACTTTTTGACATTTTTGAAGCTTTTCCGATGTTTTTGTCGGGTTTTTTTTTACATTTTTGTCACATTTCCCGATGTTTTTGTCACTTTTCAACATTTTTGAAGCTTTTTGTTTAACGTTATTTTATCAGTTTTTTTCTTCAAATGCTATAAAATTGAACAAAACACCCACATTCAATGAAAATAGTGAACTGATCATTTATTTTACTTGTGAAGATCATTGTATGGAACCATACATTATTTCGTTTTAACAATATAGTTGAAAAAAACAAACATTTGTGATATAGAAACGTTTTTTAACGTCCAGGAACCTAAGGCCATTTTTACAATTCCTTTTCCGTCTGGTTTTATTTTCTAAAAAAGCTTGTAAAACATCAACCCTGTTGTCTATAGTCAATCAATGTACATCATTTTTTTCAGGAAAAACTGGGCTATTAGAATATTTGAGCTGTAGTGAGGTCAATTGAAAGTAAAAAAAAGGTTGTATGACCTTAAAAACAAATAAATAAATAAAACGGAAAATTAATCTCACAGATATTTATTGATATCACACACAGAACAATAAAAGCTAATCCAATCTCCTGTCTAAATCAGTTCCCATATGTCTTGGGTGTCAAACTGTGAAGAAATAAACATTATAACTTATATAGTTGACAAAATATATCCAATTTTTCAAAAAAAGTCCAGACGCTTTTGCCAATAATCAAAATAATAATGTTCAAATGTATTGATATCACACACACAGCAAGCATTTGTGTTGTCTAAAAAAGTTATCCTATATATTTGGAGTCATCCAGTGCAAAAATAAACATAATGAACATTATAACTCCATATAAATGACAAACTATCTACATTTCTTCAAAAAAAGGCCCAAATGTATCCCAAATATCTAAACAGTGATGCCATTATTCTCTGTAGAACGGTCATAGACCGTAGTTATCTCTCTTTTTCACTTTACTCTTTGTTCTCGCTCCTATTTCCTGGAGTGAACTCTCTTTTCAACTATATACTCTTTGTGTGATGGACCTGCCTTCCCATTGGTTGAAAAACGTCAAAACAGTCTTGCAAAGCATCATGGGAGATTTATACTAGACTGTAGCAGCCGGTAGCACAGAGCTAGCGGCAGAAATGACGGAAAATTGATAAATTACGGACATCGAGTGGATAAATCTTGGATGTAAGCGTTTGGATTTATTGCTGAACAACTCCGAAAAGAGGCACAAGTTCCAGGCTGGATAGAAAACCTTCTGGAAAGGCTACGAAGACAAAAAAAAGACACCCCCGTGATGGCTAGCTTGTTAGCTTCTAGCTGGAAAAAACGGTAAGAAGATAATCTAAATATTAATCGGAGGTGCCGTGTGACGTCATGGACGATGCCGTAGGGCTCTGAGGGGAGGAGGGTTAAATTGTATGTGGTTTTTTTCTTTTGCAAGAAGCAAATGTTCCACCAAAGCAAGTTCCTTCCCGAGACCATTTTGCAGAGCCATCATCACTGCGTCCAGAGCTTAGTCCCGCCCAACACGATTGGGATTGGTTTAAAGAAATGCAAACAACCCAGAGCATTTTTTTTCCTCCTATCCTAAAATGTACATGTGGTGTAGCCAGACCCTATTCCACAGAGGTGTGGAGGAAGGTCTTGCAATGCAAGACTAATAACACCATAAGAGGGCTTTGCTGCTAATGAAGCCCTTTCTAGGATTGCATTATGATCAAATGCAGCTACACATCTTACAGCAGGAGATGTCCGTGCCTCTTGTGATCCGATCACGCTCCGTGCGGCGAAGCTGCCCAGTGGCCTTTGCTTTATTTTAAAATGTAATTTATGAGCTGGTGCTCTATGTTCTCCATATGGAGCCGTCTGTTATGTTTACATGTTTCCAGCTGTTTGTGGATGGACCTTCTACATGAGACAGCATTTGAATAGGTGGTGCTACAATGTCTCTTTAGACTTTCCCTCGATAGATGAGGTGGTGGGATGTGTTTCAAATGAGTTAAAGGAGGGTGTGATGCAGGCACTGTGGACATGATGTACAGATTCAAAGAATAGGGGACTATAGAGATGGTTCTTTTGGATAAGCAGCACAGTCGGCAGTTTCATTCCATACGCCTATGGTTTCAGTTTGACATGACACTCCATTATTTCAACTTTTCAAGATAATATTTAAAAAAAAGAAAATTAGATAATTTGGCCACTTTTTGGGTACTACACTCACTCGGCCACTTTATTAGATACCCCTATACAATCCAATGCATACTGAGGCTTGGTCAGTGGGCTTCGGAGTCAGATACGCACTAGGCATCCTTCAGCGTCTGTGTGGAATGCACCGGGCAGGGCAGGATGACAGTATGAAGAGCGAGAATGGTAGGGAGAGTGGTATTAAAGACCAAAAATCTGCGTAAGGAGGTAGGTTGGGGTCAGGGGCGCAACTACCCAGTGTCAGAGGGTAGTTTGCCGGACATCATCATGTATGGGCTTTAAAGCGTCCATATTATGCTCATTTTCAGGTTCATAATTGTATTTTAAGATTGTACCAGAATAGGTTTACATGGTATAATTTTCAAAAAACACCATATATTTGTTGTACTGCACAGCTCTCTCTCACTGCTGCGGATCCTCTTTTCACCTGGTCTCTGTTTTAGGATTTTTTTCAAAGTGGAAGCACCAGACACACAAAAAAACATCCCAAATCCCAGAAAGTTTTTTTTTCATAATATGGGCACTTTAAATAATAAAGGTTTATTTTTTTAAGTATATCAGCCACTGTAGTGTAGGCCTACCATAATTATAAATAATTATGTAGTATATATGTACATATATATATGTACATACATATATATAAATACAGGCTCAACATTAACGGTTGCCATTGGCAACCAAATTGTGACAAGTGGCAACCTAATCATCACCCTGGTTGCCCCCGTGGCAACCACATTATTGTAGTCCACTTTTTTCTTGCACTGATTACAATAAATAAATCATCATTAATGGCATATGCGTTGCGGATGTTTAAATTTGCGTTCTGATTTGTTTAGCTACTACATCCCTGCTGTCAGACAGAGGCTAATTGTTATATTTTCCATCTCAGTCTGCACTATTTTTTCCCCAAAAAGGACACAGTGAATAGGTTGGTCAACAGAACTTCAAACCATACTGGACATTTAGTTGTGTGTGGTCCAACAGAACTCCTACCTGATGTCATCACTGGTCTCATCTCTAGCTATCGCCGACCTCATGTCTGTCCCATTCACTCCTAGCCTTAGTGTTCTTCTCCACTAAGACATATTGTCAAACAAACATTATGTAATAGATTTTTCATATGAATAATATTAAGAAATGAATCTGTTGGTATCAAGTAGCTCCCTCTACACTTCCACCTAATGTTAGACCTACCTGTTGCCTTCCCCTGTCTGTCCTGATCCAGCATCCTCACACCTGAATTAAATTAACTCACTGTTAAATATAGCAGCCTAAATTAAATTCTTCATATCAGCCTAATGATGGCATCAGATAAGACAACTATTATGCAGTAAGGTTGTGCTGCTGTTGAAATTACATTCACATGTTGGATTATATGGAGAGCCACTTAGCACAGACCTTTAAAGAGAGAGAGAGAGAGAGAGATGTGACCCTGTATTACAGCTTCCATATCACCCTACAGATGTAACTATAGCCTGTATATGTCTGACATCTAATGGTAAAACAAAATATATGCATGATTCCATGGTAAACCAGAGTTATTGCATTAGTTAAATTTTCCAGATTATTGTCAATTATTGTACATGCTACCTTATATTTTCCAGTTTTCAGCTCAGCAACATCGGTTTTGCATATTGTAAGCTAGCCGTGAACCCCCATTTGGCTGCTACATTCCCAGTGTTAGCAAACGCTAGCTAGTCTGTTAACACAGCTTTTTTGCTTTATCAATCTTTTTCCATAGACGACAACTCACTACTGTACCTGCTCACTCAGCGCTCACGGCGTCCCCGCTCGCGATATTACGAACCCTACGGTCACGCCAAGACCTGCCCTTCAATAGCCCGGGTCATGGTGGGGCCATAGTAGGGAGCCCCCCCGCTCCCTCTTCTACAGTATGTCAACATTCTATGATGGTATCTTATGAGATAGGGCGCCTATTGTAGCCTGTTAGTCCTCTACAATGTTATGTAACATTGAGGAAATGCTGAAATTATTTAGAAACGCACAAAAGCAGATACATCTTTTTTGGGGGCTTTTACCATCGCTTTGGCACCCCCATGGCGCTGCGCCCCTATGCACCGCATATAGCGCATACCCACTTTTTGCGCCACTGGTTGGGGTGGCGGATGGGTCAAACAACTCAGGACTTTCACCCAGGAAACCAGGGATTGTGTCCCGTTTGTGTCTCCTGTGCCACTTAAACCTACATGTTTTAACCCCACCCACAATCTTTTCCTAACCCTACGTAGTTTTAGCCTGACTCCGACCCTCCTACGTACTTACGCAAAATTTGCATTTCCCTTCTGTACTATGTCTGGGTTTGCGGTATATTGTTGGGTTTTCTCCAGCCAGAGAAAGATGCGAGCGAAGCCATTCGGTCCGTTGTGGCAACACTGCTGAATATCCAGAAGTTAAAGCCCGAGCAAGAACAATCTTTGCTGAGTTGTGTTTCTGGCCATGATGTTCTGACCCTCCTCCCCACGGGGTTCGGGAACAGTCTGATTTTCCAGCTCGCTCCTTTAGTGGTGAACGAGTTGGCTAAGGCTAACGCTAGCGATGCTAATGCTAAATATAAGCCTGGACGGTCTCCCATCTTGTTGCACATGCGCATGACATACGTCACGACCAAACGTTAGCGATTGGTTATGGCAGATCCAGAGTGGCTCTGGGCAGATCCAATAGTTTTAAACTTCAACAAAGTACCCGCCTTAAAGGTTAAAGTTATTTATTTTTTTTTTTGCCTTCAAGGAAGTTAACACTTGTCAATGGAGAGTGAACAGACTCTATACACATGAAATGTATGAGAGTCTGGTAGGACCAGGCTAAAGTGGTTTCACCCTGCACATTGAAAATTGACGCCAAGGGGTCCTGACCCAGAGCATTAAAAAGTGACGCCAGGGGGCCTTGACCAAGCGTCATGATTGACATGTTGGGAGTGAGAATGTGTTGTGCATTCCTGCACGACAGCTCTGCCATGTACTGTATTCTTTCCTTACGAGGCCCATGATGGTCAATTTTAGTTTCCGAGAAAGCACAGATTCATAGAAATATACTACAAGTTTGACTAAGATGAATGGTGCATTGATGCATGAGTGTATAAGTTGGTAAGACAAATTCCCAACTGGAAGCTAGCAAAACATTATTATTGTTCATTTAAATGATTGTTGTTTATTGCTTATTTTGTTCAAGCTTGAAATTCCATCAACCCAAGTCTGTGAACACAGTATGCTTTGAGCTACTCTGAAAGTCTCAAAGACTCAAATAAAGCTGCTGTTTTAACTTCAAGCACAATGATGATGCAACTTTGACAATAATGAATAAAGAATTGTGCTCACTGCAATGACTCAAAGACGCTATCTATAAACACATTTCAAGTCTATGCAAGTTCGTCGTAATAAACCTTTTTTTTCACAGCAGATATTCTGACGTGTCATAGCAGGAAAAGTGCAGGTGTAACTAATTGTGAAACTGAAAATTGAAAAGTGTAATGCTGGTATAATTATTATTATGAATTGCACGTGTGTTTTTCCTTCTATCACTACTCAAAATGTCTGTATAGGTCTACCGTAGAATAAAATTGACTGAAACCAATGGCGGCCTGCATGATAGAAAAAATGCTTCAAAACACATGTGAAACATGTATGTGCGTGTGCCCTCAGTCCAAACCTTTGCATGTTAGCTAATACTCCTGACATTGCCTTTTCAGGCGCTCCAACGTTCAGGTGGTTCGCGGATGCTGCGCCGTGGCTTCGCTAAATAGTCGACGCAATTCAGATGTGGAAGCCATTTTCTCTCACAGTGCAGTTCTTGTCGCTGGGTATGGAACCCCAAAATGTCCAGTAATAAATAAACAAAATCATATGAACAAAATTGTTCAAAATATGTGAATGGACCAACAATTTGTGAAATAGGCCTAATTGAAGAAATTATTAAAACTCAACTCATCATCACACATAATGAGGTCAAAAATCTATTAATGGAGGTCTAAAAGTTTAATAACTGTGCTGCACCTGACGAGCCAGATGGTTTCTGAACACAGAACCATGTGAGTAGCGTCATTGGAAACTGTTTGAGAAAGGGCAGGCACTTTCCAAACAATACCTGTCAGGTGATCGGATGAACCATCTGTCTATCCCGTTTGCCACTGTTGTTGTTTTTGAACGCACAGCGGAGGCCGTCATACACACCTAAACCACGCCCACAGCTGCCAGTAGCTCCTCTCTGGAGGCTGATTGGTGCCGTAAGCGGTTAGTTCAGACCCAAACGCATTGGGTTGGAGCCTGACGAGATGGATTTTCATGTGACATGTGATCCCACGATTCTCAGGTGATCTTGTGATATCGCGAGAATCCAGCTGCTGTGCAAGGTAAGTTGCCTGCACCCTTATCTGAACAACATCTGAAGTTTGTTCATCACATTGGGGGTGTGGTCTGTGTTGCCACTTATGCCATGCACATAGGGCATTATGCTTCTTGTTGACAACAAATGGAGGCAAAATGCTCGCCATGTGAAGTTGCACCTGCTGTGCATCCACAGTAACCTTGACTCCTCTGTCCTCATGCATTCAATTCAGTTTGTATGAGGACATACATTAGTTTTATTCACCCTTCAGCTCACTTTGAGACTCTAACCCTCCACTTTCCGTTTCCACTCTCCTAAGTCCCCCCCACACAATCCTCCTGGTATTTAGCCCCTGTCCCTCCCTCCACGTTCCTGCACCTTTTTATCTTTACCTCCCCTCCTTTCCTCCCTCCCTCCATCTCTCCGCTGCCCCCCTCTGGTTTAATGAAGTCTGCTCTTGTGTAATCTTCCTGCGATCGGGCCCTCTCACCTCCCCTCTCTGACTCAGGTGTGTCCTCCAACAGAGAGCTATTGTTCTCCGGATCTTCCTCTGAAGCCTGCCTGGCACAAGCACACACCTGCAACCAACAATGATACCTTTATTCCCCTTACACACGCAGGCACACACACACACACACACACACACACGTGAGAACCCTTGCACGACATGGCAACACGCAGAGGAACGAGCTCTCGTTATCTCCGGTGGAGGAATGAAAAGCTAAAAAGTAGCCGGGCGAGGGAGGAAAAGGAGGGAGTGAGGGGAGGAAAATGGCACAGATAACATGGCCAAGTCGTTTGCACAAGCCGGTGTCATATTTGATTACATCGGACAGCGGATAAGCTGGGTGGGTTCACGGAGGAGGAGGGAGGAGCAGCGGTGGTGCACTCTGGTACAACAAGCTATTACACCAGTGGAGAAGGTTAATGTTTAGTACACCTCCGTGACAGAGACATAACTCTATTTGCATTCCCTGGCTCGTTCCATGGCTTCACGTGCTCTCAGGCGATGCGTCTCAAAAATCAAAGGTGCTCTCCGCTGCATAAAAGCAAGACAGGGGGATTTCCAATACACCTGCTGCAGTTTATGTTTGGGGAAATGGCCAACAAATCCTTTTTTTCCCTGTGTCTACCACTGAAACCTGAAGTCAGTGTGTACCTTAGGGCAGAAAGGGAGGAAGGGACGATGACAAAAGTGGCAGAAGGGAAAAAAAAAGAGGGGACAGAATGCAGGAAAAAGTAAAGAGAGAGGGGGAAGGAGAAGACAGAGGAGCTACGGTAAGATAAAGGGGGAAAATAAGGGGTAATAGAAGAAGAGAAAGGAGAGCAAAGGAAGGGGCAATGTCTCTTGCTGCTGAGATGCAACATCGGGATCACCTGTGAGCGGGCGCAGGCCTGCAGGCAGGCTTTTAAAGGTCTCAGATATCAGTGTGAGCGTGTGTGTGTGTGTGTGTGTGTGTAACATGGTGTCAGCTCCCGTTGTGATAGGATTCCACCTCACCGTGTACAGTAAACAAGCCGTCTTGCCTCGAGGATGACACGCAGACACCGGGTAGAATCTCTTCACCCATCCCATAGGTTAGACGGTAATTGTGCGAGGTGTATTTCTCATGTTATAGCCGCACTGATCTTCACATCTTTACAGCGACGGACTTGAAAGTGTCACCGTGTGTACGGTCAACACATTCTCACTTCCGGCGCGTCAAAAAGGGCGACCTCTAGTTCACCCAGTAGAGTGTGCGCCCCATGTAGGCTGAGGCCATGGCAGCGGCCCGGGTTCGAATCAGGCCCGTGGCCCTTGCCCTTGCCCTTGCCCTGCATGTCGTCCCTCCTCTCTCTCCCCTTTCCTGTCTTCAAGCTATCCTGTCAAGTAAAGGCCATAAAAAGCCCCCCAAAAAAATGCAAAAAGTCTCCTTGAGCATCTCAGTCAGACACAGCCCTTTGGCGTCACTTTTTACAGCTCTGGGTAGGGACCGTCAACAAGCAGGGTAAAACCACTAAGTTAGGGAAAGATCGTTGGTTGGGCTAAAAAAATGTACGTTGAAGTGACACGTGAACAAGAACGGGACACGAACCCCGCTCTCCTGGGTCAGAGTCCTGTGTTGTTTTGTATTTTCAGTCTTTCATACTACTTGCTGCTGTTGTCGCGCTCTATACTACGTCGTCTTACAGCGCCGCGGCCGAGCTGCTGCTATGCCCGGCGCGTTCCATACAGACACTGTAGGGTGACTTTTGCGTCGGTATCTGATGCTGAGGGCCACTGACAAGCGCCAGTATTTGACGATTTGGGAATGAGAACGGGTTGGTACAGTGTGCGGCACCAGTGTAACTACAGTACACGGGAGTGTCGTCGTTTTTCTGTGTGAGGGAGTGACTGGGGTTAAATTAGGAGATCCGCTTTTTGCTTCAGACTGAAAGAAGTTCACAACCTCGGCTTTCCAGTTCTTCGCCTGAACTGAAATTTGTGGTGGGAACACTGTAAAGTTGTGAAGTATTTTGAGAATAATCTAAGTGGGTTATATGTCTCTCTGACGTTGGAACATGGGGAAAAGGGTTCGGATATGAGTGAAGAGGAGGGGTATGGGTGTAGAGGGGGGGTATAGGAGGCCTTTTGTAATTTTACATGTGACAGCAGCGAAGCGAGGGATGGAAATAGAACAATGGAAGAAATGCTGAGCTTCTGAGGAGGCCCTCAAAGACTTCCAACTCAGAGGCTGATAAAAGCCCTTCTACTTCATATCCCAGCACCCCCTCTTCTGTCTCTCAGACACACACACACACACACACACACACACACACACACACCCGCAGCTCTCTGAAGAGAATATCTTCAAGCTTTGTGCGCGTGCAGCTGAGCGACAGATCGCCAGGGTGTGACAACGATGATGGTTTCAAGCTGAGGAGACGTGTTGAAACGGAGTCACGGCAGTGTCACATCCTGATCGTGGCGTGATGAAAGTAGAGTAAACATGGTAAACATGCCAGGAAATTTTGGTCAAAACTCTGAAAGTGAGCAATACAACAGGAGAATGCGAGTGTCGGAAAAGTGAAACAGTCTCTATCCACAGTAGGGTTGACAGTGGACTAACTGTACACTGTCTCCCAGGCGCAGCTTGGGAGTGTGATTCCTCTGGAATGTAACGTGAGGTGAATCAAAACATCTGTAAATAAAACTGCTCATTATAAAAGACCAGTCTCTTCTTATGACATGTAAATCTATAGAATTCAAAAAAAAAAAAAAAGACATTTTTTTCAGAAATCTCATAGTTTGTATTAAAAGACACTACTTGGAAAAAAAGAAATCAAGAAAAAATACCATCATTGGCGCCTGCGTAGCTCACCTGGTAGAGCGTGCGCCCACATACAGAGGCTCAGTCCTTGACACAGCGGCGGCAGGTTTGGTTCTGACCTACGGCCCTTTGCTGCATGTCATTCCCCCTCTTTTCCCCTTTCATGTCTAAAGCTGTCCTGTCAAAAATAAAGGCTTAAAAATGCAAAAAAAATAACTGCCAGACAACACATAAGGGTGATGTGGTAGGAACAGACAGTAAGTTGACATCGCAACAGTTGTTTTCTTTTGGAAAATAAGGGTGTGAAATGAGCATAGCTTACATTTAGGCAACCCTGTTCATCCACCAGCCAGCTAAAAGGGTTGTGTTAAGTTCTGACAACATGCAAAGCCTCTGGACACCCGCACAGGTGATTTCATTTATTCGGGCTTATTAGACCTCTGCTCAGGTTGAAGGTTGGACCGGAGCGTAGATGGGAATTTATTAGGTCACAAATCTTTTCTACTAATAAGAATAATGCAGGTGTAATTTGCCCTGCCCTAACAGGTGCAACAGAGCTAACAGGAGACTCAGGGAGATGTCAATCAATCAGTCTAAACACATCCACACTGTCCTGGGAAGAGGTCCATAGCGCTTTTCAAGGACTCAAAGTCGCTTTAAATAAAATATTGTACTAAAGTAAAAGTACAAATACTTTGATGAAATATTACTGAAGCACAAGTGAAATTACCTATCTGAAAAATTACTCAAGTAAAAGTGATAAGTAGTTCATTTAAAATGTACTTTAAGTAAAAGTTATGTGGAATCTCTCCCATGTAGTGAAAATAGGACAAGGGGTCATACATCCAAAACTATTTTGTTTTTAATTAAAGAAAAATCTATACAAATGTATAAACATCTATACAAATGTATACACATGTAATAACAAGATGACACATGTCACACATGACATTTCATGCTACAATCCTCTCCCTTTACCATTCACACTACTAATACATTTGATGTGACTGTAAATTCATTGGCTCGTTTGGATTCAAACCGGTGACAATTTCGGTGGGGCGCAGCCTATTGGTTCAACTGAGACTAATGTTCACAGCTCAGACTAGCAGCTAGCTTCTACATACCTAAGTAGCTTGTATGAGCTAATTAGATGTATGTGAATTAATTTAGCCAGTGTCCTACATACGTTGTCCTACGGGTTGCTAGTGCTAAACAAAAATTAGCAATGCCACGAAACATGTTGTTTTTCTAACTGGCAATTTGCTATTAGTCATGAAAACTTTGAACGTTTGAAGTACCAATGCACAAATACTTACCAAAACATGCTTCTGCAGATTAGATGTGGAGTTATTGAATGCTGCCAGTTCAGTCACCTTTGGCAGGCATGATGATACTATTGGCCCTCTTGAATTTAAATGAAAAGCGTGGCCACGGATTTTCGTCGTTTTGGGCAGCAGAATTCGATGTTTCAGCTAGCATTTCTACTGAAACTGTCTCTGAACCGTCGTCGCTCTCCTGATCCACCTCCACCTTGAATCTCAATCTCCTACAGAAAGACTTGGCGCCTGGTAGGCGGCCTAGATGCTGATCGTTCGTCACGGTAGTGGTTCCGGACGCGATTTTTTTTCGGACCTTATTCACAGCAGACATGTTGACTTGTCATAGTAGGAAAAGCACAGCTGAAGTTGATAACCTTGACGATGGAATACCTGAATACCAGGACCTCTCCTAAGTGGAATGCAGCCATCATTAATGGTTTTGAATACACCTGTGCTTTTCCTTCTATTGGTACGTTTACATGCTATTTTCATAAACGGACATTTCAACCTCTCCGTTTTCAAAAATAACATCGTGCACAGCGGTCAGTTTTCAGAAAAGTGTTGTTTTACACGTCCCCGTGTATATATGCCGTCAATGCCGTCAAGAACATGCCAAACCTGTAGGTGGCAGTGTAACGAGAAGCTCAAGCCCACGTTAGCCAATCAGAATCCCGAAAATAGCAACAACAGCAACGAATCACTTCCTCTTTCTCTCTCTCGGCTGCCTAAACCTCCGGTTGTCTCAGTCTATATGCAAACGTGCAAACGAAGATTTCAAAAATCTCCACTCTGGCCGGAGTTTTTATAAAGAATCGTTTTCAGAGGCGAATTCTCCGTTTGCGTGTAAACAAAGGGCACAAACCAAGGGAAATATAATTTTTAAAAAAATGTACGTGTAAACGGGGTATATGACATGACAACATGTCTGCCGTGAAAAAGGTCTAATTAGCTGGCCTTCACAGCCTGTGCTGCCCACTGTTGATGGACATTGTAGACACCTAGTGGTGGTTTTGTGTAAGGCTATTTTGGTTTAGTCCTTTGAGCTTGCCGTAGTTTTTTCAGTTTGTTCAGTGCTTCCAAGACAGCAGATGAGCGAGCATGCCAAATCACCATTTCTTTTGATTAAGCCTTGGAAAATATATGCCTGTAATTGCACTTCTTTGTTTTTCTTGTAGTTTTGTGTTATGAAGGTAATTTACGTAAAGGCTTATCTAATAATAAAAACTAGCTAATTGTTAAAAGGCTAAAGCTAGACAGCACCAAGCGAATCAACCACATGGTGGTTTGCTGGCTGCAAAGAATCTTTTCATTTCTTTAGCATCTGGCAAAGCGAGCCTACACAGTTCACAATAGGTAACATGGTCACAAATACACTCACACATGCACTCAACAACACTCAAAAGGTGCACTATTAATAGGCTTCATATCTTTATTTTACCCGGGGAAGATGTGTTGAGCACAAATGATTAGGCAATACAACTGAGTTTTTTATTTTGTTAAAAAGAAGAAGAAAAAAACTGATTGGCACCTGCCGTACCTTGCAATACGCAATTGACGCCTATGGCTCACAGTGAAGCTGCAAAGCTCACACACCCTCATCTGAACAAAGCCCTAGAGTGGCTACAACTTAAGAACGCTAAACATAGAAATAAGACCATTTAGGATTTTCCAGGAGGAGCATTTACTTGTGTTTCAGCAGAGGCTCGCCGTTTCCCCAACCTAATGTCCATCAGACTCAACAAAAGATTTTCACAGAGGACTCTCTGTCTTAAAACGTCGGATTTTGTGATAGTGTGATGTGTTTTATGTGTCTGCTGCCTGTGTGTGCATTTAGTGCCTGCACTTCATGCTGTTCCTGAAGAACTTTTGCACTTTCATATCTTTCTTAGTTCCCTCCTTCCGAGCCATGTTGAGAGAGGGAAGCTAATTAGAGTTGCGCAGCTTTGGAAGTTGGGGAGTAGGGGGGATAGTTAGCTGGCGGACTCATGGAGGCTCCCTGTGACATGATTGATTTGGACTGCTACAGCGCTCAGCTGGGTATCATTGCATGGCGACAAATAAAAGAATACATCGTCTCGCGGTAACGCCCCCCGCCAACGCCGCCACCATTGTTCGTCCCACATCAAAGCACAAAGGAGGCACATTAGCATTTTTAATCAGAGGCGAGGCTGGCCGCTGTGCAGGCACCCAGCGCTGGATTCTTACTTTAATCTCTGGCCGCCCCCTGCTTCTCCCCTCAAAATGATATCACCCAAAACACTGGGTATACACACACACACACAGACCATCACTACACACACACATTTAGAAAAACACACAAAATCATTCATATAAAGGGCCATGCCCTGGTGGAAAATTAACGAGACCCATCTGCAGTCAGACTTCAATTAGCATTTGAGAGTTTGCCCTCATTTCGGTGGACAAAAGTCTGCGCTCTTTTTCCAAATTTTTTTATTTTTTTTTTCAGCTCAGCAAACGAGGGCCGGCAGAGGGGCCAGAATGCAATTGTCCTCCTCTGCCTTGTGTATGGCCTCCCTTGGAACATGCAGATGGATAATTAGGGCTATACTCCCGGTGAGAGGACAAAGATGATGCTAATTCCATTCATAAAGGGGTCTTCCGCTAATTACACACAGAGTTGCTCTCTCTGCTGAGTGAACAATTGCACAGCTGAGTGGTTAAGGTCAAGGGAGCAGCGTTCATGTTTGGAATCAAACGAGATTAGCTCTGATTGGTGTGTCCCTTCAGCCCTCTCAGGAATAATTTACCTAATAAAGTACCTGAACTACCTCTTTTTGTTGGAGTCAGCCTGAAGAGGGAAATAAAAAAGTCTGTTGACAATTTTAGATGTTCAGGCACAATATCATTTTATCCAAACCTAGATTTTAGCACAAAAAACCCACAAAGTGAAGGATTTTAAATTTAATTTGGTGCAAATTAAATGGCTTACAGCCACTCTTTTGTCAGTGTTTGGGCCTAAATAACGAGTGACTCAGTAATCAGGAGTTGGAAGAGTGAAAGAGACGAAAATGGCATAAAAAGAGAGATTGGAGACAAAAGAGGAAGCGAGAAGAGAAATATTCGGAGGCTTAAACAACCGTTCTCTTTCTGGGTATATTAATGCCCACAAGTTTCCAGGACATATTTTGTCAAGTGATTTCCTCCCATCTAGAGGGGCATCAATCCATTCATTTCACTATGCAATACAAAGACAACTTGCTTAAGAAAACATGTCACATGCTATTGCTGTGTGATAATACGACTGCAAACACATCAAAACTCTTCTTGGTGATGCATTCAAGGACACTCTCCAAGAATTGCTAGTCTGCTAGTACAAACACGGCATTCGTGAGTGATGTTGTCACAAAATCAAAGCCGAACAATAAGCAAACGTGGAAGATATCAAAAGTATACAAAGAATGTGTACGTGTTTATTGCAGTTTGAAGGTTGCTATTTGGCAGCGGACTCTCAAATGTTGTCCTTGAAGACACTGACAAGGAAAATGTTCAAAACCGTCCCAGTTTGCGACGCCAATACACAGTATGACAAACAAATGCCTACAAAAAGTAAATGACATGAAAGCAACATTCTAATTCACCTTTATTTAACCAGGAGGTCTCTTGAGATATATTCCCTTTTAATGAGATACTTGGCCACATTAGCAACATGAAATAATTTTTTTCAACATTAAATTTAGCACAATGAAATAGGACCTGAAAGGAAGGCAATAAATGATATCCTTGTCTATTTGAAACAACTCCTCATGAAAGATTTTTTGAATGTGTTATTTGAATGTGTGATACAAAGGCAGCATTTCCAAATGAAGTTTGTAGATTATTCCCAGGATGCATAATATGAAAACGGCAGTTTTGTATGGGGGCATACAGAAGATTATCCAAATAGATAATCTGGGATGATAGCTGTTAAAAACACACACATGGGTTCATTGGTAAACTGTGATTGATTACCTCAAGCGACGTTTCAAAGGCCATGTCATTTTATAGCTTTTAAAATAGGAACAGACAGAAACCAGTGGCTGCCTGGAAGGAAGAAAATCATTATCACCTGTGTAAAATGTTTGTGATTTGCAGTGGATGGGGTAAAATATGCAAATAAACCATATTCAAAGGGGCTGTACTCGAGAATACTGAAAAAGTGCGCGGCAGGAGCGGCTATCAAATCAAAGAACAGAGAAGATCGGACTACAACACACACAGAGGGAGTGTGACTTCATTCTCTGCTCAGGACACCATTACTCCACTATATCTTCAAATATTTGGTTGTCGCTATATACATATAATAATGCGTTACTGGACCTCCACAGCGCTGTGGCGTAAGGTCTGGCTACATCACACATACACTCCTGGATAGGAGAAAACAACGCTCTGGGTTGTTTGCATTTCTTTAAACCAATCACAATCGTCTTAGGCGGCGCTGAGCTCCGGACGCAGGGACGGTGGGTCTGCTAAATGGACTCAGGAAGGAACTTGTTTTGGTGGAACATTTGCGCCCTGCCAGAGAAAACGCCACATACAATATTAAATGAAGTAAACTGTTCACACAATACAGTGACATGAGCTATTTAAATTAGCTGGATACATACACAAGTAATTTGCTCTTTACTTTTATGTCTTTTATTTGTGTGTGTGTGTGTGTGTGTGTGTGTGTGTGTGTGTGTGTGTGTGTGTGTGTGTGTGTCACAATGTGCATTATATTGATGTAAGATTTGTGACCAGTCTTGTTGTTTTGTTAGATGTGGTCATGTTTTTACTGTTGGATTTAAATTGTGCCCTGCCTGGGGACTGCAGATGTAAATTAGCCTAAGGCTAACTCTGGTACAATGCATCAAATTGCAACATTTATGTTAAAAATTGTACATGGTCCCTAACAAATAAAATGAATAAATAAAATGTATCGCCGTGTGTATTTTTTCCATAGCAAATCCTCGCCAATCCATCCCAAAACGTCCCAGTTAGAGAGTCAATGCCGTAAACATGTTCTTTGTAAATCTTTCCAATCATTCCCCGAAAGAACCAAGCAGGCCTGCCTTGTTGCACGATGCAAATTTTCTTAAAAACTTTTCAGCGTGTGGCTCGCTAGCTCGAAGTTTGTTGTCGTTTCCCGAAGAGAACGGAGTTTGAGAACGGCGACGCACAGACAGCGCGGAAGGCGAGGGACATCCGGTCGCGACATCCAGCCGGGCCGGCTGTGAGGCGATTATCCAGTAAATGTCGTCGATCCAGACTAGTTGCTACGATAATGTTCTAAATGTCAAGTAAAGCCCCTTTAGGATCACACATTAACCAGCAAGCCAATGCTTCTATCAGCGCAGTCATGTGTAAAGACCCACACATTAGGTGGGCTATTCATATTCACTAAATGCTCACGAAATGCCCCACGACTGCTTGCCTTGTTTGTATGCAGTTTTCATAGTTGTTAACTTTTTGATGTATTGCTACCTAACGACCTACAGTGTCAACTTTCCTTTGAGAACATTTCATTCTTGACAAATCACCACACTGGCTCATAACAACAACAACAACTTGCGAGAAGAGGCAAAATACGAAGATCGGAAAACAATAAAAGCAAAGGAGTTTCGTGGGGTGGCTGGAAGAAACGGGCCTAATCTGCATGATCATCACTATGGCACGCGCTCGTGATCAAATACGGAGGGGGCTAAATAATAGATCACAATGGGGCTGTCGCTGCCTTTTGTTTTGAAGTGTGCACTGTGATGAGGCAGAGACTTGTGCCTCGCAGTTTAACTTACAGACTACTGCTCATTTACAGTAGCGTGGCACCTTTGCCCCCGTCACCCACCGCACATGACTCGATCTGGGAAGAGAAAGGAGCGGGATAAGAGAGAGCTGTCACGGCGAGAGACGATACGATGGCGACTAAAATTAGACAGTGAAAAAAAAAAAAAAAAAATTCTGGAGAGAGACTGAATGAAAGTGAACAAACTTGAGGCGAAGGTTTGTCTCACCCCACCGCAAACTGGTGAGGCGACGTCGAGACGTTCGAGGCGGCGACTGTGATGTGCACGGAAATGAAAGAGACAAAAATACAGGAGGGAGCGAACGGGTGCTGATTACAACGTCGAGGAAGAAAGAGAGAAAGAGGGAGAGGGGAGAAAACAAACTGGAGTCATCATCGCTAATCGTGTTATCGCACTTTTGATGTGTCACTGGCACACACAATGTATTTCCATCATTTCTGACTTTAAGTGAACACATGATGGCAGAGGATTACAATTGTCAGTGTGTGTGTGTGTGTGGGGGGGGGGGGTTGAAAGAGATATGTTAATTTAGCCAAGGAGCTAAAAGAACAACATCAAATATGTCCCAGTGAATAGCCAGGAGACTTTCAAGTCTTAATATCCGTCAGAAGTGCTCTATCTTCGCACCACAACCTGCATTTACAGCACAAACAGGAAAAAGAGCCAGTTGTAGCTTCAAAGCACCGCTGGGCCACGAGTTTAATTCCAGATCAGGCTCAATAAAGGTTATCAGCTGGTCCGCTAATGAAACAAAAGGCGAGTGCACATATGCAAACGTTGTTAGCGTGTTTCGCACCGCCCCCTCTTTCTCTTCTCCTTTTCCTTTCGGTAGACGTTTGATTTATTTTTTTTTTCTTTCTTTCTTTTTTATTTCCGCCAGCATTTTAAGTTCTGCATCAAAGTGACTGGAAACAATACCCGACCCGCCTGACTCTGACTCTCTTCTCGCTCTCCCGCAGTCAGCGTTTGGAATCATAGCAGGGTGGTGCTCGTTTGATAGCTTGATAGTCATTTGTTTTGATCTGCGACTCCTTTGTCTCTGTTTGGGTCTGAAACAATAAGAGATTAGAACCCTAGACTGAGGGCGCAAGCGCCAGAAAGAACAAATGCTCTCTTTGTTGTTTTCCTTTCAAGTTTGCTTCTTTTTCGCCACAAATCATGCAATCTTTTTTTATTTCTTTTTTTATTTTTTTTCCCCCCGCCTCCGAGTGACTTGCTGTTCTCTTAAAGCCCCCCAAAAAGCCTTTCTCAGAGGGTTGTTATGAGCTGGAGCAATAATGATTTCGAGCTGTTGCATACGCAAAAAAAAGGTCGCCTCGCTCACTTTCTGGCACACTCTGACAACAGGCAAAATTGGTTCCCGCGGATCAGTGATGGTATCCCAATTATGAAACCACGAACACAGGGAGAAGGGGATGCATGATGTGAGCATCACAGCGAGGAGAGTGGTAATCGAATAGGGACCGTATTAAAGATCTTTTTCTCCGTCTTCGCCATCAAACATCAAGGCAAGAGACAAAGAACAGGAAGAGAGAAAGTGCCGTCTACCAGCAGAAGGCCTTGACTGAAGATGAAAGCTTCCTAGGAATCAAAGAAGCTTCATCACTCATTATACCTTTGGTGGGATGCCTCAATCCCCATTCGCCACAGTCACAGCTCAGGATGCCACAGTGGAGGTGGACAGAGGACCAAAGTGACGGTCCAAACGTATATATCAAGCCGTTCTCGGAACGACGGTGGTCAAACGTAATGCCTTGACATAAATATGTTGTTTTTCCAATTTTCATGAATTTCAGCTTTTTTGGGGATGGGAATGGTCAAAATTTGGGAATTACAATGTCCTTAAGTAGGGTTAGCTACCGTTTGGATTTTTACGATTCCGATGCCGGACCGGTACTTTTAAAACGATTCCGATTCCGAATTATTTTTTTTTTATTGAAAATTATTTAAATTTAACAATATATTAACGTTTTAAAGTACTTAACTATATAATAAGTAAACGCATAACTACAATCATTTAACAACTAACAGTTACACTATTAACAAGTAACAACTAAATAAATGTTGAGTTGGTATGCCAACCAGCTTCAAACATTAGCAGAAAAAAACATTTGGTCAATAGACAATACGGTAGCTGCTAGGGCTGCACGGTATAACGGGTTTTTTTTTTTTCTCGTCATGGCGATATCAACTTGCACAATAAACTTTTCGCGAAAGGCTGTGACATATCGCGAAAGACACTTCAAGTTTTTTTGTTCCAGTTGAAAGAGAATATCAGTAGAAAATTGCACTTCATAATGTAACTGTCTGTAATTCTTTTTGAGAAAAAAGAATGCTGGAAATAATGTCCTTTCATTTGTTTAAAATTCAGCAAGCAATTTGTTGTATTTTAGCAGAATACTGAAAGCAGCAGAAATACAGTAATAGCACGATCGTGATATTCAACGTTGTCTTTGGCATTTCGTATATTTTCGTCATATCGTGCACCCCTAGTAGCTGCACCTTCCCCATATGAAAGAATTCAGACACAGATACCTGTGTCTCTTTTCTCAGAAAGCCCAAAGATAAGGCTGTCGGGAAAGACAGAGAGCTACAGTCAAGAGAGCGGGAGTAATGGCAGGGTTGGCAAGGGAGGTCAGCGATTTTAATAAGCAGGACACACAATCTGATAAAGGATGGGACTCCACATTGACACACTTTGTCTCTGCAAGGTTCGTCCCGGACAGTCACCTATGCTGCCTCATTTCCTCCCATCATGCCCTCCCCCCCACCTTCCCCACATCCCCTCCTTGTACCCTCCCATCCCTCTGTTGTTACGTTTTATCTCTGTAGAAAATAATGAAAGCATGCACTTGCAACCGCGTCTCCATTGATGTTCGAATACACAACCAGCAGATTCAAAAACACAGTCTGGGATCAAAGTAAGAAAGGGAGGGAGGGGTGGAGGGGGGTCTTCTTCTTTCCAATGAAATTATGAGCGCAAGAGTCTAGGGTGCAGAGCTCATTTGCTAAGACTGTGAGGCAAATAGTCGTTAAAGAATGGCCTATAAGTAGGCATTAAATGGAAATGCCTGTGATTCCTGTGGATTAGCATAAGAACCTTTTCTTGCCAGGCCAGCTAATAATATTCATTTAAAATAAATACATGGGAAACGAATCTGTTTGAAAAGCGGGGCGATTGCACATATTTACCGAAGGGGCCGTCGAAATGAAAGAATGGAGATTCACGGACTGCTCGGAGGGATGTGGACTCGCGAATCGTCGGTTCTTTGAAGTTCCAGAGACTCAGAAATTAAAGTCTTTACAAAAAATTAGAGGAGGAGAAAGGTTGCATGATTCAGTAGACTTGTGAGGGAACACATAGGCTGAAAATGGCAAGTGCTTATAGTAATGTTAAATGAATGTATTCATCCTGTTTATCATAACTGTGTCACACAGCAGACCTTTGATCCTTTACCTGTGGCAGCAGTCGCCGTTGAACTGTGAGGAACTCTTCTGCCGTGAGTTTTTGACCCGGATTCAGCGAGTAACGGGACACAAAAGAAGAAAGTTTTCTTTTGTTAGCAAAGTCTTACATCTGTGACATGAAAAAAAGAGTGAGTTCTCTGTAGTCCAGACACATCAGGCCTCCGTTGCTCATACGTTCTCTGTTGCCTGTAAGTTCGTAGGCCAAGCCAATTAAAATGACCCCCCCTACCCCCCTAAAAACAAACAGACCCGCACGTACCCACTTCCACCGGGCCTTGTTTATATACCCTGTGTCAGCAAATGTGCCAATGTGTGTCCTGTGTGCGCCGGCTTCTAATGATGCTGGCCCATCGTGACGGCCCATCGTGACGGCCCAGTCAGACGCTGACAGCCGAGCCCTAAAGTGGAGGAACTCCAGCCGTTTCTATAGCTAGTGTGGAGTTCAAAGGCGGCCATCTTTTTCTGAGTATAACAAGAGAAGAAAGGGGCCATCACAGAGCAAGAGACCAAAGACGACCTACGTCAAGCCCAGTCCCCTCGACCCACAGACCCTTGCAGCCCCCCCTCACCCCATGGCTTGAAGGCATGGTCCCAGGATCTGTGGCTGGACTGTCAGAAGCCTCGGACGAGGTCAACCCAGCCAGGTAAAGCTTCTCCTATCAGTATTAAATCAGCCCACTTTCTTAAAGTCAAGGCTTTGAAGTGACACCAAAGTCTGTTGCAAGTATCTCTCATCTTATGTCCTTTTTTCCAAAACACTGCTGTGTCGACATTTCAAGCATCTTTCAGCGTTTAATGTTGAGCCTTTGATTTCTTTTTTAAGACACTAATTTTAACATCTTCAAGGGAGAAGCGAAGTCTCTGCATTTGGGTTCTTTTGTCTGCCCTTTCTCTCTCTTTATGATATGAAAAGATCTTAAAAGGAGAACTTGTTCAAAGGCGAATCTCCATCAAAAGTAATGCAGAATGTGCTTTTTGGTGACATTTCTGCTACTTGGCCATTTTAACATGATGCCTGTCATCCTAGGGCTACTTCTTCTCTCAAAAAGAGATTTCACAAAGCACATAGACAAAGACCGCATTTCAAGAGGCAAACAAACTTAGATTGGGAAACCTTTGATATATTATCATGCAAAGTCTAACAGCAACCAACGCAGACTATGGCCAAACCTTGCGTTGCGAAATTTGGGGTATTCAGTATCGAGCTTTGAGGCATCCGCCACACATCTGGTAGAGAAATCATCTCAGTATCTGCTGGGTGAAACTGAAGACACATGGGTTTAGAAATGATGAACGAGGGAGTGGGATAGAAGAGTGAGTGTTGAAATAGGGAAAAGGACATCAAACTTTCTAGTGAAGTTTTCATCACTCTATCCAATTACAATGTGAAGATTGTTTTCTTATTACAATAGACACATGTCATATGTAATAATAATTCCCTCTGTCCATATGGCCCGGGAAAAGACCCTCCCTAAGGCACCTGCAATGTAAAGGTGGGTTTAGATGTGGCGTAGTAAAATTCAAAGTCAATGGAAAGATGTCAACAGATACAAATCCGCTGATTCAGGCAGCTTTATGGATCTACTTCATAAAAGTACAGACTAAAGAGGAAAGGGTTACACTTTACCTGAAGGTATCTACATAAGCGTGACATGACACTGTCATGAACATGTCATAAACATTATAAACAAGTCATGAACGTTTATGGCATAACGCTTCTTTTAGTAAGTGTCATTCAGTTTTTGTCATGACAAGTTAGGGTTAGGGGTTCATGTGGCATACTGTCTTACAACAGTGTCATGTGTTCATGACAGTGTCATGTGTTCATGACACTGTCATGTCACTCTTATGTAGATACCTTCAAGTAAAGGGTTATCGAGGAAAGAAAAAACTGGTGAGTTCTGAAATCAGTCAGAGCTGACATGACAGAAACCCACAGAAACACTTTGCACACAGTCGGTGTGTACCAGGGGTTGATGCATGCACTGTATAAGAGAAGCCAAAACATCTGGGTCGCCCCCTGGTGGCTGGCTGCAGTATATGTCATAAACCCCACCCCCCTCCATGTTAGCAGACGGGACATGGGCCAATTTTAAAAAATCTAAGTACACGTCAAATAAATTATTCCCAAAGATGGTTTCTGTTATTGTAGGCAGTTTTGAACACACTGCTGTTTGTTTTGGTGTTCATTTTTCTGATAAGTTTGGTTATTAGTTTAGGTTATTAGTTATTTGATTCTATAAAAACAGAGTGAAAAGTCATGACTGACAGCTGTGATTGACTCGCGATTGGTCGGACCGGTGTAGGTGCAGGACTTCGATACTGCAGATTCTCCGCCTGATCACTTCTGTGCTCCAAAATCAAAAAAATAAAAATGTGCAGTCTCTGGTGTGTACGTGACTAGCTAGCTACGGCTAACACAAATAAAGACTGCACAAGCTATCCAGCGGTCAAGTTTGCGCAAACTAGGCAAGGCAAAAATTTGCTTTGCTTTCTGTCTAAAGATGAGGGAAACAATTCAGTCTTCATTAAGCAAAAGTGATTTCAAAAGTTCGGCCAAAGCTAATATGAGGCTCCAGGAGTCAGAGCAAAGCTGCGTTCAGACCTATTTAAGCTCTGCATAAAACAACACAGCCTTCTCAATCATTTGAATGAGAACAGTCCGGTGACGCAGCTGGGATGCCAAATGCAGAAATCCCCAGCAAAAAAAAGCAGGGTTGTCCTACAAAAAAGTTTAACCTGGCTGAGCTTTTGCCGCAATGCAACATCTGGCAAGACGCTGCGGTGGCCAATCAAAAATGCGCTACTGTTTACTTCAAGATTGTTGCAACGGAACAATCTTGATAGTTCTCCAGAGTTGTGAAATACTGTCTCATTGTCAGGGTGGGGAGGGTTACCTAAAATGTACAAATTACCTGTTAAACAATTGTAGTCAGTAACATAATCCAAGTATCACAATATTAAGGTAATGTAACTTAGTCAGTCCCAACTAAGTCAGACTGCTGAAGCCCTATATTAGCTTCCATTTAACTCTAGGAAGCATAAAACAGACTGTACATTTTCTTCCATGTCTTGTAGTGTAGTAAGAAACTATAACTCTTTCAACATATGTATATCATGTGTATTGTATTAAGACCGATTTGATTCCTTTAAATCTTGTTTTCTGTCCTCTCTTGGCTAAACCTCAACAACACACACTGTAACAGGTGTGATGCAGCTATGATGTCAATCTCGTCCCTTTTCCAGCCTCCCTTCCCCTCTCTGCTCCATTTTCTCACCCTTTTCCAGCCAAGGACACCAGTTTGTATCTATGTATGGAATCATCAAACAAAAGTGAGCTTCACATCAGGTAAAGAAGGCATGCCCGGGCACTTCTAACAGCCTCCCAAAGATGCCTGTTTCAAGTCCTCACAAGAAGGCTGCCTCTCATTGAAGTTCAAATGGATAGCTCTTGGGCACAAGCTTTCTAGGGGGGAGGGAGGGTAGCTTGCTCACCTCTGTACCAAACTCACGCATCCTACAAGGGAGTTACGTGAGAAGGGGGGGAATGGGGGGGGACTAAAAGTGCAGCTCATGGGCAAAGCAACTGATTCCTTCTTTTCTGTCTCTCAAGTAGCCCATCATCCCCTTTTATCACCCAACCGCCCCTCACCGCCTCCATCCCCTCAAGCCACTATTGCAATGTCAACAAAATTGGGGCTGGGAATGTGGCCCATCTGATGAAAAAAGGCTTGCTCAATGAGATCCTCACATGAAAAGAACAGCGCCTCAGCACAGATTTCCGTATCTATCATTATGAGCCCCATCTATAGTGAAAATGAACTAATCGTCGTAGTTATTGGGGCCTTGTTATCCACAGTATGCCCCAGCTGAATGGTCTTTCGCCACAAGGACCTGTCATTGAATTAAGAGACAATTAAACTACAAAGGGCTCCATTACAACTCTGCCACTTTGATGAGGGAACAATAATTCCACCAATACCAATCCTTAGGGTTAAACATCTGGGGGGAAACAGTGTTAAGCTGTAGTAAATTAAGTCAGAAGGGGGAAGTTCATTTAATAGCTTGGAACTCCCAATCTCAGACTAAATATCTTTTCCCATGAGCCTTTGCCTGCTGTGCCCCTCCTCCTTCTCTGCAGTGAGGCCTAATTTGTCCTGTTTTCACCGAGAAGATTTCACGGTTCACAAGATCAAAAGCTTGCATAAGCTCTGCGTTTGTTTACATCAGCCTACAGCCAGGCAAATACAGTCATGTTGACTATCTTTCTCTTTCGCTTTCCTGGCTTGCACTCGTCCGCCATCACACATGACCTCCCACCTCCACTCAACGCACATTCTCTGCTTTCTTTCTCCTTCCAACACTCCGAGGTGAATAGGAAGACCATTCCTTTCCCTAACTTGGTTGATATTCGTGAAGTGATTCCAAAGAACTCGGATCCTCCGAAACTCCCGTCTCAATCTGTGAGAGCAGTGACGTCTTCTCCGTCTCCACATGGTGCATTTTGACACATCCCAAATAAGGTCATTTGACATTTGAAATGTGTGACAAGAGGGGCAAAAACAACCACCAAATCAACACATGAATAAATGATGCGTTTGGCTTCGCGCTGTCCCCATTTAGACAAACCACAGGCCATCTTTCCTGAAAGTTGTCTGTGACTCATTTAGTGCCGAACTGTTTTGAATGAACACATCTCTTTGATGTTGGGCAGATGTCTTTATAGTTCTATTGTTTTATAATTTTCCACTGAGTCCCTTAAACAATAGAAACCAAATATCATGCAAGCAAATATCTTGAACCAACTGCTTGAATTTTACATATTGCAATAATTTGTTTGTGTTCAAATCTGTACCTCTTCTCCACACTATGTGTTCATGAGAGTTGCAGCTCTCAGGGAATTGCTGAAAATACCACGTATGGTTGCTTCTTTGGTAATTAAAAAAAAGCCTGTATCTTGTTAAATCACATTTTATTGGCCTTGCAACATTTCATTTGTCACCAAGACAATATGTTAGTCACAACATGTTTGCTTCAAAATTCACAGAACATAATAAAAATTGCTCTTTGACATGAATTTGAAGACCTTTAATACAACCAAAGGGAATAATGGACCGAGGAGTATTGTTGAGGTCACATATTGTCAGTGGGAAGCTCAAGATCCCAATTTTTTTTCCAACTGTTGGTACTACATCTGCTCCACATCAGATCCATTCATCTGTCATCGCTCACTGGGGTTATTTCTCCTTGCTAGCATCCCTCCTGCTCCACCACTTGATGCATTTAGCATTACCAGATGCTGAAAAGCAAAAATTAATACAAAAACGCAGTCAGGGGCACATTTCACAAAGTGATTTGCTAGCATTGCTTACACACGTTTCTGGTTTCGGCCCCAGGCTGGATGCAAATCGGCTCCGTACCATTTCACTAATATATAAACTAAAAGAAATAAACTATACTTAACTGTTGTACACTGAGAGTTTTTTAGAATTATTGATAGAACATTGTACAAAGGGCTAACTGTACACATTAGTTATGGTACACCTAGCAAACAATGTACTGCTTATCAGCACTGACCCAATGATGCTGCCCGAGCAACATCTGGCACATTAACAGAAACAGGTCATTTGTGAAATCAATGCTTTGTTCGGATTTTCAAATAAAGCTTTATAACAATTCCAAACACATACATTTCTGAATGAAAAAGCATAACAATGTAACTGTGGAGTGGAGTAGCGATCAGGAAGACAAACACTGCCACATGCAGTGCATATGCTTGTGTGGAAAGCTGTCGCTTATGTCAATGCAATGCAAAACTTGTACCAGATAGCAACGTTTTGGACTTGTGATTCAATATTTAGCGCATGCTACTATATTTACAATATTTTTAGCACTTTGCCTTGCGGTGAGACAGCCCTTTCCTGTCCACAGGAGTTTCCCCTCTCTCTCTTTCGGTCTGTTCAGCCTTCTTCTGCAAAAGGTATCTTCTTGTCACCACAGTAGATGGCATTGCCGTTGTTATGTTTTTTATATATTTGTTGTCTATTCAAAAAACCACTAAAAGTCTGAGCCAAACAGCTGATCTGCAGCGTAATACAGTGCGGGGCACAGTCACACTTCTGCGTAGGAATACGGAAGTTCGTTGTTTGAAAATATGTAGTGCCAAAACAAAAGGGCTGTCTGACGAAAATACTCCTAATATAGCATACACTTAAACTGATATTGGTTATTTTAGGTTGACCGGTTGGTTTCTCCAAACTGGGGATGTGCAGACCCCTCAAATCTTTTGGTTCTTGACCCTTCAACCATTAACCAAAGTACTGCAGATGAAAGTTCAGTAGGTGAAGGGAAAGTGGATTCACCAAAAAGAGTAAATCACGCCAACTTTCAAACTGCTGTTGCATCATAAAATAACACCTGGAATTACTGATAGATGAGATTTTACAGTGTAAGAGTATCTAAGGGTGGAGTTCCTTCTATATGAAACCAGGCCAACAGTTCCAATACATGTACACTAAACCTTTACCTCCCACAATCTGCGAAAATTACGAGGATCTCAGACGATAATACTTCCCACAGTGTATGTAAAGTCTGGTCTTGAGCAGATTACAAGCCAAAGGTGTGCAAAGGAGAATGGAATGCCCCCAGCTCCCGCTTCCACCCCTACAAGGCAATTGGACAACCAGAGATTCATGTGGGTAGAGGCTGGCATACCTCAGAGACAGCAGAGGAAGAAGGGGGAGCAAAGTACCTGGTTCTGGTTCTCATGCAGGCTTTATAATGGCGAGACCGTTGCCAGCAGTTGAGGTGCCCAAGGCATACACAGTGAAAGAGTTACAGCAGGGGGAGTGTGCACCATTGAGCCTCAGCCAGAGAGAGAAACAGAGAATGTGAATGAGGGAGACTTTGAATTTCTTTTTGATAAGCAAAGAGTTTCACTTTACAAAATCGTCAATCCAACTCTGAAGACCAAAACTACAGCTTTTCTGCTTCAAACGAGAGACACTAGTTCTTGTTTTTATGTACAGTATACATTATGTATGTAAAATGCATTGTTTATATATATATATATATATATATATATATATATATATATATATATATATATCTTATTTCAAGGAAAAGCCTAACCACTGCCTGGGGTGGACTCAAGTTTGAAGATGATTACGAGAGCGTATTTCCCTCTGCTCATCTCAGGAAACAAACAGTCCGACTCTGAATTTAACTCAACAAACAAGAACCATATGGCTGTCTTTCCTCTCCCATCATCCCCGTCCACCCCCCTCTTTTCCATGAGAAACATGTAAATACAAAGACCCAGAAACACATGTGGTTAGTCATAAAGCTGCAAATGTTAAAACCCCACCACCCCTCGAATTTCTTCTTCTGTTCCGCCCCCAGCCTCGACCTCCTCACCCGAGAAACAAACCCACAAGAAGGAGGGCGAGAGGGAGAAAAACTGAGTAACAGGAAAACAACAAAAAACAAGAACAAAGAATGTTGGAGGGGATCACAGCATTGGGAAACAGACTTAATTGCCTGTGTGTGAAAAGCAAAGGAGAAGAGGGACAAGCTGGCGACAGGGAGCCAGCAGACAGAGCTGCTGTGGGCTCCTGCAGACTCAGAAGCCATTTCCTCACAATGGTGGCCTCTTGTCGTGCCGGGGGGGGGTGGGCATGTTGGCCCATCAGTAAGTGGCATGTGAGATGAAGAACACAAACAAGGAAAGACAGTGCCACTGCAGTCCTCGTTAAGAGACGGCTGGATTGCGCGGTCGTCCATTAGCTCGTTCGGAGACGGATAGATTCCCTCGGAGGTTGCCGTTTTGCGGCCCGAACTTTCTACCTTTTCATCCAACTTGGTCCCTTCCCATCATCAAGGCTGCTTAGCCTAATCGTTTGTGCTTCAGGGGTAGTTATCTACTTGGGTGTTAGATGAAAATGGCTTGCAGCTGGGTTGTGTACAGCTCAATCTCTAACAGGTGCTGGGCTCTGTGGGTAAAGAGTAAACAGTGGCGGCAAGCCCCGAGCTTTGCCAGGCAGAGCGTCTATGATGGGAAACAGTCAGGCTTGAGGGCTCACACACCCACAACCCAGGTGGTTTTCAGAGGTTCATTTAGGCATGTGTAAACTCTTGGTGTGGTTTCACTTGTTTTGGATTGTAAAAAAAATCTGTGAAAAAAATACAAAAGGAACGTTTAGATCATTTTAGCCACTAAATAATGATGTGGTTTCCATCTTAGCAAGGCAAAGAACATGAGATAGAAGACGGTAGCATTATGGAATCATTAAATAAAGACTTTTTCTCATAAGAACTCCGGACAATGTCAGGAGAATCAGGTCCTGACATAGGCTAGATTCAGGCCACTTCCATATGTGGTCCTGAATCAGACCCAGGTCTGATTTTTTTTCAATGCGGCCGCAGTGTGAACAACCAAGGCGGATTTGATGCGACTTTTACCTCAATAACCCTTGCTGCGCCCTCTCTAACCCGGGGAGGGACGGGGCCATCTGCTCCCGGTGTGGCTGTCTGCGGCGATGTCGGCAACCCACCCGACCCGTCTTGAGACACGGACCAAGGAGTCAACTCACGCGCGAGTCAGAGGGTTGCCCGTGGCGCAATGAATGTGAGGGCTGGCGCGCGCCGGCTGAAGTGGGATCTCGGCCCCTCGGGGTCGGGCGCAGAACCGCCACCGTCGGGGAGGTGGAGCGTGAGCGTGTGCGATGGGACCCGAAAGATGGTGAACTATGCCTGGGCAGGGCAAAGCCAGAGGAAACTCTGGGGGAGGCCCTTAGCCCAAATCGGTCATCCGGTCACACAGACCTTTGGAGTGAATTTGCAGCCATAACCGCGCAAAAGGCCAAAATAGCCAATTTGGCTCTCTTTCTCTTCATTCTTCTCCTCCTCAGCACCTGCTCATTAATGTGACGGCTGCCGTTACACAACCATTTTGAAATAAAAGCGAAAATGCTGACTTCCTCCATAACCTCCCTAACTGTAGTGCAACAGCATGCTGCGTCTGATGTCATTGTTCTTCTGCGCATGCGGGTCAGTTCGAAGCCGCAAACAGTTCACACTGGAATCTGATAGGCCACATTTTAAAAGGTCATGGGTACAGCCAAACAAAAAATCGGAATTAAGCATTAAGACTTTCACACAATGTGAGATTGTCCGTGTCAGACATGTCCTCACTTCCTGGATATACTGGAAATACCCCATTCGGTTTAGGCGAGGGGTGGCGCCTGCAGAGCATGCATGAGGCCTGACGCGGATTACACCGTTCGTAATTTGGTCATAAACAAGCAATGATCTTGAATATGTCTGAAGATTTCGGGGTCGGCTCTTACCGACAGAACTTCTCGAATGGCATCATCTTTCCAGTTACATATTTCTTTTGCTGTCTTTGTGCAAATCATTCTTCTCGGATGTTTGCTTTCTTCCGGTTTTGCGCAAGCCCCATGATAGAAACGTCATCAACACATCCACTTGCTCACTTTTAATTCTCCGCACAATGACCGGCTCTATTCTCACATGGACTCAATCAGGCATTATACGGACTCTGTACTAGGGAGCTGGCAGGGTAGAATCCGTTTAATGTCTGGTCCAAATGATTCACATGCTGTCCCATGCAGCTCCTCTGGGTAATGTCTAGATAAGTTCAGGGTTGCAGTGCATGTTTGAAAGAGGCATAAGATTCATGACACACTATATACAAAGTGGATTTCTCGTATATCCTTATATTGACCCGAGTTGATGAAAATCCTCTGTTCCCTGTTTGCATCTCCTCTTCATAGGAATCGAGAGTCACATGAGCGCGTCACATGACGGAGGCTAGTTTTTATCCCTGTGGTGCCTGGGAGGCCTCCAAACCCAGAGTGCCCTCACCACATTTCCCACAGCCGTCTGGGGAATGGACTGCAGACCTGAAGGTATGTGTGAGGCACAACACTGAAGCACTATGGCTGTCTTAGGATAAAAGCTCAGTGAAATTCCCCAGTTTCTAAGAAAAAACTCAGTTCAATATTGTCTGTGGCAGCCACACCCAAGCAAGACACCATGTATGGATGACAATGTCTGGACGCTGCTGCAGGTTCTTTGTGGATCATGTTGGGGTTTTTTAATTGACTTGAGCTGTAATTTGCGACATCTACGTGACTTTATCATTGCTAAATTAGTATCAATACATCTTAAACTGCTAAACAAAACACAAATAGAGTTTGCAGCACCAGAATGTGTAGGTGTACATGGGCACGGCAAGAGCAGTACTGTAACAATTTCATCTTGCACTTTTGCACTTTGGGCAGAGTCGAGCTAAACTGAAGTGATAATATGACAATAATAAAACTAAATCACAGATTGGACAGCCAGCTCCATGTTGTACATCCCCACCCAACAGAAGAAAGAACAACCACAACAGCAAAAATGTAACAAATCCTGTTCTTGACGCCTGAATGAGAACTGTGTTCCTCCTCAATCTCAGTTCTCTTTTTAAATTTGCTTTTGGCCACTTGTAACCAAAAAGGCAAACAAAGTGGCAAAGCCAGGCTTTATCTGTAGGGAATTTTAGTTTTCCCCACTTGTCTATGCCACCAACTTATGACTGGACTTCCAGGGCTTCAGAGTGGTGCTGGTTTATTGGTCTCATCTGTCCCAGATATAACTTTATGACAGAAGTATGTTTAGCTTCAAAGCCTTTTCTGACCCCAAACTCCAAACCAGTTCTCTGTTTGCATACCAAGCTGCCCGCAATGTAATGTGGGCCAACGTGTTAACAAGACTCAAGGTTGCCATATCTTGACACATTAGCATACTTTGTGTGTGTAAAAAGGCCCAAAGGGAGTGAGGTTCGAGCATTCATGTGAAAAACCACAACGCCTTAATCATTGTATTTTTAGAATTGCCGCTCTCGATAGTCACAAAAAAAGACAAGAGTCTGATGGATTCAAAATACACCACACACCCTCCAACGTGAGGCCACAGGCGAAGCCTTTCGACGACTGCATTCCGTCGGGTCACTGAGGAATGTGGACGAAGTCTCTTGCCATGACAAACTTGTGTTATCGGATCATTTGGCCGCTCTGAAGTTCTAAACAATGGCGGTCCGAGCGGTAGTCGGCGTGGACCAACTTTGCGCCGCATGGCATAATTCTATCTCTATTCCTCCTCTTGAGATCTGAGAAAGATACCGTCCTGCGGTGTTTACTGACGAAAGAACACTGCTAAATGGAGCTGTGGTTCACCCATCTGTAAATATGACCCTTGCCAGCCAAATTGTTCCCCTTGTTGACAGTGGTTTGGGCCCGAATCTCTGTCTTGCCCAAAGAACACAGGCTTCCCTTGGGGATGGTTTGAGACCCGACAGGGGGTAGTTAGACAAAATAGATAATGCCTATCCACTGCTGACACTGACTTGGCAGAGGTAGAGAGAAAGGGAAAGAGACGGATGGATGCTCCCAAAATAAAGGAACAAAAGTTGTCTAAAAAGAGTCCTCTTAAATCAGCGCAGAGAGAGCCAGAAAAGCTACTATATGCTTTTTCTCCTTTGAGCTCGTGTGGACAGTCATGTAGTTTGTGATTACTGTAGGCAAGGAACTACCATCCCTGAGATAATCAGTGTTATCCACAATTTCCCAAGAAATCTGCTCATAATTTAAGATTGAAAGTTCATTCCTAATCTTTATCCTCAAAGTGCCATACTCATCAGTGCCACGAGATGATAACTGAGACACTTCCATCTGCTGATGAAGAGCGTCTAATGTCTTCAAAGTTCCAGAACAAGCTGCTGAGTGTAGGCTCATTTTTTTGTTGTCAATGTGCTCATAATTTGTTGTTCTCTAGTTGTTGGGAGCAGCATTTCATTTTGTCAAATTATAAGGTGAGTATTTTCAGAACAACAATTTTACAAAAAGATATTGTGTTATCACCACAGAGCAAGTTTGGAGCAGGTTGTACAGATGACAGTGAAACTGGGATCTGGGATCTCCACCTCGCTGACAGATTTCCAGATATGACAGAAGCCCTCTGTATTTTTGTAGTTGCATAATTGATAATCACTCAATATACATGTTTTGTTTGGCTATCAATTTACAATGCTTACATCCCGAAAAATAAGCAATTTCTATCAATAAGTTGGTAGAAAATGGAGTTTTATTGACAGTGAAGACAAAGCCCACTTCTATCTCTACTCTCGTAAACCTCGTAACTTGTGCACATAATCTTAGAATGACAGGTAAAGACAGTAAAAGGAGAAGAGTTATGGACTTGCTCAAAAGGCATGCATGCTAGTCAAAGTTATGTTGAATCTAGATATTCCCTCCAGATAACAGATACCCCCACAACACCCTCACACCCACATACACATCACCCTCACAACAGAATGGCAGAGAAACAAGATAGTTTGGGGTAGCTGGAAAGATAAGGAAAGATGACAACACAAGAGAAGGGAGAGTGGGTGAAAAAGAGAGAGAGAGAGAGAGAGAGAGAGAGAGAGAGAGAGAGAGAGAGAGAGAGAGAGAGAGAGAGATCTCCAGCAGTGCCAGCCGAAAGAGGATCAAGGTGGTTTTGGATGAGTTTCAGAGGTAAGCTGCAGTTAAAGCCCCTAGCTTGGACTGTTCACACGCAAATGCCAAGCCACACACACACACACACACACACACACACACACACACACACACACACACACACACACACACACCATGAAAACACGACACAACACTCTGGTGTTCGGTGACATCCGCTGTTTGGGGTTCATTTCTTGAATGCAAATGCCGTATTATATGCGCCGTCCTTCCATCCTGTGGAGGAATAGTTGTCACACTTTTTTTCGTCTGTTCCATCTAGTTGATGCTGACACTATAAACTAGCTCCTCTGCATGTCACCAAATGACTTCCATCGCATCCTAAGTTCCAGTGAAAAGGCTGCCTTTCTCCCTTTTCACTAGGCTCTGTTCCCAAAATTAACACTGACTACGTTTACATGCACATAATATACCGGTTTTGGCCCTTATTGCGATAAAATACTATATTCCTACTAAGCTGTTTACATGCGCCCGTGCAAAATAGGAGTTTTTTACCGGTGGTGGACTTGTTTGACCGTGCAAACGCAGCCTCCCTCTTTCATTCCTTCAAACACCTTCTTGAAAAGGTCGGTGTTGCGATGTTTGTGCATATCCAAAAACCTGTTGGTTTAAAAGTAGGTGTGTTTCTCATTCTTTGCTTTTAGGCATGCATCTCTACCCCAGCCCTGCAAACTGTTGGCTGGTTGATTTGTGTACAGTAACCATAGCAACGCACGGAGCTGACCGTAAGCTGTAAACAGCCGAGAGGCCGTGAACTGCCGTAAAACCCCAGGATTGAGACAGATATTCCTAATGCGATGTATACATGTCCAAAGAATGCCTCTAAAACACAAATATTACTGGCATATCCCACATTGTAATTGGAAAATGCTAAATTTAGAAAAAAGGCCTTATTCAGAATATCCAAACGGAATTTGCTGTTTACGTGACCCGTATCAAATGCGGAATATTGTCAAATTCGGAATAATAGTGGAATATTAGTGTGCATGTAAACATAGTTACTGTTATGTGTCTGCTTAATCCTTAATTTCTGTATAAAGTTTTAGTTTATTCAATAAATTATGATTTACTGTGTATAAAATGACACAGGCCTGTTTAGTTGGTCTATGGGTTCATAGTCTTTTAGTTGTGGTTGTGCCTGTGGTGTGTGTGTGTGTGTGTGTGTGTGTGTGTGTGTGTGTGTGTGTGTGTGTGTGTGTGTGTGTGTGTGTAAATCAGCTCAATCAAGCAGAGTACATACAGGTGTGTCTGATTAGCTCCTCTCAGCAGGGAGGGGCGGGTGGAGGAGAATAGGTGAGATAGTTCTGCAGAGAAGGATATGCTATTATATCTGGGGGTGCTTATTGTTATGGGTGCCCAGATATATATAAATAGTGATGTCAGCAGCAACTGATATATGTGAATGTAATGGTATTTTCTGGATCTAGTGTGTTAATGTTGCTTTTTCAGTTTAGCTCCACTTACCTGTGCAGGTGGTAGGTTCCAGTTAGGTGAGGCTGAGATGATGAAGTGACTTCAGAAGAACGGAGAAGAGAGAGAGAGAGAGAGAGAGAGAGAAAGGAAGGAAGGAAGGAAGGAAGGAAGGAAGGAGTTGGCAGCTTGCTGTGAGGTTGCAGTTTTATTTGTTTGTTACTTTGCCTCTGTTTCATTTAGTTTTTTGTCATTCAGGACTTTTTTTTTGTGTCCTTGGTTTGAGTATGTTTTTGTTGTTGTCAAATAAACACCACAGTTTTTGCACCTATCCCGTTTCCTGTCTAGCTTCTTAAAAATCCCTGTGTAAAAGTTCCTGGTGCCCCCACCACTTCATCGGCCTTTGCATGAGATCGAATGCTACTGTTGCTCTGTGTCGGCTGGATGAGTGAATAGGCAACTGTTTGCTAACAGGTTCGCAATTTATTAGATTACTTCTGTTGTTCATCAACCAGTTCAGCTTTAGGTATACTTAGTCTCTCATTGCCAGACCCTCCTCCACAGCGCTGTGGAGGAGGGTCTGGCTAGTCCACACAGCATTCCGGGATGGGAGAAATACGTGCTCTGGTTTATTGGCATTTCTTTAAACCAATGACAGTCATCACATGCGGTGCTAACCTCCGGGCGGAGACACGGTGCCTCTGCAAAATAGCCTCAGGAAGGAACTTGTTTTGGTGGAACATGTGTAGTGGATTTACCCTGCAGAGATCTGAGGAGCAGTTAACCATAGTCCTCAGAAATCCACCGGAGTTTAAAATACCAACACAAAGGAAGCGGAAGGTGACGGTCATCCGGCCGAAAATTAGGGACATCTGGCGGAATTTCCAGCGCCACTTGAACAATCCCGGAAATTAAACGTCATAGATATAGACTAAGGTATACTACACCTGTCAAACCGTCTTAATAAGACAACTTTCTTATTGTATTACAAGCATTATGGGATGCAATGAGTAAAATTGAGCCTGGACTATGCTTATGTTTTGAATTACTGATTTCATGTAGGATGCAGCTTAACCTCGATGTAACCTGTGACACGCCAGATGGTTTGTTACACAGAACCATCTGAAAAGCCATCACTGGAAACTGTTTGGAAAAGTGCAGGCACGAAAAAGTCCTTGGCGGATGATTGGATGAAGCATATGTCTATCGCTGTCACTGTCACGGGCTAACTTCAACCAATCAGATCAACAAACCATATGACGGAGTTGGTTAATCACACTCTTGCTGACGCCAGAGAAAAGCCTTCAGTGCCGTTCTTTGCTCTTCTTTCAATCAATAACTATTCTCCAGTTCCAAGTCAGTTCTGGTATAATCGATGCTTTTGCAACATCTATGCTAACCACTTTAGGAGGCCTCTCCGTGTCGTCACACACTCCTAACCTACACCTGTAGCTGGCAGTAGCTCCTCGAAAGGATGCTGAATTGGCAGAGCCACAGTCGTTCGGGCACAAATGCATTACAGTATTGCAGAAGAGGGTATGACATGCAACAAAGGTCTCTGTCCAGAATCACACCGGGGAGGCCAGGAGGCCACCCTGAGGCATGTTGTTACCTGGTTAAATACATATGTTTATGCATTCATGTAGAGCTGGGCGATATGGAGAAAATCTAATATCACGATATTTTTGACCGAATACCTCTATCGGTTTTGCTAAGATATTGTAGGGTTGACTATTGGTGCTTTCACAAAATATTTGAACAAACAGTCGCCTCTCCGTGTCGTCACACACTCCTAAACTACACCTGTAGCTGCCAGCAGCTCCTCGAAGGATGCTGATTGGTCCGAGCCACGGTCGTTCGGAAAAGAAACGCTTCACTAAAAGCCTGACGAGATGGATTTTCCGGTGATGTCGGGATCCCGCGATTGTGATATCGCGAGAAATCCAGCTGCTGTGCAACGTAAACCTCAATTAGACCTCTGTCGGAAATGTTGATCAAAAGAAGTTCAAGTTCTTCTCAGTGCTTCCTCAAAACATTCCCTGCAGACAAAGTAGGGGTGTAACAATACAATCGATCTGGATCGATGTATCCATTCAATCGTCAACGATCCAATATCATCGATACAAAGGGAAAATATCGACACATATCGCTATCTATATGCGCCTTTATTTGGAAATATACCACTTTATATTTATTATTTTTTATCAAAAAGAGTTGATGGCATTTAATTGTAATGTCTGGAAGAGCTTAGTATTGAAACTGTCGTATCACATTTTAGTTGCTTTTTGTATATAAATATAACTGATTGTGTTGGGCTTTTGTATCGTCTCGTATTGATCGCAGGCCCCCTGAATCAAATCAAAATCGTATCGTGGCAGACTTTGTGATATCAGTAAATATTGTATCATTAAACTAAGAATCTATATAATATCGTATCGTGATATCAAGTGTGATTTACACCCTAAATGCAAAGTGTTAAAAAATCTGTCCATGCTAATACAAACCCCAATTCCAGTGAAAAAAAAACCAGAATACAATGATTTGCAAATCCTTTTCAACCTATATTCAACTGAACACTACAAAGACAAGATATTTAAGGTTAAAATGGATAAACTTTGTATTTTTGAAACTATTCACTCATTTTAAATTTGATGCTTGCAACACGTTCCAATAAAGCTGGGGACAGGGGCAACAAAAGACTGGGAAAGTTGTAAAAAAAAAACACCTGTTTGGAACATTCCACAGGTGATCAGGTTAATTGGTAACAGGTGAGTGTCATCTTGTTTCTCCTACTCTGTCTGTCTGTGTTTTTGTGTGCTCTGTTTAACTATTGTATTGTTAGGGAAATAGTATGTTGATTGTTAGTGTCCCAGCAATGTTGTTTTTGTGTACAGTACAGGCCAAAAGTTTGGACACACCTTCTCATTCAATGTGTTTCTTTATTTTCATGACTATTTACATTGTAGATTCTCACTGAAGGCATCAAAACTATGAATGAACACATATGGAATTATGTACTTAACAAAAAAGTGTGAAATAACTGAAAACATGTCTTATATTTTAGATTCTTCAAAGTAGCCACCCTTTGCTTTTTTTGATAACTCTGCAAACCCTTGGTGTTCTCTCAATGAGCTTCATGAGGTAGTCACCTGAAATGGTTTTACCTTCACAGGTGTGCTTTGTCAGGGTTAATTAGTGGAATTTGTTTCCCTTATTAATAAAAAAGCAAAGGGTTGCTACTTTGAATAATACAATGTAAATAGTCATGAAAATAAAAAGGAAACTCATTGAATGAGAAGGTGTGTCCAAACTTTTGGCCTGTACTGTATGTCCACCAGAATGTATGTCCATGCTATTGTGCCTTGTTTGTTATCTGGTCTGACAGTTCAGCTGTCTGTGTATTTGTGTTGATCTTACCCAACTGTACTTGTTTTTATGCTGCTGTCTTTTAGCATTAGTATAATCAACTTATTGTATAGGGCCAAATCTGTATGTATAATTGATAGCCTAATCGTTTTATCTCATTTTAGGGTGACTTCTCACCACCAGTCCAGGGACAGCGGATGTAAAATAGCCTCCAGGCTAATTCTCGCACTTTTTACTTTTATGTATTGTTAGCGTGCATTGTCCCTGACAAATAAACCTGAAATAAATAAAAAATAAATTATTGGGTATAAAAGGAGCTTCCCCAAAAGGCTCAGTCGTTCACAAGCAAGGATGGGGCAAGTTTCACCGCTTTGTGAACAACTGCGTGAGCAAATAGTCCAACAGTTTCTCAACGTACAGTCGCACGGAATTTAGGGATTTCATCATGTAGAGTTCGTAATATCATCAAAAGATTCTGAAAATCTGGAGAAATCTCATAATCGGCAAGGCCTAAAACCAACATTGAATGCCCGTGACCTTCGATCAGTGCCGGCCCGAGCCTTTTGGGGGCCTTAAGCAGAATTTGATTTGGGGGCCCTAAGCAGAATTTGATTTGGGGGCCCCACCACGAGGAGTCACCTGTGCTTGACGATTATTGACACAAATGTCACGCTATAATGTTACATTATAAATTAATACAGTGAGGTTATGTATTAATACAGTGACGTTTTCTGAACTACTGTCCCCCCGGGGCACAGATGCATAAGGACCCTCCCCCCCTATTCTATTTGTGCAAAAGTGGATGCAAACAACGAGGGGTGGTCTGGGGGTGCTCCCCCAGAAAATTTTGAATTTGGTAGATGTGATTTCCTGTATTCTGGTGCATTTTTGGGATGGTCAGCTTGAGAAGGGCAATACCTAAATTTGTTCAGATTCATAGCCTTTTGCTTTTTGACTTAATAAGGTAGTGACTTCACAGAACTACTTGGGCTTCAGGGCCAAACAATACTGACATACTCTGTGTTAGTAGGAAGTAGGGCTGGGCGATATGGCCTCAAAAAAATCCCTGATTTTTTCACAAAGAATCTGATTCATGATTTAAATCGATCCCCCCCCCACCCCCACTTAAAATTAATCTGCAGATGACAAATGACAAGATCTCACACACACACACACACACACACGGGGCATGTATAACATCATGATTATTCATGCCAATTTTATGTAAATATTGGTTTGAGTGTTTTCCCTATCATTGTATTGGGGGGGCGCCCTCTGTGAAAGAGTGAAAAAATGATATTATGCTATATATTGAACAAATTATATAATAATGTTATATATTCAACAACAACTAAACGGATGCGTGAGATAAAGCTGTTTTCACACATACAGGTAATTCACTTCTCGTTCCTCAGTAAAAGTTCAATTCATTTTAACTTTAGTCGCGCAACCTTGCCCCTATTTTCACCTGTTGCTGAGTAATGTACATTAACATGCCATGGTCTCATGAGTGTAGCATACCTGTAGCAAGCTCCTTCGTAGTAACTAGCGGTAAAAACAAACGTCGAAGAGGAGCTCCGTGCTACAGAGTGGCGATTGCTAGTTGTTGTAAGCCGCTACAGACCTCCGTCACAGCTCGGTCGTATCAGCGGCTTTTAGCTAGTAGATGTGTTGAGCCGCATCAGAGATCCTCAAGGAGGCGGTAGTTCAGTAATCCGAAAATAGGTGACTTTGAGCCGGGTACAGAGCACAATGTGCTGCCGGTCATTTTGGCGGAGATTACGGTTAAGTAAGTAATGAAACGATTAGTTAAGAAAATAACTAATGTTAGCCGCTGTCGCTGCCATGTTGTTTGTGTATCACTATGGCAAACGCGCGGGGGGAGGGCTGGTCCCATTCGGAACTACGGGAGCCCAGATGGGACTGTCGGCAAATTTTAAGAGGGAAAAACAACACTCGGTGGCCAGGGGCCCCAAGCCGCCGCTTAGTTCGCTTATGCCTCGGGCCGGCTCTGCCTTCGATCCCTCAGGCGGCACTGTATTAAAAACCAACATCATTATGTAAAGGATATAACATGTGGGAACACTTTGGAAAACCATTGTCAGTTAACACAGTTGGTCGCTACATCTACAAGTGCAAGTTAAAACTCTACCATGCAAAGCCATATATCAACAACACCCAGAAGCGCCGCCGGCTTCTCTTGACTGACGCAAAGTGGAAAAGTGGGCTGTGGTCTGACATTTCAAATTGTTTTTTCAAATCATGGACGTCATGTCCTCCGGGCCAAAGAGGAAAAGGACCATCCAGATTGTTAACAGCGCAAAGTTCAAAAGCCAGCATCTGTGATGGTATGGGGGGGTGTTAGTGCCCATGGCATTGGTAACCTGCACATCTGTGAAGGCACCATTAATGCTGAAAGGTACATACAGGTACAACATATGGTGCCACCCAAGCAAAGTCTTTTTCAGGGACATCCCTGCTTATTTCAGCAAGACAATGCTAAGACACATTCTGCACGAGTTACAACAGCGTGGCTTCGTAGTAAAAGAGTACTAGACTGGCCTGCCTGCAGTCCAGACCTGTCTCCTATTGAAAATGTGTAGCGCATTATTAAGCGCAAAATAGAACAACGGAGACCCCGGACTGTTGAGCGACTGAAGTCGTACATCAAGCAAGAATAGGAAAGATTTCCTCCTACAAAGCTCCATAATCAGTGTCCTCAGTTCCCACTTCAACACTTATTGACTGTTGTTAAAAGGAAAGGTGATGTCACACAGTGGTAAACATGCCCCTGTCCCAGTACTAGCTTTTTTGGAACGAGTTGCAGGCATCAAATTCAAAATGAGTGAATATTTGCAAAAGCAAACAATAACGTTTATCATTTTGAACATTGAATATCTTGTCTTTGTAGTGTATTCAATTGAATATAGGTTGAAAAGGATTTGCAAATCATTGTATTCTGTTTTTATTTACGTTTTACACAACGTCCCAACTTCATTGGAATGGGGGTTTGTAGTTTAAGTTGTGAGAATGGCATGCAACAACCTGATCTGTGATGTCCTTGGGACTTCAGATGAGGCATTGGTCGGAATCTTGCGCTCTTTTAAGCTAAATGTTTAACATGGCGACAGCCTCGTAATCACTGCCAGCCTCCAATCAGCCCATTTGACCCATCTCCTCTCTGCTACTCGGCCTTCAGTCATTAGAGGAAATGAAAGTGAACAATCCAACTAGCTTCTCTTGCTCTCACTTTCTTTCTCTCTGTTCAACCCCTTCTATCTGGCACAGGGTCCCAATGTTTATGCATTTACTGAGATTGCTGGCGGGATTGTCAGAGAAAAAGGAGGGTTTATTTTTTTTATTTTTTTTTCTCTCTTTCTTTTTTTTTCGTGCAATCTCTTGCCTTCAGAAACCATTAATGCCCATTCAACATCAACATCAAGGCACAGCTTTGATGTCTATTCTGGCAACAGACCTCTTTCTTTCTCTGCTGCCTGCTGCTCTCTCTCTCTCTCTCTCTCTCTCCGTCTCTCTATCCCCCTTTATCCCTTCCACTTCCCTTCGCTCACTCTTTACGCTTACTGTACAATCAAATAATTAAACGGATTGCCAGACAAAATGATTTTACCTGGCAATTAAATATGCAAAGCGAGTCGGCAAGCCGTGTATGAGAAGGCGATTAAAAAGGGGCCCACTGCAAATCTACAAAGGCTTCAGCAGCACAATAGGCAGCAGCCCCTGCCTGCCTCGCACACTAGCTTAGCCTGGGGAGTGACTGGTGCCTCTTTATACCAGTCTCACACAGCCATGTTTACAATAGCCCCAACCATGCTATGCCAATTAGCACAATGCAAGGAGAAATGAATGCCAGTGTTTGAAGAAAAGACAGGGATGAAAGTAGCGGCGTATGGGACATACATATGGGATGTATGGGGGGGACGCGTATGCTGCCAATGAAATGAAAGTTACACCACAGAAATGCTCGCATTTCATTGATGAAAAGACACTGTGAAAGAATCGTGCAGTTTCGAATTAAAGTGTGAGTTTGAGGAGTCAAAAGTCATGTTTCCGTGAAAGCTGGAACTTCAGAACCTGTGTAAAACCTGCATTGCACTTCAATAAAGCACCTCCTAGGACTGGAATGCCACAGAAAGGCTGAGAGCAGATAGCAGGGGAGTTGGGGGGGGGGGGGGAGCCAGAGCTCCTGATGTGCAAGAGAGGGAATGCGACAGTCAATGTCCATCTATCAACGCTCCGGTGGGGAAAAATGCAAGCAATTTTCCTGGATAGGTTTCCCTTCAAAGCCAGAGCCCCAAGAGGCTGTAAAAATAGAGTTGGGGAGAGGCTGGGGAGGGTGGAGGGTTACACCTGCCCCGTTCCAGACAGTTCAACAGAAACTAGCTGGTTCAGCCTGATTTAAACCCTACTCATTGTGCAGTCAAAAGTGTGGAGGCATTGATGTTAAGGTTTGGGGAGTATGTAATGCATTGATTATGTGTTGGAAGTTTCCCCCGCATTGTGCCTTTAGATGAAGAAAAGAGCCTTTTGAAATTAATCTGCTAATTGGGGTATGAAAAATACAAACTGTTTTGGGAGGGCTGCCGTAGAACTATCTTCTAAGGCAAAACACGGAGTGTGTACAGTATGTGCTTTTAGAAAGAGAAAAAAACCTACAGTATCTCCTAGATGTGACAAGCATTGGCGGCTTGTCTGTTTATTTATTTTTATTTTTTTTGTGCCATTTTGCCAGGAACGGGGAAGAAAGAAATGAGCAAATCATTTTGTGGGAAGTGAAAGCTTGTCAGTAATGACTGTTGTTATCTTTGTTACGTGGCTACCTCTGCTTTTGCCAATTGCAAGTCTCTTTTTTTATGTCAACTATTTGAATTGAGCTGTACAAGTGAGTGAGTCTGCACGCGCTCCCCGCCACTGAATTATTTCCCCCCCCCCTCCCCGTTGCTGAAGTGAAGCCAGATAATTGAGGCAAACATGGCTAGGCCCTCTGATAGGGGATGCAGGGTGCTTCATTAATGTTTGTGTTGACTGTCAGAGAGTAGCGCTGGTCCTCATTGCTCTTTAATAGGACCAATTAGCCCATGCCCCCATTTCCATGCTTAAACGTCTCCCATTTAAGTGCTGAATACAGTACTGAATACAGAGCGCACACATTTAACCACCGAGGGGGCTGTAACGCATCAAAAGGTTGCAGGCTTTTAGTGATTTCTGTTTACGCAGGGAATTATACAGCATTCATACATGAATTTTAAACCTGATTTTTTTTTGGTTTTATTCAGCACAGAGACATGTTTTTTTTTTTTTTCAGGTTTCCAGTCCAGCTGTTTGTGAAACTCCCGACTGTGTGACGCGACTACAAGACTGACTTTTATAAATCATTGGGTTTAAATGAAGAGTCACCTCTCCACACCTTCAATCTGCGTTGTCATTTTTTCTATCACAGCGCTGCGCCGCTTTCATGGTGACGACTATACCATTTCATTACTGAGGAAGACATGGAGGTTATACAGAAGGCAGGTAACTGTCAGGAATAATTATTGCTCTAAGTATTTACCAACAGGTTCCACAGACCTGTCCTACTGAGCACATTCTGTCAGTTTCACTATTAATCATTTCACTAATAGCATGGTGTGGATTTTGTTAATGTTACATTTATCATTAAACAGCTGATACCGAGGTTTTTTTAGTAGTGTTTTAACTAGCATTACATGTGTTTTGCATGGCTTTTACAGTATCCCATGAGAGGGTATGACATGCAACAAAGGTCTCTGTCCAGAATCATACCGGGGAGGCCACGAGGCCACCCTGAGGCGTCTTGTTAAACACTTGGCTGGTTCAATAATACTCTGCGTGCTGAATCCATGACTCGGGCTTTTCTAGATTTGCACGACTTCAAGAACCCCCCAAATCATACATATACGTTTATGCGTTCATGTAGGACTGGGCGATTATGGAGAAAATCAAAAAGGCACGATATTTTTGACCACGTACCTCGATATCGATTGTGCGACGATATTGTACGGTTTGTCTATATCCTTCGTGTTCCACTTCCGGGATTGCTCCGGATGCATGTATTTTCTGTTTCCTTCCTCTGTCTCTGTGTTGGCGTTCTAACCTCCGGTGGATTTGTGAGGACTATGGTTACCTGCTCCTCAGATCTCTGCAGGGTAAACCCAGACAGCTAGCTAGACTATCTGTCCAATCAGAGTTTTCTGTTGCACGACTATTTTACAGAGGCTCTGTGCCGAGCTTAGCCCCGCCCATGATGATTGTGATTGGTTTAGAGAAATGCCAATAAACCAGAGCACGTTTTCCTCCCATCCCGGAATGCTGTGTGGAGTAGCCAGACCCTCCTTCAGCGCGCTTTGGAGGAGGGTCTGGCAAAGTGAGACTACAGTAGGGTTGACTAATGGTGCTTCACAAAATATTTTCACAATAAGAGTTGTGATAAATAATCATCAGCAATGCGGCTGTAACAATAAAGTGGGTAAAGGCAAATAATAGAACAGCTAGAACAGTCTGGTAAATTCAGAAAATGACATCACTTGACTGCAACGCTGATGCCATATTAGGATATCCAAAATCTAAGACGATATCTAGTCTTATATCACAATATCGGTATATTATTGATATATGGCCCAGCCCTACATTCATGTGTCCCAGACAAACAGTTGTGTTGTGTATGTCCCTTAAAGTGGACACGGCACTCGAGTCCACTCTTGTCATGTCTAAATAACGCTTCAACAAATATAATATATTATTATGTATGATGTTCTCTCACTAATGCTGGGAGATTTGCTGGGATATGAAGAAAAGATATCAGGATGACGTTAGAAGTGCAGTGATTTCCAGTAACATTCATGAAAGAAGCAAATCCAGGCACAAACAGCTTTCATTTGAAAAATATAAAACTTTAATAAAGGCTACATCTCTCAATAATTACAATAATTATAGGTCCATGTAAATCTTTAAATGAAACTCTTTATATAATGTATAATTTACAGTTTAGATAGAATGAAACAAAACAAAAAGGTTGTGGTGTAAAAAAAAAAGGAAGAAAAAAAACATGATTACAGGATATTATTAAAAGCATAAAAATATCTTTTCAACATAAAACCCTTCTGAAAACCAAGGGATATATATTAAAACCCTGAAACAGGGTAGCACATGGTATGGCATCCATGTAGGCACAGGTGCTGCTGTACTCATAAAACACCAGCGATACTGTGTGTGTGTGTGTGTGTGTGTGTGTGCATCACATGTGTCAGTATCCATACTTCAGAATGCATAATTACAATGTATACAGGAGCTCTGCTATATACGATGTTACTGTAACAACATTCAAAAGGTATATCGGAGCCATAATTCTTCAACGGTTCTTTTTCTTATTATTTTCTGACACGCTAGCAGACTTCCTTTCGAGAAGTCGCTCTTTAGTGACCCAAACTTGTTCTTGTTAGCGCAAGTTATTTTGGTGTGTGGGCTGTAAACGCTGCCATTATTAGATGGTACAGCTTGTGCTCCAGGTCTCCTTCTCTGTGTGTATCTGCAACTGTTTTGACCCCCCACCCCAACCCCCCCCCCTCTTCGTGCAATGCCTGCTTCACAAACAAAGGCACAACAAAAAAAAAGAAGAAAATAAGTTTGAGCTCTGTCGCCGGACTGAGACAAAAAGAGAGGGGGGGGGGGGGAGAGAGAGAGAAAACGAGGGAGAGGAAATACTAGTGTGACAAAACCTAACATTACAAACTATCAGCAGCATATAAGACTGGGATCGACCATTAGAATAGACTAGGGGTGCGCCTCGTTAGTTGGGATCAGACAGGGCTACAAGGCTATGGGAGGTGCTAGGCTACAGTCACATCCTTTGTGTAAAAAGTTTAAAAATAAAAACAACAACTGAAAGAAATACTAAACAATATCACCACAGTATTCTCCCAACATTCAAAGCAGCTTGCCCATTGGCTGGAAATAGGGAAAGGGGGAGGGACACAAGTTTAAGAAGACTTAAGGAAGGGAGAACTTGGGGGGGGGGTTGTTTTCTTCTCCTTTAATAAATACTTAATAAAAACTTTCAACTCATGACAAAAAGCATCTCTATAGATAATACATGTATGTATACATATATGCATGTATGTATATGCACATGTACAGACGTTTGTTTTGTTTTGTAACGACGTTGGGAGCGTAACGTTAAGAGCAGGTCGGTTGGCGCCGTGGCTTCAGTGCCTGCGAGTCCGCCGCGCTGGGGCGTGAACGCGCCCGTCGGTCTCTCATCACATCGCGACACAAACAGTCCTCTGCATCTTCAGTGGTTATATTCAAGAAGAGGCGGGCTCGGGACCGGCCTCCAATCATCTTTCATCATCGTCCTTGTATTGGTCTCTCGTGTCATTCCCTTGTGTTTCTAAGGCTGATTGGTTGATAAAGTCAGGGAGGGGGCGGCACCTCCTCTGGGTTTCGGTATACTTCATTGGCTCGTCTTCCTTCAATCACTCCTCTTGTGCTGGATATATTAACTCTGTTTAGCTTAATATTAAGAAATAGAAAAAAAAAAAAAAAAAAGTCCAGAGTATTTTCTGTTAATTACAAAGAGTCTCTTGCTCAAGTTTTTTTTTTTTTAGGGACAGTTTAGCTTTTGGTTGGGCGGGGAAGGGCATTGGTTGGTTGGCAACAAAGTGGCTTTTTAGTCCATCCTCTCCACCTTGCCCAGGACCTTGCCCTCATACATGGGCAACACGCTGGCATCCTCCCACACCTCCTCAAACACGGCACCGCACTCAAACTCATCACTGGCTTTCTTGAAGTAGTACCTGAGGGGGAGAAACAAAGAGAGAGGTCCGTGATTAGAACATGCTCCGCGGAGGTGTACGCGGAAAAATTGGACACAAACGAAAGCTGACAGAGTGGCAGCAGGAGTGCATCTGATACATTTCAGCGCGTTTACACCCGCTTTGAGGCAACCTACACGACTACTTCCATATACGTGCTCGCACACAACTCCCTTTAGTCCAAATCAAACACAAACACACACTCTGAGAGCCAGAAATGGATCCTGCTCAAAACAACTTAGTCATAGCCTTCAATGCCATCCCGGCACACTTCAAAGGCAAGAGCCTGACTCCACATCACACCGCTGCACAAACAGAGCTGAACCCTCCGTTTAAACACTCCCTGTGATAATTCAAGCTGCTAGAAACAGCCTGTTTGTGTGTGTGTGTGTGTGTGTGTGTGTGTGTGTGTTCATCCGTGTGTGCTTGTCTCCTCATCCACTGCAGGCCACTCTACAGATACCTAGCTGTCCTGCAAGGTCTTATTAAAGTTGAAGGGTTAATTAGAGGCTGTCAAAAGGCCCCCTCTCCCCCTCCTCTCTCTCTCTCTCTCTTCGGCAGTGCCCCCCACCCCTGTGTCTCCATGGCTTCTAATTGGGCTGGCTGTCAAATGAAGGGCCTTTCTGTCACACAGGTTGGCATTCCAGGTGCCTGACAGTCTGCCTGTGACTGCAAGAGCCCACTCCGCACATAAACACGCACGTGCCCTATGATTCTCTCTTACACACACTTGCCATTACAGACACAGACACACTTTGGGCAGCTTTCCGATCACCAGCGGAGAACAGAGGGAAAAAAAATAAATAAATAGGGAGCAGGAAGGGGAAGAAAGTGCGGGGAAGCGGAGCGCAGGCCTTCCCTGGCTCGGTGAGTGGGTGTGATAGGTTGGATGTGGGCCGAGGGGCTTTACCATGTGATTGTGGGGGGGGGGGTTCTCAGTCTCCTGGAGGTCACAGGTCACCTAGCTAGCCCACTCTTCTTCTTCTCTCAAGCAGAGATAACTCCCAGGGTTAGCTTGGTCCCAGTGACTGTGAAGTCTCCTGGAGCTCCTAATGATTTCTCCTCTCTACTTTCAACCCAGCAAACGATCAGCGGGAGGGGATTTAATGATAAGCTTTGTAATGGAAAAATGCCTCATTTTGCCCATGTGTGCCTGCGTTCGGAATACCAAGAAAGAAAAAAGAAGAAGAAGAAAAAAAAGGGAGAAATAAAAAGCTGCTTTATGAGCAATCGCTCAGCTTAGAGTCATTCAAACAACACATGTAAGGAGGGGCGTACGAAAACGTACACATCCAGTTTTATTTGCCATGTTGATTGTAATTACACGCAAACGAAGGAGGAGGAGGTTTGTGTTACCACAGCTGCAAGACGTTCCACTCAAGTGTGCAGCGATGAGACAGAGGGGTGATGGCATTTCAGCTAAGTTTCCCTCTGTTGTCTAAGCTGTGCCGGGCAGGATTTAGCCTTTTCCTCGTCATTAGCAGAAACCAAATAAATCCATTACCCATCTCAATTTAATTGGCTGGATGTTTTTTGCTACATTTTCACTCACAAACAGTTCAAAGTCATCGCTTTGTATCAGCGAGTGAGACAGAGAGAGAGAGAGAGACAGAAGGAGTCTTTCTATTGGAACATGTTTTATGTGGCAGGATTTTTCTCTCTTCGCAACATCTGGCACCAATATCGTCTGGCAGAGCCGCGGCGTACTGTTCTCCACTGTACCGCTGCCATGTCCAAATTAACCAACTCCACACATTCTACTGCCATTGAAGCCAGACGCTTCATCCCCACCTCCCCCTTCTTATTCGCTCGCTGAAGAGTTATGGGATAGCAGGGGTGCAGTGACTTGTTTGCAGGCCTTCTCTCTTGCCTAACAAGCAGATGTGGCCGTAACTTGATGTTGATGTCATGGGGCATGCGGGCTTTGGGTCTTTTCAGTGGCATACCACCTACGCAGTACTGGAACTGTTACTTGACGAAGCAAGCCTGCGCTTCCTGATTTAAATGTCCTCAAACTGCCATTATATTTTAAATGACTTAATAAGTTCTTACATTGTTTAGGAGTTCCCCCTCATCATCTGACATTCACAGGAGGTATTGTTTTTTTGCTGTGTTGACTGCTATCAGTCATTAACAGAAGAAGGTGCTTGCGGCATTTGATTTTAATGCCTGATGCAATAGTGTGGAGGAGGAATTTGAAGGCCTCGCAATGGTCTTTGTGCACAAAATAAAATGGCCCAGTCTTCAAAGCCATATTTATTAAGGCTGCTTTACCATGGAAATCAGTAGCAGATGTGGGGGGAAAAAATATGCTCCAGAACCCCCCCCCCTCTCCTCTCTCCCCCTCTCTCTGTAAGCTCTGAATACAGTGGATCAGCCCAGTTTCTTTTCAACTCCAGTATTTCACACTCCCACTCAGCAGACAAGCATATACAAGTACAAAAACAAATGCCCATACGTACGCAGAACCCTGCTACAGCGTCAACCCCATCCAAACAACGTTTGAATAAACATCTATCCGAGCATGTGCTAGTGTTCTGTGATTTGTGAGCCGTTGTCAGGGGTTTATAATTACCGGTAGTTGCCTTTCTTGCTAAGCTGTTCCTTGAAGTGTCCCAGGGTGAGGCAGTGGGTCTTCATCATGCTGCGATAAGGAATCTCCTCTCCACAGAAGAAGTAGGTGACCACTAGCTCCTTAGACCTGGAAATGCAAAGATGAAAAGGAGTATGAGAAGGAGTCCGACTGGCAAATGTAGACAAAGAGGGTATAATTAATTAAGGATGCCAACAAACAGCCGGCTCACCCAAGGGTCAACCAATTAAAACTAAAAGCAGCCTCACAGTCAGGTGGCTGTAGCTAAACATCAAACACCCAACCCATTCAAAAACACATGTAGTAAGGGGGCCGATACATTTGAGTTACCAGGGGCTACTTATTGCATCTTTGTTGGGTTCCAGTGGTGAGTGTGTGTGCTGGGAGACGGGTGGGTAGTTAGGATTCCGTATTAAAGCATGTTTAATCTTAAATGATTAAAAAGCGAGAGAAGAGGAGTTCAAAGACATAGCTATGCTGACTCACAACATCTCTCTTTGAAGGGAAGAGTGAGAAAGTATGTGAGGAAGAGGGTGGGAGAGAGAGGGAACGCTTAAAAAAAAAAAAGTGTCTAAGTGTATGAGAAATGAAGTCTGGAAAACTAGAAAGCAATTGAGAAAGAATTTAAGAAAAGTTTAGTGTTAGAAACAAATATTGCACGGTAGATTCAAAAGGAGCGCAGTAAAAGAAGAGCGCCGTACTCGTCTGTTTGGAGTCCAGGGCTGGCTCCGGTGGGGAGGGCGGCTGCCGGATGGCTCCTGTCTCTCTGAAGGCTGCCGGCTGCTGTTGGATGCCTGTTAAAAGTCACAGAGATCAATGACAAATCAATAAACACATCAGTATGAAGGAAAACCAATGGACACCATTTACAGTGTATTCTGATGTGGTCAGTGGCACGTGGAAGATGGGCAACATGTTGGCAGTTTGAGTTTGATGTGTGAAACTAAATGTGTGTTTTCGAGTGTGTCCACATTTGCCTACTTTTGTTTTGGTGGCTTGGAGACCTCTTCTAGTCTGCGGCAGGCCTCCTCTAGCTGTGCCAGGGTGTTGGGCGGGGGCAGGGGTGGCATGGCCGGATCCTGGATGAACGGGTGGCCTGGGTGGTGGCCGCGGGGGTGAGCCCCGCCGCCGATGCCGCCTCCACCCCAGGTGGAGTGAGTCCGACCGGGCAGAGCCTTGGAGTCAAGCGGGCTGGACTTCTTTAGGCCTTGAGTGCTGGTGGGTATAAAAATGGCCAATATATCACACCAGTTGGGAACTCGAGACACTGGTGTCGTGTGGTACAAATAATGTCATGGCCATTCCTGACCGACACTCACCTGTGTGGCTTGTGCTTGCCCTGCCTCTCACTCTCTAGGATCCACTGCCAAACATTCTGAGAGCGGTCAGTGGCGTCTAGGGGTAGGCGTGGGGAAGACACGCCCTCATCGATGGCCTTGACTGGCCGTCTGGACAAAGTGCTGCAGCGACTGGAGGAAGAAGGAGTGGCAAGTTAGGACCAGTGAGGAAAGTTTAAGAAATCGGGAGGTACTGAGGGCTAATGTACAATGTTTCAGCACAGCTCAGAAGTTACACTCACGCAGGGGTGAAGTCGGAATAATTGGCGCCCCCTGGAGGGCAGAGGCACTGCACGCGCTGAGCTGCCTCGGCCTCAATCTGCTCCTTGGTCTTGGGCCCAGCGTGGTGATGGTGAATGTAGTGGTGGTGGATGTGCTTTGTGGACGGCCTGCCTGCCATCAGAACCTTGGCAGCCCCGGGATACGCGCCAAAGAAGGGCCCGTGGCCAGAGGACACCACAGCATCGGTCCGATCTGGGGAGCGGGAGCGCGGTGAGTGCCGAACCACACCTGGTGACTGGCAGCCAGGTGTCTTCAGGACACGGGATAGGTGCTCGTCCAGGATAGCCTGGGGGTCTTCCTCGCACTGGCTGCCAGACGGCAGCAGAGGTTGATGGAGGGAGGTGCTGCTGGTCAGGTCACTGCTCTCCTCCCTTTCCTCCTCCTGGCCAGGCAAAGACAAGTACAGCAAAGTTAAGGCAACTGACAAAACACTTACACACAGTCACATGTGGGAAAGGCAGCAAGTGGAGGAATTTGTGTCTCAACTTACACCAACTTCTGTCTACCGTACTCTGAAGTCAGTGAGAGCAAACGCCTGGATAACTTGATTTTGAGTTTCCTTTTTGCCGCACAGTTATCTTCGCTAACAGGCTTTCGGGTGCGCTTCATCTATAATGCAGAGTGTGCCTGTGCTTCACAAAGAGACTGGCACTACACATACTCAGCAAACGTGCCACTGGAGAGTTACTAAGTGCTAACTATTTGAAGGAGCTTCAAGTGTGTCTAGAAACATAAGTTTGAAAGTTCCACCAGATGAAGAAGTGGAGAACAGAGTAGCTAAACCAAGACAGACTTTCAAATCCCTTGGTCTCGTCCCTGTTCTTCGACATGCTAAAGCGGGCACAAAGGCTTTTGTTGCACAATATGGAACCATCGTCCCGAGTTAACTTGGATCCAAGTTAGAATTTCTAAGTGGCAGCCGTGCTTAACGTTGGTGGAGGTGTCCGACTGTTACACTAGAACATCCGTACCTCCTGGATCTGCTGCAGCCTCTCCTCCAACGAGCTCATGGTGTCCTGCTCTCGCTTCAGCTTCTCCAGCCGGGATATGAGCTGGGCAGCAAAGGCTGAGGGCTCAACGGGGGTCATTTCCTTAGGCAGCCGATGCGTCCTCTGCAGGGTAAACAACACAGGGGGGAAGGACACATTAGTGTGTGTGTTTGTGTGAGTGTAACTAAGTAGTGTTTTTGACAGATGCAATATGTTGCAGTAATCCACGGTCCTATCTTGTTCCAAAAAGCCTGCTACTGTTCCAAAAGGCCTAATCCAGTTGCCCTTGCCCTCGAGCTAACCTGAACCTTCTCCACCGCCCGTCCCTCCCCAGATCTTCTCATGCCCAGTGCCCTTGGCAGTGCCAGGCTGCTGGGTGAGGGGGAGAGAATGGGGTAGCGATGGCGGGGTAGCAGTTGGTCTCGCTCGGAGGGGAGGCCCCCTGCCTGCACCCTCTGTAGCCCTACCAAGCCATCAGCTAGGCAGCCTCTGAAGTCAGCACACTTCAAAGGGCCCTTGTCAAACATCAAACGCACACTAGGGGTGGGAGGGACACGCAGCTTTAAATCTCCGAATAAAAGCCAGATATCGACAGAGAAGAGAGAGTGAGGAGAGTAGAGGGGAAGAAAAAAGGGAGAGGGGGACAAAATTAACAGCATGAAAAAAGAGGAAGGGGATTGAGATGTGCGTTAGTGAAGTGGCAATGGTGGCAGAGAGAGAGAGCGAGACAAAGAAGGAGGGAAAAGAGGGAGGGAGAGGATAGAGGAGTCAAATACTGGGAAGATCTGAGGGGAAGTAGTAATTTATTTTCCGGCTGCATGCAGGGCAGCTCAGAGGTACTCTAGTCACATTATCCTCCTTTTTCTTTAACTATATGCACCGGCTTCTCTCTCTCCCCCCTTTATTATTATTATTATTATTTTTTTTTTGACTTTTTTGTTATTTGGCACACTGGCTTTCTTGATTTTGACTCTTTTTTTGTTGTTCCTCTCATCTCTTTGTAGACACGATGAAGGGAAGAAGAAGAAAGGCAAGCAGAGCTGCTGGCAAAGGAGCGCCAGCCCTGCACGGGGCCCCCGCTGCCTGGGGCTGGTGCATCATGGGAGACAGAGCCATCTCCAAATCAGGAGGGAGACATTAAAGGAGTGCAAGTGGGAAAGGAAAAGAGAGAGAGAGAGAGAGAGAGAGAGAGGGAGATTGAGAGAAAAGAGAGCGGAAGAGAGAAAAAAGGGCAGAACAGACAACACTTTCAATTGCATGCACACACCACACAACTCTTACACATACACATACTTGTGTTTGGATATGAAGACAAAAGAATTTCACATTTCTTTTCTTGCCTCAAACAGACCTGCCTCCCAACCTGGTGGTAATCTGTTCTAACCCAGTTCCCTATTGTACCTTCCCACAGCAACTCCAGCAGGTCAACAAAATCTTGAATTCAAAGCACATATACCGTATGACCCAAATACTAATGGGACCAGGTATCGGGGTGGGAGTGGAATTGAATAGTGATGTAACTCCTAGTCATCTGCTGAGATGTAAACTTTAGTTTTGGGAATCATTTAGCAAGCCAAGGAGTCATATTCATGTTGAATTCAATCATTGCCATTACCACCGTTGCCATGTCTATTACCTATGCTATAACCACAGCCATCATTGATGCATAAAAGATATGACGCTATGACCCTTTGTGACGTGCTATAGTTACTGAGACGGAATACAAAGGTGGCAACACAAGTTTATATTTACAGCCCGACAGAAGCTACTGGGAAGAGGGGAGCTTGAAAAGGCAAAAGAATATGTGAAGTAGTATGCAAATCCTGCCTTTCATTTACCCTGACTTTTATATGAAAAAGAGCCGGGGAATGAAATATATTATTCTGTCACAACAGCTCTGAAAATAAATAAATAAAATAAAGCACAACTCCTCAGGGGAATCAGGACCCAGTTGTCTGTCAGCGTGTAAAAGTTTGAGTTTAGCAGATTACCAAAAAAAAATAAATAAAAGGAAACACAGAGACAGGAAGTAGAAGTTCAGGAAGTAGGACTTACAGGAAAGTGGGGAAGAGTTATCTGGCCATTGATCTTGACACTTCGATGTATCTCTCGCTGGAGTTGCTTCTTTGTGCCCACCTTATATGGAGGGATTCCATCTCTGTAAAGAAACAAAGATATTACATTAAAAAAGAGAGCCAAAGACCACTCAAAATGACTTTTATTTACAATTCATTTGGTCTATTATAGCCATCTATGTAGTGGATGTTATTTTTCTTAAGTTACCACAAAGCAATCATGCCAGTCACAACACCTCCACACCAACTGTTGGTGCATTAGCGCCATTAGCCAATCTTTGAGGACAAAGGGCCCTTAGGAGGCAGTTCATTATTGAAGTGACCGACACAACACCACCCAGTAACCCCCCACTGGGCACATTACAGCGAAATCAAAAGGCCAGGGAGCCCTTGAAGCCAAGGCAACAAAAACACACAACAAAACACACCGGGACAATGGTAAAGATATGCTAAACATCCCACTGTGGGCTTCAAAAGAAGAGCCCCGCCGATAAGATTACATCAGTCCTTGTCAACTCTGACAGCGATTGTTTAAAAAAGCAGACGACTTAGCGCTGAACTCGGTGGCCGGTTTGGAGACGGAAAAACTACAACAGCCTAGCGAACGCCGTTTAAGTGCTGCTGGCTTTGTAGCTCTGATATATTAATATGAAAAATAGAGACGTAGCTAGAAATACCAGCGGTCTCCGGACAATTAAGCATTTATTCTGGGAATCTCATTCTCCATTTTTCATTCTGTGTCTTCTAGCTTTTCCAGTCAGCTGCCACTTAAGCTGGGCCAATTATCTTGGCCGTTTTGGCTGCTCAGAAGTGTCTGACCTAGCCCAAACGCTACTTTTTCTGCTGCCTCTTTGAAATCTCACACTCATGCACATATGCACCCGCTGCCATCTTCGTTTGGCAAGCGCTGTGCTGTGAGCCTCTGATCTCAGCAACATCAAAAGGCTGGTTTGTAAGATAAGGTAATGTTTGAAGTTGGTGCAGCAGCATTCCCCAGCGTCCAAGTAAATCCATAAATAAGATATAAGCAAAAAAAGAAACCCCCTTTCTTCTACACCTCCCCTTCCCAAAACAAAAATCTTCCTTTTTTTTCTTTTTTTTTCCTAAAATTTTTTTTTTTTTTTTTTTTTATCTGGGAAATGAGATTCAAATTTGCAGTGTGCCTTTTAACCACTGTAAAAGGACACACTAATCAAATTGTTCCCTCGAATGAGAGAGGAAGAAGCTGCGTTTTAATTCCAAACCGTTAGGGGTGCGGGGAGCCGGGGTCAAGGACAGGAGAGCTCGCTGTGTCAAAGACCTCGCTGAGAACTATTCAAAGAAATACGACTTTGAACAACAAATCTATTACTTCTTCTTTATTCCCCTTAGACAAGCTCTGCAAGTCATCATTTCAGAGCGACGTCGTCGAGAAGAATCAGACAATGGAGCCGAGCTGCCGATATCGCCCGCGTTGCAGCAAGCTTCTTGTAAGTCGCGCCTACTACCAAAATCAATGCTTCACAAACTGTACCCTTGAGACTACAAGCCATCATCCCTCAAGGCGCAGGAAGAAACACAGGAAACTCTTCAAAACTAAAACTCAACAGCCCAGAGGAACTTGGGCGCTAACGAGAACCTCAAACTTATTCGGGCAAAACATCACTCCCGCACAAAGCTCGCAACTTCTCCTATCGCCAAGTTTTGTTTTTATCGGTCCAAACTGTCGGGCGCCCCCCCCCTAGCTAACCACGTGGGGGCTTTGTCCAGGTTGGGGAAGAGAAAACACCCGTGGACTCTTTCATGGTTTCATGGGCCCTTACTTTATGGGGATCTCCTATTCAGTTGTGCAAGTCATTTTCAAAGCAGCCAGCCACCCTCTTATCCCCCTAAGCTCCCCTCACCTAACAATAGGCTGAAAGCGATTCAGTTAAGCCCTTTATACTCCATGCACTTTATTTTCTCACTCCCTTGCACTTCGAGCCTAACCACTACTGCTATTGGCTCTGGAGGGTGGAGGAGAGAAGCTGGGGAGGGTTGGTTGGGTGGGTGAGGCGATTTTTTTTTTTTTTTTTTGGGGGTGCCCTAGTCTGGCCAGGGGGGGGGGAGTTCCTCATGCCGTGTCCCAAGGTTTAGAAATGAGTAACCCCTGTGAAAGCCTCACAGACACATGATCTCAGCACGCCGCAGAGGCCAGTGGCAGGAAACCGACCCACCACGTGAGTAAGCCTCCTTTCATTTGGTGCCAACATTTTTCAATGAGTTTGTCTTGAGGCCCGAATGGCCATTTCCCTCCCCCCTGTCCTCCAGCTCTTCAAAGGGAAAAAGCGATTAGATAATATGAAAAAAACAAGTCTGTTGTGGCAGAAGGGTGGGTGGGATGGATACATTTCAACTTCGAGGAAAATGAGGCAACGCCCCCACCCACATCAAGACGTTTTTTTTCACCCTTCCTCTCCAGCCTGCAACGCATCAGAATAAACTTCAAAAGGTCCTCAGACATAATGACTTTCCCAGAGTTATCTCCCTGGAGGCCACAGTAACAACTACACGTTAATAGAATTACCTGGAGTCAATCACAGAGGATAATTAAAATACATTAGGGCCGTTATTTAGCAACAGTGCAGTCCCTTGGCTTCAAGAAGCGCTGAGTCTGTTGGAATACCACGCCAAATATTTTTCTTCACACCCCAAGACTTTTTTTTTCCTGGAAAGGTGTCGACTGAACCCTGATCCAGGCACGCTTAGATACTATGGAAAGAATACAAATTCAGAGCTTTGGCCAGGATCAACTGAAAGGAAATAAGCCGTTTGAAGTTGCCACATTATCTGGGTTGAAATGAAACTGACCAATCAACTTTTGGGATTTCAAAATAAACCACTTACACACTACTGTCCGTCATGGACATGGAATCATCTGTCGTAGCATCACTGGAGATCTCGCTGTCATTGGCACTGGTGGCAGGGGCAAAAATGTAGCCGGAGTTGACGAAGTAGGGGCTGGCAGGGTCTCCTCGCCGGTGGGACCTGCGAAAGACCCAGGAAGAAATTTGCCGTGTTTTAATGCGATGTCCCTCTAGGCCGTGATGTGAAGTGAGGACAGTGAAGAGATGCAACAGCCGGGTAAAGCTTACACGCTCTGCATTTCCTTTTGGTATTCATTTCGTCACATTTGAAAAGCAAATGTGACAGCTTGCAGTTTGTTTTGTTGACGTTTCCTTTAGGTTTCTGTAATTAGAGTCACTTTCATGAGCATTTGGGGCCAGAGGAATGTGACAACACTATTAGAGATGGAGATGTGGGCTCTCTTTCATGTCCCTCCTCCCTAACATGCAGGGGTTGTGTGTTTTGGGGACTGAGGGGTGATGGCTGGAGTGGGTGAAGTGAGTAGCCCTTCTGTGTGTGAATGAACAACAGCATTTCCATTCTTTTTCTCTCTTGTGTTATCTCCACACCCTTTTGTTTGATGATACTCCTGCACTTTTCCACTCTGAAACTCCACTCTCTCTTTCCTTGGAGTGTTTTCTCCTCCATGCTCTCCCGCTCCTTTCGCTCTCTCTCTCTCTCTCTCTCTCTCTCTCTCTCTCTATCATCCAGTCTGTGGCCCCTCCTTTACCCATTCTCCCCTGCTTTCCTTTCTAAAGTCTCTCTTTCTGTCTCTCTCTCCTGCTGTGTTGCATTCCTGTTTCAGTAGTGAAGGGGGTGGACAAGGAAGAGGGAGGGAAGAAGAGGAAGGGGGAACTTGAGCTTTAAAGCGGGAGGGAGAGAGGAAAAGGGGGAAGGAGGGCCCCTTTCTTTATGAGAATGCCTTCTGCCGGGAGTGCTGAGAGGAGAACCCCAGCATGACTAAAGCCGTAGGCCCCAAGCACAAACCTGACCTTTGGAAGGTCCGCGCAAAGAGTCAGGTATTTAGCACAGCTGGGCTCTCTGCACCCCCCGCTCTCTTTCTCCATCTCTTTTCTTTCTTTCATGATCCCCCCCCCACCCCCCTTCCTGTCTTTCCCCCTTCCCCTACTCTTGTCTCTCCCTTTCTCTCTCCAAAGCATGCTTAGTCTCTGTCAGACAGATTTTTGTTTTCAAAAAAGAGAGATAAAAGTGCTGGATAGAAAAGAAAGAGGAAGGAAAACAGTGACACACACACACATCTATGGCAAAGTGGGATTGGTGGTTGAAGCTGCGGAACTGAGCTGAGGATGTTTTGTTGTTGTGTTTTTCTATCACTTTGGAGTTGAGTATTGGGAGGTTTCTCACAAAAAAAAGGAGGGGAAAAAAGGAATTTGTGCAGTGGCAAAATTAGTTCCACATGTTTGAGATGGAAATTGGTTGACCTAAAGAGATGGTGAGGGGCAGGGGAAAGGGGGAGAGGGTGGGTGACAGAGGGGAGAAAGAGGGGGCTCTATCCCTCCCAATTTTCTTTTAGTGAAAAACAAGAATGCAAGGGGATCACACCAGGAAACCAGGAGATGCCCACATGTCAACAAACCTTGTGCTTATTGGTTCCTGGTACTCAACATGGGCCCTTTCAAGCAAATGAGTAACTGTGCTGTGATGTTATCTGACATCTTTTCACATGAAGGATGAAACACTCAAGGGAGTGTTTAAGCTGAGTTATTAGAATCTTTACACTGTTATTAAAAGAATCATGCGGAAAACATTTTCAATTTCTAGTCTCACTTTAGTTGCCTTGAGAAGGAACGTATGGATTATCTATAAATTGGACTTTTCTACCAAAGTACCAAGACATTGTCCGACCTTTAAGTAACAATTGGGTCCAGATGTGAGGACAAAGTAGTTGAGTAAAAAAAAAATTTTTTTTTAAAAAATAAAAAACTTTTTAAGCACACTTTGATGCAGGCTCAAGCATAAAATCCACAAAATGTTCCTGGCTTGAAAAGATTTCAGCTGTTGGACAACGTGTGGGACGAGCTCTTAAGATAAAAGCCCAAACGCCTTCCACAAACAGCTCGGCTTTCATCTCTGACCAAGAGAACAATATCTCCGTTTGGCATACGACTGGCTGCTAAAGTTCTCTTAACTCTGTATTGGCTTTTCTTTTTGGGTTAGGGGGGTTTTGGTGGCCGTAGTTTATACAATAACTATATGGCTTTCGGGGGTAGAACAAAAAGAGAAACTACAGCATGACTTTTACAATAGCATCATACTGTCATGTAGCTGTAACAGACATGGGGGCTTGGTGTCTGAATTTGTGCCTGAACTGGAGGAACGGTTTCAAAGCACAGGAAACGTGGGCAAGCCAGCAGAGGGCTGCCTGCAAGACACCATTTACTTAAAAGGAAGACTCAGATCCATTGATGTTTTGTACCCACCCCGTGCCTCCACCCCTCCAAGCCCTTGACTAACTGGAAGGCAAGAGGGCACAAATATACAGGCATGTTCCTCTGAGACTCTTTGATCAAGTGCATTTATCTCTCTCTCTCTCTCTCTCTCTCTTTGGCATTTGTGAAATAACTGCCACTTATTCACTGTAGTTTAACTTATGAAGAAATAGTGATCACGAGGAAAGTAAGCAATACTAATAACAAAAAAAAAAAGAACACATGCACTAAGATGTAATAAGACAGCCATGCGTGCTCTAGGTGAGCGCTGCTCTTACCTGCAACTATTCTCCAGCACTTCAGCGGCCGTCCGGATGGTAGCAGTAGCCCTCAGGGTTTTCGCAGACAGTCCGACCACAGAGCCTAACGTTTTTGCCTTCAGGTCATTGCAACTCCACTCCTCTTCCTCCATTAGAGGAGGAAGGTATCCGCACATTAGCTTGAGGCTGCCGAGACCGCCGTGGTTCATGTACGCCGCGTTTTCGCAGCCCGTGCGCACGTATTCGAGGTATATGTCAGAGGTCAAAAACATCTGGTACGCGTTCTCTTCCATGTTGGACTGGATTTCCGTCTGTGCCTGGTCAAACATGGCTGAGTCTATTTGCTGCTTCTTAATACTATCCCTTATGAAGGTCTTGGTGGCGGGTTTCAGCTGCTTGGCGACAATGCTGTTGTTCTCGATGTACCGCTTGAAAATAACTTTGGCAACTCGCGACGTTTTGGTATCCTTTAAGTCCATCTGCCTGAAGCCGTTGCAGGCGAACCAAAAGTCCAAAGTGTCCACGCAGTTCTCCCGCTCCAAAAAGGTCCTAAAGAGGTGAGCGCCGTCTTGGTCGCCCAGGAGAAAATGCAGAGACTTTGTCCACCGGACTAAGGGCGAATCCGGGGACGCGCTGCCCTCTGGTTCCCCGAGTCCATCCTCGTTCCTCCGCGGTGTGGAGCCGGGAGGCGCGGCGGGGGTATCTTTAACCTTGCTCTGTGCTCTCATTTTGGCAGATCTGCTGGGGTCGAAGCATGGCGCCTCTCCCTCCTCCCCCGGTACCGGAGGACGAGGAGCATCTTCTCGGAAGCTACTGCTGATGTGCTCCGTAAGCGCCCTGCTCATGGCTCCGGCTCCGGTTGCGGTGTGAGAGCGGCTCCGCTGAGCTCCAGCCTAATCCTCCTCACTCTCTAAAAGCAGCGGGGGAGCTTCTCAGCTCCTCTTCACTCTGAAACACAAAGTATTGATCTAATCAAAGCCAGATCCTGCTGAACTTCAAAGAAAGACATCAAGTAAACAGTCCCTTTCAAAAAAAAAAAAAAAAAACCTCGCCGGGTTCACAGAGAAAGGAAATATGAAAGGCTCTTTTCGTTTCATTTATCTATTTATAATCTAAATGAGAGATCAACTGCAGCCTGCATTCTCAACGTGCATTGATCTGTCACATCAAAACCCATTTTTACAAGAGTAATCATCTCACACAGCCTCGCTCTTCACCAAAACCGTATTCTCACAACTGTGGCTTACATGTGTTTCCCTAACGAGTCCATGTCACAGGCTTCAACTCCAATTAATTTCCAATCTGTTTCGGACGACAGTACTGTACCCCTGCCTGCATCACACACACAAACTCGTTTCCACTCGGAGCCCACACTTGTCCTGACTTACCACCCGAATGTTACAGACGAGTGGGAATGCATCTGATCTGCTCCACAATGACCTTAAACGTCGTAATGTACGAGGGGTAAAATGCCCTCGCGGGAAAAGCCAGTCGCTCATGCGTAAATGTAAGCGATCAATCGCCTCAATACCTGCCCGAGAAGGCTATTACAGGAGCTTATTAAAGCCACAGCCCGTGTAACGTGTCTTAACTACCAACACGGCAGAAAGGCTCGATCTATTCGGAGTAAAAAAAAAACTCCTTCGGAGTCTGAATAACTGTACTCGGAGCCTCAGCGCCAGATCTAAAGAGACTTTACCGTAAACGATACGCGGCTAAAACGACATAAACTGCGTGCTTGGCTGTTACAAATGCTACACAATAATTCATTCAGGCTCTCAACAGGCGGCGTAACTCTACAAGCATAATCTAACCAATTCTAAAAAAAAAAATCCAGTGGATGAAGGCGGAATAAACGTGTAAAAGCACATACCATCGCAGAGCAGATCCAATCAGAGTAAAAAAACCCGTTAAAAAGTTGAAATATTAGGCTTCTCCATTTGCAGTAAAGCCTAATACAGTCCAAAAGTGTCCGAGCAGTAATCCAGCACAAAAAAAAAAGCGACGACGGACTATTTAAAGCCTGTGCCGTGGCACATGTGTCCTATCTCTCTGCAAAACAAGCGCTGTATAGTTGGATGTACCCTGTCCCGTTCAACAACTGACCTCAGAGTAGGCAGGCTCAGTCCCTATGTAGATCACTGGGGGTGTCAAAATCTGGAGGAGGTAAAATAGGGGGTGGAGGAGGAGGAGGAGGAGGGGGGCTCCGATTGAAGAATACATCCCACTTTTTTCCCAGCTAAAAGACGCACCACCCGACGAATATTCGGTTTTTATCTAGACACAAACACACACACACACACACACACACATAAGCTTCTTATCTATCTCACCGTATTTCTCGCCCACAAACAAGAAACATAGCCGGCATTTCTCAACTTCAAAGCTCAGCAGCAGCACATCAAAGCGGCCAAGAGAGGGGGCCTGTGGAACAGCTTTCCTACAACTTACCATCCATGTACCCGAGCAGCCTCCCTTTTTTGAAAACGTAAAAAAAAAAAAAAAGTATAAAGTAGTCCAACAACAGCCCGCGCCTGCTACCGCTTCGACGCAGTTCTCTGTCCTGTAATGTCCTGTCACATATGGACAATTTGAATACAGCTGCGAATAAAAGAGAGTTTTGCCCCCTCGACTTTTCTCCCCCCAGGTAGTGTTTCAAGAAGTCATGACAGGAGGCAGAAATCCTCCGGGCTGTTTCTAAAACCGACCGGGCTGAAGGTTTAACTGTGTGGACTTCAAAGGAACGAACCGCTGGCCTGGTCCCGGAAGATTTATAAAAATAAAAAAAATATATATATACAGCGTCTGATCTTCGCAGCGACCAATGAAAAAAAATAAATAATAAAAATAAATAAAATCAACTACAATAAAGATAAAGGAATACAAACCGCTACAAATGACCGTTTCTCGTGAGCAAACCCATACATTTAGATGTTCGTAAACGTTTAATAAACTTTTCTAGACAGGGAAAGGATTTACACGTATGCCAGGACCTTATCAAAGACAAGGCAATCTAGAGCCAACTCCCCCGAGGCTTTGGAGCGTCACAAGTAAGTGATCTTCCGCGCCAATGGCGTTATGCTCCCAGTCCGTCCGTGTGTGTGTTACTACACAAAGTTTCAACAGAAACACAAAGCAAACAAAAGCGATACTTGTGTTGCCCGTGGCCTCTCCAAGTGACAGGGGGGGGGGGGGTTTAGTGAGTTCTGTATGTGGCTTATTAATCTCCTGTTGTACAGCAAGATATGTATTTAGAATTTCTACATTGGTTTACAATGTATAGGCGCATTATCCTTCTGTAATTCCAGTAATATTCTCTCTTAATTACAGAATTACCAGTGTAAGGGGAGTGACAGTAAAGCATCTGTGGTTAAATATAATTTTACCATGTCTACAATGTATTTAAAACATATTCTTTAAGTTGCGGCACTGATTTGATAATACTATAGAGTGAAACTGTTCAATAATTTACATATTAGTCACAGGCTTTTTAACCACAAAGATGTCAACCTAACACACTTGCCAGTTCCACATTCAGGGAAAATGGCACAGCATGACATTTTGACTGAAATTGGACAGAGAGCAAAGGCAAGAGCTGTTCTCTAGTCTTTTAATTCACATGACTTCCCTAATGTCATTGTGACAGAATCTTAAAGAGTGGGTTAGACAGTGATCCAATCCCATGGTACTTCAAAGGCTATATTGTCCCTTTGATGTTGGAAATCAACTTTAAAAGGAGAATATAATTATATAAGTCAGACGATTCAAATTCACAAAACTCTCGTGATGGTACAGGACAAGGAAACTAACGAAATCCAACTTCCCTGAGTTCCTCAACATGGCGATTAATTAATGTCGAGTTATACATAGAGAAACGCACGTTCTGTGTAGCAGTTCCCATGTGGATTCATAGCTGCGTCAGCATCTTTGTCCATTTGTCCACATCTTTACCCTCGGCCACATGGTTTAGGGTGACATGTAATCGCATCCCGCTCATCCAGCATGAATTGGCGCTGTAAAAATGTCCACGGTCCATAATTATTTTCAATTCAGATGCTCAATACTTTCTCACGGCATCCTGCAGCCAACGCAGTGCATTTTTAGTTCTGACACATGTTGCTGAGTAATTTTAACGTGCTGCAGCTTTCTTAAAAATATGCACAATAGCGAGCCTTTCTTGTTTTCTCGGTAGAGCAAAGGAGTCTGGTTGATTACATTGACATCCCGCCAACCACTTCCTGCATGCCATAAGCTTGTCTGAAGATTGAGTCCAGCTTATTTTAAATGTAATCTTTTCAAGAAATGTTCACAGCGAGGCGTTACCACAAAGTACGGCCTCTTTCTCTCTCTGTCTGTCTGTCTGTATGTGTCTGTTTGCGTGCACATGTATGCATGTGTGTGACAGTGTGAATATGAAGAGGTCATTCATAGCCACTGTTTATACTGGAGGGCTGTGTAAAACAAACATTGCTGCCACAAATGCAAACAATCCAGCGCCCAAAATGCACATAAAGCTTCCAGCGCTTCGCAATGGGGGAATGCCCGCTGCCTGCGAGATGGAACACAAAATGACAAAATGGGTCAGCAGCGTTGGCATCGTGGCGTTCAAGGGGCACTTTGGCTGATCAGCGAGGACACATTAAAGCCATGAAATATGTAGCCGTACTGTTATCTGCGCACTAACTTCTTTAAAGTCAGCTTTGAAAGGAGAATTGAGATATAGAGGGGTTATAAAAATGTAATTTTTGAAGTGCCGGACAATCTTAAAAGTGGGATATTTCCCATTCGGGATTAGATGTTATCTTCACTCAAATTAAATTAGGCTGCACATATCACTGCAAAAGCAAAAAAAAAAAAAAAAAAGGAGTCCACAGACAGTTTAGTATTTGCTGACGGGCAGGAATCTTCGGTCATGCTTTTCTCAGTTTGCTTTTAATGACGTGTAAAGATCAATGCATTTCTACAAACAAAACGGCTGCGATCACCGAATAAGGAGCTGCTGGAAAGTGTCATGAGAAGCTAAACCCATAGACCACACCTGTTGACCCTTGAATGCCCACTCTTGTGTTTAGCAGGGACAAAAGAGAGAGGGTGCTGTAAAGTAGGCCCCAAGAAGCCCCTTTTTGATGTCGACCCTGCCCTGACCCCTTTGTTGGGGCCCAAACCATTTCACAGGAAGATCCAAACGCTTTAAAAGCACAATACAGGACGAGAGGGCTGCCACTGACTTGCTAGAAGCCCCAATAAAACAGGGTGACCTGGAGGCTAATTGAGAGCTTGTGGTTGGAGAAGAAATTAAAGGCATCTGGTGTGTCACAACAGATTGGAAACGAAGCTCCTCTTTAATTATAGCCTGCATTAAAGGCACAGAGAAAGTATGCATTCACTACTGCCGGTACAGGTGTCAGGATCAGGATACATGGAGACAGAGGACTTTAATTATAGGGTTGTGTAGGATTGGTTTGTTTGAAAAAAAACAACCTGTCTTTCTTTCTTTCTTTCTGATTGTACTGTACTGCAGACGTTTTTTGATGGTGTATCATTAGTCGCATCAGTCAAGCAATAGGCCTCTCCCTTTTTGTTGCTTTTTTTTCAGAAGAACTTTTGGATTTGCATTATATCACAGCCCACAGTATATGTTCCCACAATGTGAACAAAAAAATTCCATACAGCCCGTTTTATCCCCCCTTTCAAATCCTACACTTGCGTTTAAATAGCACAGAAAAACCAGAGGAGAGGGTGGCTAATTGCAAATAACCCAATATTTTGGAGTTCAAAGGCTTTAGTGGGTTTGGGTGATAATTTTGGCTGAAGCATCACCATAAACACTAATAAAATTAAGTGCGTCGGAGGGAGGAGGGGGCGTGGCCAGGCGTCCCTTTGAACAGACCCTGTGATCAGTTCCCCCTCTCAATTAGCGTATTGTCCACTTGTCCTTTCAGCTGGGAGGGAGGGGGCAGTCTCCCCCCTAGCTTCCCTTTGAAGTGATTATCCCTTTATCTCAAGCCTGAGCGAGGAATATCTTGGGGGACAATGGCAAATTAAAGCCCATATGGAGAGAAGCGTGAATGTCTGTTTGTAGGCTCAGAGAGAAATAGAAAAAAAAGAGCGATAGAGAAATAGAGTTGGGAGAGAGAGAGAGAGAGAGAGAGAGAGAGAGAGAGAGAGAGAGAGAAAAGAGGGGCAAATATCATGAGCTGAAGGGTGAGTGGTGGATGTCAACACTCATTCAAAAAAGTAATTTAGGGCTTGTGCCTGAATTGACACTTGTAGCAGAGAGACTTTAGAAGAGCTAAAGGAAAAAAAAAAAAAAAAAAAAAAAAAAAAAAGAAGGGAGGGGGAGAAACAGAGAACGGAGGAATGGAGAGATAGAAGGATGAGCATGAAGAGAGAGGAGTGCAGTTGTCAGCAGAATCAGATGGCGGTCAGGCAGACAGGCTTGAAGAAGACACAATTAAAGTGTGGAGTTAAGACGGGCTTTGAAGTCGGACATGGTGCATAACACCCTTAAAGTTTGAGAAGCCAGCCATTCATCCGCTTGTTATGGCTTGTTAAGACCATTCCTTTTAAACAGCCCAATTTAAGAAAATAAACTTTAATTTCAACTTCGGGAAAAGTCTAAATATATAATATATACAACAATCAGGTGAGGTTTTCAACTAGATTTAAAAAAAGAAATAAAAATAAGAACAGAGTGGTCATCTTTTGAAATTTGAGTGAGGGATTTGCTAAAAAAGGTGTGGGTGTGTAGGGGTGCGCTGAGGATGAATAATTGCTTTCCCTTCCCACTCTCACTTTTTTTTTTTTTTTTTCGTCTTACAATCCTGTTTTTCGGTGGCTTAAAAGTTTAATAACGTAGAGAAACAATGCCTGTGATGCTCGGCCTAATCCGTTTTGGCTTGGCAAACCTTTGTGGTAACCAAAACCCTATCTGATGTGAGCAAATGTTTGCCGAGCCAGCGTGTTCAGACAGACAGACTCTGTCTTTCCACGGTGCAAAATGATAATGCACAGCTGAAAAAAAGAATGTAACACAACAACCTTCTGCACACTACCTGCAATGAATGAAAAGAATAGAAAATATTTTTTTTTTAATCACAAATGATATTATAGTATAATGAAAGCACACTATACATAATCAAGTGTACGCCTTCCTCCTGCACTGAATGCTCTGTGTAACAGTTGCATTGTTCCAGCAGTAATTGCACCAAAACAGTTTCATGTGCATTCATGTTTGTCAATTTATCATGCTCGACACAGCAAGCGATTCTTCTTCTGATTGTGAAAGCGAGAGAAATGTGTGTGCGGTCACTTTGAGCTCCGTTAGCCGTCCTTAATGAGCATCAGACAAATGATGTAGAAAAATGCTTGATATGAAGCAGCGGTCAGGCCTATTAGAGGCTAAACAAAACGTGTTACAAATGGCTAACTGGCCCAGGCTCAGCCTGAAAGCAAATCCATGCACTGAGAAGGCAAATGAAATGACCCTATTGATCAAAATGATCCAGTGCTCTGGACAAGACTGCAGCGACCCCATAAAGCCAACATGCGGACGTGACGGCGGTTCATTGTTTGATTTAGTCTTCACAGCCTGCCATTGTGATATCAGCCTACCCACATCCTGCCATTTCAGACACGCTCCAACAGAAAAGTGCGGGTGATTGCTGTGTCCACACACAGTGTCAGATTCTGTGGCAAAAAAAACAAACAATTCAATGTGTGGTTGGCACTAACCAGACGAGTATTTCATCACCTCTGTGAATTGATACACTGTATTTGTTGTCATTGTAAAACCAGTTTTCTATTCACAGTGCAGCCCATTCCGCCTCGATCTGAGACCTACTGGTTTTCATTAAGCATTTCACAGGCCATAGTCTATATCGATGACGATTCATTTACGGTATTGGTCCAGTGCCGGATGTCCTTCATTTTCGGCCAGATGTCCCTCACCTTCCGCTTTCTTTATAAAGATAATTTTTTGGGGGGGGACTTTTTTCCGCCTTTATTTTGACAGGACAGCGAGGTGAGAAAGAGGGGGAAGACGTGCAGGAAATCGTCACAGGTCGGATTTGAAGCCTGGACCTATGCGGTCGAGACATAAACCTCCAAGTATACGTGCGCCTGCTCTACCCACTGAGCCAACCTGGCCACCTTCCGCTTCCTTTGTGTTGGCGTTCTAACAACAAAAGTTTCATGCAAATCCCCATGTATGGATGGCTCCCATGTAAGGAGGCCCTAAAATGCCTCTGGGGCAGCAGAGACCCAGGAAGTGAAGATCCGGAGGTACATTCCCTTCTTCCCCTCCTCTCTCTCTACTATTGCCTCTCTATTGTTCCCTCAATTTGCCAAAGGGGGAGAGAGGTGCACGGAACAATTTCAAACAGGCTAATCACTTCAAATGTTTAGCTTGTATATGAATTTCTGAGGACTATGGTTAACTGCTCCTCAGATCTCTGCAGGGTAAATCCAGACAGCTAGCTAGACTATCTGTCTAATCAGAGGTTTCTCTCGCACCACTAAAACTACTTTTGAACGTACACATGTTCCACCAAAACAAGTTCCTTCCCGAGGCTATTTTGCAGAGGCACGTCATTGCGTCCGGCGCATAGCGATTGTGATTGGTTTAAAGAAATGCCAGTAAACCAGAGCACGTTTTTCTCCCATCCCGAAATGCTGTGTGGACTAGCCGGACCCTCCTCCGTGAGAAGCGGAGTCACATCCATGTTTGCTTGTGACATCAGAGGTGAGAGCCATGTGCAGGCAATCCCGGCCCACACTCTGAATGTTGTATAGTTAAAGTTAGGCGACTAAACGCTCAGTTAAGATTAAAAAGATAGTGGTTAATTAAGGTTAAATGAAAAAGTAACATCAGTTGCAGTTCTATGACAGAACGCGAACTCTGGTCTCTCCATGAAAACTTACACGACCATTCACCAATCCAACCTGCACAACCGTACGTTCCATCTCGCTACATAAAAGGATCACTGCTTCCTGCATTGACCATATGGCATTTCCAAAGTAAAAAGAATTAAGTGTTCTTGGTATTTTCAGCTTTCAAGGCTAAGCAAACATTGGAATGAGTAACACTCTTCTGTAACAGCATGTGTTGAGCCCTTAGGCAAGGCACACATTCCTAATTTTGTTTTTCAATAAATATGATTTTAAATTGTAGCGCTGTACAAAAGAGTCTCAGAGCTCAGAAATGTAGAAACATGAGTGTCTGATCACTAAGCATACAGATGCACATTGCCGCAATGAAAGAAGAGGGAACAAATATGCTTGTCATAAAAATCCATACAATTATAGCTGTCAGCTGGATGTTTTGGCATATGAGATGATTACCTGCCAATCATGTGTGGTGATGGTGGGTTGTGTTCATTATCCTAAATGTTACAGTATGTGTTATAAGCTCTTCTGAGTTGTATTTAACAGTAGTGTCCATGTTTTCTCTGAGCTTGGAGGTCTTGTCAATAAAATAATCATTAAAATAATTCGCAATATGAAGAGGTTTAGTTAAAAACACACCAGAACTTTCCATATTTTTTTTTTTACTGTACTTATGCGGGCTCTCATGGTTTTGGTGTGAGTCATACACTTTCAAGGATGTGCCTCGAACTCTGACCCCAAAAGTATCTCATACTAAATCACAAACTGCAATTACAAAGCAAATCGGCATAAAACTAAATTGTGATTGTCATTTTTTGCAAGCTGTTTAGTGAAAAACAAAAACTTTTGAAGCTTTTTGCAAGAAGCTATCAATTACCTTGTAACCAGGTTCATGGTTTTCAATTTGCAAATGGCGTGGGAAGATTTGTTTTAAGTTGTTGGTCACTGTAGAATAGACAATAGGACTGGACACGCTCAACTAGATAGTTAGGAAGCTTTAAAGGCTAGGTGCTGGATCCTTGAAGTGAATTATCATAAATAAAGTTCCTAGGACAGCACTCCAATTTGATCGAGTTCATTGCCACCCAATGGACATTTCAGGCGTTCAAGGGCGCTGCCAGAAACGTCCGTTGTGTGGCAATAAACTTTCAAATTGGAATGTTACCCTAGTAGCTTTATCACTGTAGAATAAAGCCATTGGCCCAATCCCAAAGTGAGCTAAGAGAGCTAAGAGACTAAGGACTAAAGACTCACAGACTTAATTGATCTCAGGTGCTAAGTGAGCGAGTGTGTGAGGCCACATGGGCTCGGATAGGTATAAATGGGATTGGGACAGCACTTCACGAGATCACATGTTACCTTGGCGACATTTAATAACAAAGATGTTGCTGACACCGGTTTGGGAATATTCATTTTAAGTTTGTTGCTTTCCACACGGCCAAGGCTCAGGAGACGGCTGCCTGATTACATTATTTCAAGCTCTTGTTTTACAAGCTGGACAACAGGTTGGTCTGTTCCGGGGTCGTGTGTCGTGCTGTTGTTTACCTTTGTAATTTCCGGATTTCCCTACGGTCTCCACGGTAAACGTCACAACGCTTTGAACTGTGGGTAATTCCCTTTGGTGAAGTCTGCATCGATGCAGACTCACGGAAAGGGCTCGGTAAGTGTGTACTCAAACCCTCACGCCCTTTGAAATTCCACATTGGGACAACCCTAAGCCCTTACGAATTTCGTGAGAACGCGCAAAGTCTGTGAGTCTGTGAGTCCGGACTTTGGGATTGGGCCAATGTATTCAGTAACCCTCTGTCTACTTTGATGGCATGGATCCAGCCATTCTCACCTGACTTCACTCACTCCTAATCAATGGTCTACTCTATAAGTCCCGCCCATTTCCTTTGTTCTGGCTGGCAGCAGCAGGAAGCAGTATGTGAGGGCTCTCTGTCCCTGCGATTCAGGCCCCGTTTACACGTACATGGTTAGTTTGAAAAACTGAGACATTTCCCTTGGTTTGTGCCCTTCCTTTACACGCAAACGGAGAATTTGCCTCTGAAAACGATGCTCTCTAAAAACTCCGGCCAGAGTGAAGATTTTGGAAAACTTAGTTTGCACATTTGCATGTAAACTGAGACAACCGGAGGTTTAGGCAGCCGAGGAAGTGAGGAAGAGAAGAGAGAGGAAGTGATTCGTTGCTGTTGTTGCTATTTTCGGGATTCTGATTGGCTAACTTGGGCTTGAGCTTCTCGTTACACTGCCACCTACAGGTTTGGTGTGCTCTTGACTGCATTGATGGCATATATATATATTGGGACGTGTAAAACAACACTTTTCTGAAAACTGACAGCTGTGCACGATGTTATTTTTGAAAACTGAGAGGTTGAAATGTCTGTTTATGAAAATAGCGGCCACGTGTAAACGTAGCATCAGATACAAACCTATGGTCGTGCATGATTAAAAAACACATTACCGTCAAGCCTCATCATCACCTATCGCTCTAAATGTGTGCATATAGTGACAATATAAATCAATGAGTGATATTTTATCTACGTGTTATGCCACTAAGTGGCCCATCCCAAACAGAATTACATAACACCAATACAAAAGATATTTTATCCCCAGGTTCTGGGCCAATGTCCACACACAACATACATTTACTTTGCAAAAAATAAAGAATAAAGAAAACAGCCACAAGCAGCCACAACACAATAGTGTAACCCATAAATTGTCCAACTAGAACTGAACATTTCATACATAAAACTACAGCCACAGAAACATTTATAAATAAGTAAAACAAATAATCAGGGAATGTCACTTCCAGACAGAATCGTCGATACAGAGCCGTCTCCCTTTTAGCCCACGCTTGGTCTAAAAAAGTCTGCAAATAAAAATGTTGAATGTTCAAACAACCAAACTAACAGAATCTATATCCTGCCTCATCTCATTTGCTTTAACTTTGGTAAATCTGATTGCAATCTTAAATCGTCATCAACATTATAAAATGGAAAATACAAAGCAAAATGAACTTCATTTTATGGCGATCACATAAATAACTAATCCCGTCATCCTCGCTAGTGCCTGACCAACAAATGGCTTAAATAAATGTGCTTACGGAATCATCAGTTGTCCCTCTTTACATTCTCACCAATGTACCATGGTGATGTAGCCTAGAAATCTCGGCAGCAAATGTAATTTCGTCTAACAACTCTCTGTTGGCTTGCGAGCTGGAAAAAATAAACTCTGGCCGGGCCAATCACATCGTGTATAGAGTCGGTGGGCGGGCTTTAACATAATAACGGCAGAGTTGCGACGGTTCTGTGTGAATTGAATGAAAACAAAGAAGATGGCTGCTGCTGCTGACGAACAGCGGCCTTTCGAACTGGCTTTGGCCGCGACTCTGGAAGACTTGGAGTTAAGCTTTTCTTCGAGAAGAGAACAAACAACGGCACTGAAGTCATTCTTAAAAAAGGAAGATGTGTTCGGAGCCACCTTCTTCGTTGCTCTGGTTGGTTGCAGCGCTGTCCTATTGCGTGCAGAGGGAATTTGAAAGACAACCGTTTATCCCACCCCTCGGATTGAGCCCTGTCAATGGTGTGTTCCCAGACCCAACATCTGGATGTGGGTCTGGCTTGTCAGGCTAATAGTGATGCTCAAGCTCCTGTGAACCAATCCTAGAGATACATTCACTAAATCTCAAGGTTAAGATTGAGAGAAAAAAAAGATTAGAATGATCATTCACTTTTGGCAAAGCTTGTCTGTACAAACTGTACTGTGTATGCTATCAATTTATTTATTTGTTTACTTACGTTATTTTTTTTTTTATGGTCAATAGATACATAGGAAACATGTATTTACCTTGTGGTGTGTAAATATACATAGGAAATTTAAAGATGTTAAATCTGATATAAATATTTTATGATGCAAACATTTAGCTATTCATGATGATTATTATATAGTAATGGAAAACGATGTCCTTTTCGGACATGTTAAATTAATATTTAGTTTGTTGTTCTGTGTTTTTTTTTTTTATTATTTTAAAATGTTTGAAAATAAAGCTTTCATTCATATGCCAAGATAGTGACCACAAGGTTAAATATTAAAGCCTGGATGGCTTCTAACTTTTTAAATCTAAATGAAGAAAGAACTGAGGTCATTGTGTTTGGACCCAGTTGGGCTGATGATATCCTTCCTGTTGACCTGGGCTACCTGCAACAATATGTCAAACCCATAGTCACGAATCTGGGTGTCAAAATAGACAATGGTTTTAAACTTGATAAACAGATAAATAATGTTGTTAAATCCAGTTACTATCACTTGAGGTCTTATCTCGTACTCACTTTGAACATGTGATTCATGCTTTTATTTCAACTCGTTTGGACTACTGTAATGCACTTTACATTGGCGTTAGTCAAACCTCTCTCTCACACTTACAGTTAGTACAAAACTCGGCCGCTCGTCTTTTAACCGGAACTCGCAAACATGAACACATGACATCAGTCCTGGCCTCGCTACACTGGCTCCCAGTGCATTTTAGAATACCTTTTAAGATCTTATTGTTTGTTTTTAAATCACCGAATGGGTTGGCGCCTCGCTACATCTCAGACCTCTTACAAGTTTACACCCCCTCACGGTCGCTTAGGTCAACTGATCAACTTCGGCTGGTCGCTCCAAAAACCTGGTTAAAAACCAGGGGCGACCGCGCTTTTTCAGCTGCAGCGCCTAAACTGTGGAATGAGCTACCTCCACAGGTCAAATTGGCCCCAACCGTCTTAAAACTCACTTGTATTCCCTGGCTTTTAACCCAGCAGGAGAACTCTGTGATCTTATGTTGATTTATGTGTTCTATGTGTTTCTATGTGTTTTTTATGTGTTATCTCTTGTTCAGCACTTTGTAAACCTTTGTTTTTTAAATGTGCTATATAAATAAAATGGATTGGATTAAAAAAAAAACCTGCATAGGCAGTGCCACAGTTTCTGTAAAGTGTGCATGCATATGTTAGTGTATAATGTGCACATGAGAGCTCAAGTGGATGCCCACACATGTTATGTCCATGCATACTCCACTTCTGTTTGCTTTTATGAAGTTCTAAACATATATCTGTGTGTTGTTGACTTTATTCTGTGGGATTATGATATTGTAAGATGAAGAGTTAAACCCACCTACAGTGAATAAAGGAAGTCCCGGATACAGCAAAAGAGAGCAGGACCTCGGCTCTGGCCAGCTGCATATTGTTCGTTTATCCCTGAGAGAGTTTCTAAATCCATAACTAAAACTAAGATAAAAGTGTTTTGACCCTACTGTGGGATGTTTCCCAGTGTCATGCAGCTACTCAGCAGGTGTGCAGAGGGAGGGTGAGTTTCAGAACACACTGCGCAGCAGATAGGCAAAGAGGAACATCAACAAAGCACTGACTGCTCTGACAACCGACAGGGAAAACATTCCCACAGAGAGAAAACGAGATGGAGAGAGGGTGGAGAGACAAAGAATATGTAAAGTGAAAGACAGAAAGAGAAGAGAGGGGAAGAGGGTCACAGAAGAGAGAGGAAGGCAAAGAAAAGATATTAAAGATGATCTTTTATTTGTGTTGTATTTCTTATTTCTCTAACACTGAATATGGGATCAAATTTACATGTCGTGCCAGAAACAAGCCAAGTGAAATTTGAGGTTTAGAAAGAAAGGGAACAGCAGAGAAAGGGAGGAGGAATGCAGCCATAGACACAAAGATACAAGCGTGGAACAATAATGGAAACACCTGTACACTCTATTGTTATCAGGTACAGCAGCTGCACAACAAACACCACATTTGTGAGGCATTAATGTTCAGTTTTTGCTGAGCCTGAGGTGTTGATTTAGCTCAATTTGACAACGTTTGATGGCGTAGTTTGCGCTTTTCATTCGGATTGCATTGTACTGCAAATACACTCAGTTTAAAAAAAAAAGTTTTTTGAGAGGGCCTTTAAATAAAAGAAATACCACAACATACAACATTTCTGTAGATATGAATCAACACCTCTGACACATTTCAAGTAAAAACTAATAAGAACATTTTAGGATCTACAAAAGTAGTATTTGTTGCATTGTTGGAGGAGGAAGGCAGGTGACGCGGTATAAAGAGTGACAAAGTCCACATAGGGAGGATGTTGGGGTGTCAAAGAAAAATAGAACAGAAAAATAGAACTTTCACAGGAGACCGCTGTTCCTGTCCCTTGTGAAACCAAAAGTGCAACTTGACTTATTTTAAGCTTGATTGGTTGGGGTTAGGCATTTGACCTCGAGTGGTTAAGGGTAGGATAACCGATTGGTCAGGGGATAGGACCTGTACAAATGGAGTTACGTTACCTTGCGTAAGCATGGACGCCTGGCCAATAAATGCTATTGAAGGGTGGGTCTTGGCTTTCCCATTGTGGGATTCATAATATCGATGGTGGACGTCGGACTAAGTGGGCTCTAGGATCAAAGGGAATTTTTCGGGTTATTGAGAGGTCGGAACAATGGAGTGTTGGAGAAATGACATGGCACCGAGAAAAGAGGCCACCTGCCTCTTTCTATCTGTACGTGTGAATGTAAATCTAAAGGGAACAAATTACATTATATTGCTGTTTCCATTATTTTGTCCACCTCCTGTAAAGCAACCAAAAAAAAACAATAAAAAAATGAAAGCTGCAAGCAGCGTTGGACGGGCCCTCGCTCCTTCGTGCGCTCTACGTGACCCTGCATTTGTGCATCGGTCAGACACAGCGCACACGGTGGAGTGTGTGGTGTTGGAAATGGTATATTGCAAATTTACAAAGTAGAAGGGGGCGGGCAAACGGTCACCAATGAAAAGGGAACTCTCTACAGAGTTCAATGATACCTCACACAAGAGTGTACCTTAAACCTTATCTTAAATACCTCCAAAACAAAGGAGATGTCAATTGATTTTAGAAAAGCACAGTCCCCTAAACCCACTCTTATAAACGGGGATCCTTAAGATACTGTCACAGAGTACAAGTACCTCGGCATGGTTCTCGACCACAAACTTAAATGGGACGTATGGACTGACAAATTAAATACTAAGTCCCAACAAAGAATGTTCTTTTTAAGGAAATTGTTGTCCTTTAATGTCAGCAGCAGTATTCTTCAAACATTTTATTGTGCTTTTGTTGAAAGTGTTCTCTCCTTTGGCATTATCTGTTGGTTTGGCAACGCCACTGAAGCACAGAAAAAGTACATCAGGAAAATAATAACAACATCAAGTAAACTATCAGGTATTCCATTCCCAAGTACGGAAAGTATATAAAAACAGAACACTAAAAAAGGCAAATAGTATTGTGAGTAATCAGAGGCACCCCCTTGCCCCCTCATTTGAACTGCTGCCTTCAGGACGGCGATACTGTGCTCCTGTGTTTACAAAAAACAGATCCAAGTTCTCCTTTGTTCCACAGGCCATCAAACTCCTTAATAAATCTCAAAGTTAATGAAGGTCCTGTACGGTAATAAGGTTTTTATTCATTTATCTATATTACTTTTGTTTTTATCGTTTATCCAGCTGGTCTGCAACCATACTCAACCCACACACCCCCTTTCCCCTTCCCATATGCATGAGTGCCCTGGTCTATGAGTAGTAATGTTTACATGTTACGGTCTTTTATTGTTTGTTTTTTGTCTTTTCTTTTTTTCTTAATGTTGTTAAAGTGCTGTGATGTGTGATGTGATTTCTGCTGCAACCTAATTTCCCCACGGGGACAATAAACAATAAACAAACAAAAATAAACGGGTCACCAGTTATGGAAGGGGGCGTGGCGTAAGCATTTGGGGGCGGGCCAAACCATGACCAATGACAAAGGAACTCTCTGCTGAGTTCAAGGATACCTCACACAATAGTCTACGTCAAATGGCTCATTAGTTATAAAAAGGGGCGTGGCTAAAGCATAGGGGGCAGGTCAACCAGATAAATAATAGAACGCACCATTAGTACCACCTCATGCGTGAGGCGAGCGTGGCTGGTCAACCATTTTGTCCTGTAAATGTTCTCAGAGTTGGAGTGTTATGAATCCTGAAAAGTTTCGAGCCAATTGGACAATGTACACTCGAGTTACAGCCACTTCCTGTTTTGATTGCGAAACGCACAAAATGGCCGCCCCACCACGGCCACACCCTATGACGAAAAGTTTTTCTTTTAATAACTTTTCATCTTTAACGTCTTAAGATGGCACAGACCAAATTTGAAGTCGATCAGATGAAATCTCTAGGAGGAGTTTGTTAAAGTACGACATGTACGATGACACTTAATTAAAAATGGCGGACTTCCTGTTGCGTTAAGGGTATGGGTCCAATGAGCTTTTTTGTACATATGTGTACCACGTTTCGTTAATCTACGTTAAATGCACTGCAGGGACACCATTTTTTTTTATTTTGTAGGGGGCGCTAGCGAGCCATTGTTGTGCGCCTATTCCGGAAACCCTTAAAATACATACATTTTCACCAGGCCTGATGCGACCGCCAATTTTGGTGAGTTTTTGAATATGTTAAGCCCCTCAAAAAGGCGATTCATTTACAGGGAAAAAAGAAAGAAAGAAGGAAGGAAGAATTCCTTCAGTTTCAATAGGTTGTCGCTCGGGCCCTAAAACCAACATTATAGAGGAAGGGCAAGAGGAAAATAGCAATCAGAAAATCCCATTTGGTTTCAATTCTTGAAAATCAAAATAAATTCATACACTTTACTGTTCAGCACATACTGTATGCTACTAAACCTTTCCTTCTACTACTAGGAGCCAGTAATGCCACATCCAGTCCAATATTGGGAAGTCCTAACAGTATGGCAGGAGAATAGCAGAGACTGTGGGAGTGAAAAGGTCGACAGAGTTCACCGGGCCTCCTATTAATGAGTAGCACCACCTTGGAGTGGAGCAGAGGAAAAGGCCGCCAATCATCACCGCTGAAATGTGTCAACAAAGCAGTGTGAGAAGAGCATGCTCCACTGTTTGCCCTCCCACACCTCAAGATGACGTGATAGGTGGAAGAAAAGAAAAAAAAAGAGTGTAAAAGGAGAGGGTTGACAGAAAGTTGCTGGCTGCAAACAGGAGGCATTTGAAGCCGTGGTAGAGAGGAGGTCACTGAACAAACTGTTATCCATCATGGCTAACCCCACCTTTTTCCACTTTGTCTCGCGCCACTGAAAAAAATAGTGGTTTAAAATTGCGCACTTTAAATCGTGGCGTGCCAGCGAGATCGACGTCATTTTGACGTCACACTGTCGCGCGACAGGTCGGGAACAGCGACTGTAAAAAGGCCTCCATGAGGCGACAACAAGTTTAGGCACCAAAACGACTAGTTAAGTTTAGGAAAAAGAATGTGGTTTGGATTAAAACTCCAAAGGAGCACGCGTTTCCTGGGTGAAAGTCACTGACCCACCCATCCAACCTAACCTCTTCCCTACGCGGTCAACCGCCTACGTGGAATGCTTACGAATTATAGTGCTTAACTTTTCGTAGCTATATGAATGTATGGTTCACGAGAACAGCGTGCACCGGTCCAACAGCGGAGCACTTTCTCCAAAAGTCTCCGGCAGCTTCAAAATCGCACGGACCGCTACAGGAAATCATTCCTACCGCAGGCAAAACAACGTTTTAACTCTTAAACTCCGAGTGTTAGATAAGACTCAAATGCATCACAATACTGCACTATAGTAGTAAACTAGGTTTACTTACATCTTTTATAAATACTATTTTAGTAGGTTGTACATTTTTATCCACCACTTATGTATATACATTTGTACATTCTTTCCTGTGTATATTTTCTGAATAGGTGTTCTTATATTCTATCCTATTTATTATTTTGTGTATATTCTGTATGTGTGCTGTGTCTTATGTCTGCTGCTGTAGCACTGAGATTTTGATTTGGGATCAATAAAGTCTAATCTAATCTAATCTAGAGCAAGGAAGTTAAAGACCGACTCCCCCTCCCAGCACCCCTCCTCCCTCCCCCCCCCTCTCTCTCAGAATGAAATCCGGTGCCATAAAATGTAAGAGGGGGCAAACATCTCCTCCCCAGCTTGTCGGGGAGTTTGTTTTAAAGTGGAAATGAGGCTGATGGCGCACTTGGCGATTAGCCCCGCGGCTAACATGAAAGGAGAGGAAAAGACAGCTGCTAATTTTCTCCTTTGACCTTTTGGCTCCCGCTGGTATTTCATACAAACGCTGATTTATGGAGGAGCCTAACAGCTCACTGCTACTGGAGGGATTACCGTAAGAGAAAGAGAAAACGAAAGCTGACCCCTAGGACTCTGCACTATCTCAATTCATTCATTTCATCTTTTTGTTTCTATCTCTGTCCTTTTCACTTCACATGTCCTTCTCCTCTCGCCCATATCTCTCTGTCGATTTCCCTTTGTTTCTCTGTCCGTCTGCCGTAGTGGATTTTCAACTCTTTATCTCCCCCCCCACCCCCATCTTTATTTGTAGTCTGTTTCTGTCTGCATTTGTCCTTCATCCTGCCCATCCTTCCACCTGCGCTCTTTCTATATATCTATATATCCTCTGTGAAATAAGCATTTACAGCACGTAGGTATGTATGAGACTCCTTTTTGCTTTGTCACTCACATTATGCAGGCTGCTGAACCATTATTACACATAGCTACAAAAGTAACGCACTGTAATGTGTAAATATTCTACATATTTTCCACGAAGTAGTTAAGGGGAAAACAAAAGACTTTCACCCAGGAAACAGGTGTTTGTTTTAACCCAAACCACAGTCATTGTTTCTAATCTTAACTAGTCCTTTTGGTGCCTAAACTTAACAGTCAACGTCGCAGCGCAGTCACCTTTTGTCGGCTTAACTCAACTGTAACGTCCACTGAAACGACCGTAACCTCACAGTGCTCTGCGGCCAGCTCACAGTCACCTTTTCTCGGCTAAATTTAACTGTTAAGACCACTAAACGTGACTGTCATGTGACAGCTGGCAGTGGCCGTTATTTCCGTAGGATAACCTACGACTTGTTGTGCATACGTTTTTGTATGATAGCATACATCTTCACTAGGCCCTGTTCCCAAAATGAACAGGGTTATGTGTCTGCTTAATCCTTATTTTCAGTATAAAGTTTCAGTTCATTTGATAAATTATCATTTAATGTGTATAAAATGACACAGGCCTGTTTAGTTGGTCTATGGATTGGGTTCAATCAAGCAGAGTACATACAGGTGTGTCTGATTAGCTCCTCTCAGCCACTGCAAAGGTGGAGGAGAATAGGTGAGATAGTTCTGCAGTGAAGGATATGTTATTATATCTGGTAGGCCTGTCACCTCTTAGCCGATTAGTCGACTAATCGGTCATTTTGGTCTTCGTCGACCAAGATTTCTTCAGTCGAATGACTTATTGCAAAGAAACCCATGAGCACATCTCTGATAAACAATAACAAGATTTAAAGTGGTGCTTTTGCATGATTCTTTGTGGAGAAATCTTACAGATAAAATGCCTCTGGGGCAGCAGAGACCCAGGAAGTGAAGATCCGGCGGTACATTCCCTTCTTCCCCTCCTCTCTCTACTGTTGCCTCTCTATTGTTCCCTCAATTTGCCAAAGGGGGAGAGAGGTGCACGGAACAATTTCAAACAGGCTAATCACTTCAAACATTTTGCTTGTATATTAGCTCGAAATCACAGCACAATTGTTCCTCTTATGCATTGTAAGGAGTCATCCAGTTCTTCCTCTTTCTTTGTGTTGACATTCTAACCTCCGGTGGATTTGTGAGGACTATGGTTAACTGCTCCTCAGATCTCTGCAGGGTAAATCCAGACAGCTAGCTAGACTATCTGTCCAATCTGAGTTTTCTGTTGCACGACTAAAAAAGCGTACACGTTCCACCAAAACAAGTTCCTTCCTGAGGCTATTTAGCAGAGGCACTGTCACTAAGTCTGGCGCTTAGCACCACCCAAGACGATTGTGATTGGTTTAAAGAAATGCCAATAACCCAGAGAAGGTTTTTTTTTCTGTCTGCGGAAAGATTTTTGTCACTGCGATAGCGTCACAACGGTGAAAGATAAGTCACAAAACTTTTCGGGTGTGTGGTAGAGATCAAAATGAAGGCAGGGTTCGTAGATGGGTGTGGTCCGGGCATGGGCGCTGGAATTAGTGGGGTATGAAGTAGGGAAGGAGCCATTGGCCCCCCCCCCACTTTACGCCCCCTGGCCCAATTTGGCATTGTGGCTGGTGTGATCTCATCGCAAGATGGTCTCTAGTTTTGTATTAGATTGGCACTGTTAAACTGCTTCTGAGCATAAGGTTAACATGTTTGAAGGCTGCACATTGATTACAGTTAATACTCCCCTCTAAACAGAATGGATAGGCTTGAAACCTCTCGCAACCATCTATTGCACACTTTATCTCCAATAGAGTTTTTAAATATCTGCATTTTTTTATTTCCATAAATGAGCATTTATATTTTGGAGCAAGACTGGCTAAGGCAGACCATAATAAGAAAATCCCCATGAGTGCTGGAAACAGGATCAATAAACTTGTTTTTTTTACCGTCTTTTGGAAAATCAGACTTTAGCTTTTTAATATATATATATATATATATATATATTTATGTAATATCAATAGCTAAGATGGAGTTATGATTGTTGAAGCAATGGTTTATTTAACACATACAGAGAAATTTCTTTAGCATGAAAATAAAAAAAACAAAGCTTTTCCAAGACATAACACATCAGTAACATACAAACTAAATAATACGAGGAAACGAAAGAGTCACAACAAGAGCAGCTCGTCACCGGCCAGACTCAACAACACATGGCGGCACGTTGGAGGCAAATAACCAAGGAGTTCAAAATCAGAGCAGCTGCTCTATCAGCTGAAGGAAGATATTTGTGTTCCTGGGTTTTTGGACTAGAGATGTGAATATGAACAATGCATGAATTTCCCAAAGAGAGCCAAAACGTTGTCAACGTTGGGTTTCATTGGTTGTCTCTTGATGTTACTACAAATAAAACCCTTGGCTCTCTGGTTTGAAGCTTCTGGAATTCTCCCAAATAACACAACCGACAAATATCATAATATCCATATAAAATTTGGTTTTAAGGGTGGAATTTGCTTCTTTAAAGGAGACATATCCTACTTATTTACTGGTTTATACTTGTATTTTACTTAACAACTGTATTGCACTAGAACATGATTAAATGCTTGAATGTTCAAAAAATAAAATATTTTTTTCATACGATCTGTCTGAATACACCTGTTCTCCCTCTGTCTGAAACGCTCCATTTTAGCGAGAAAAATATGTTGCACCTTTGCAAAGGTAGTTCTCAAGCCGGGGGTGGAGATACGCAGATGGGCGGTATGCTATTGGCCCTTACCCACTGCTAGTAGAAGCTCTGCTCGGCTCGACCGCGGTGCCCCCGTCCTCCATTTTCCATTGCAGGTTTATGGTGCGTTCTATTATTCTCAACGAACCGACTCGGACCTCGGATATGACGTCATTTCCACACTTCAAGCGTTCTGGTATGTTTTGCGCGTCCGAGTCGGAGAAAAAACATGGACACCACCCGGAAAGCTGTTGCTATGGTAGCACTGGCCGAGTAGTAACGCTAGCCACGTTAGCAAACAAGGCTTCATTCAATATTGCACTCACAACAAGACCGATTCCCATATCAACAGGCAGAGAAACGGACGCAGTAAGGTATTGCAGTAATACAAATGATTCAAATCTTCATTTAAACAGCCAAAGCGGTCCAAAAACAATGACAACAATTCATACTACAAGTCACACAGGGTGCTGCCATCTTGGAATCCATGTCGGAATTCTTGCTCGGTGTCCTTGCGGTTGTCCGAGTTCCGAGCTCGGAAATCCGAGGAAAGGTGGCGTGTTGGTGCTTGTTGTTAGGCAACGTCTGTTTTCCTGGTCGGAACTCCAACACAGATAAATAATAGAACGCACCATTAGTACCGCCTCATGTGTGAGGCGAGCGTGGCTGGTCGTCATAGCGCCGCCGCAGGAAACTGCCGTGACCTAACGCGTCACACGCATAGAACGTCGAAGGTGTGTTGTTGTTGTTGCCACAGCCAGAAGACAAATTTTGTTTCAAAAGAAGCCGGAGGCAGCAAAAAAACAGCGGGTTTGTTCAGGACACCCCCGTCTGACGCTAGCAATGATGACGCAGTAATTAGTGACGATTCTCTCCGACCAATCAGTAGTCTGCAGGTTTTCACGTCACCTTTTGGTATCGCCTCGGCTCGCTGGGAACCTCGACAGAGGTGATACTAAGAAAAGTACCTGTTGGCAGGTACCAGGGACTTTTTTTTCATTATGGAAAACCAGAAAAGGCGAGTAGAGTCGAGGCGAGTCGAGCAGGTACCACGTAGTGGAAAATCGCCATATCAGCCTGCATGTGACCGTTGCCCCTGTTCTTACCTGATCAGTGATCTGACCACAAGTGGACAGCTCTAAGTACATTAGTTCACACCTGGTGTTGGAATGTGTCTCCATATGCTCCATATGATCTGAAGTAATATTCAGTGGTAAGTATATCAGTGGTTCCCAATCCTTTTGGCCTGAGGCACCCCAACAGCCCTGTCGGATGAACTCACATACCAGATCGTGCAATACAGTTTTTCTTATACAATTGAACTGTCAATATTTAGGTTGGTTTGGTCAGCAATCCTACCACTAGCCTACTAGGCTATTGCTGCATTGGGTGAGACTGAATGTTTCAATCATTTATCCATTAACATTACTGTTAGCTAATTATTTTTACTCACTACTTTTGGATACCTCACTCTTTTTGGATATATATATATATGTAAGAAACTCAATAATCAATCAATCTTATAAAATAAACAATCTTTGCAGCCATGGTTTCAACTCTCTCTCTCTCTCTCTCTCTCTTTCTCTCTCTCTCTCTCTCTCTCTCTCTCTCTCTCTCTCTCGCTCTCTCTCCACATTTTGTTCTCCCCCTCTGGGTTTCAGAGTTCAAGCAGGTCATTAGCAGAGTGTTTACAGTGGGAAAGAGGGCATTCATTAAGAAAATGCAAGTGTGTGTGTATGTGCACGTGTGCCTGTCTGTGATCACCATATGAATGCGTGCATGTATGTGTGTGTGCCTAACTGTGATCACAGTGTGTGTGTGTATCAATCACTCCAGTGTGGGTGACGACGAGGAGCTGTTTGTCTTTCTCATAAAAGGGAAAGGGATCAAAAGGGCTGGTCTACCAGCTGGACCTTCAATCACACTGGGACAGCGTGACTTTAGAGCCCTGGGCAGCTGGAGCCCTGGGCACTAATGGTGTGTGTGTGTGTGTGTGTGTGTGTGTGTGTGTTCATCATAATTTCCCAGAGTGACATCTTTAAATAGTTTTTGTGAACAACAGTCCAATGCCAAAAGACGTTTCATTTACAACATATATGACAGGAAATGTTTGGTATTTTTGCTTAAAAAATGACTCAGATGATTAATCGATCAATTAAAAAGTTTTCTTAATTAAATTCCTTTTCCGTCAATTGATTAATTGACTAATGTTGCAGCTCTAGGTCAAAGTTGAACCAAGAAGTTGATCTGTAAGATATGATCAATGTTTACAATGGGCAGGTTTGACAATCATTTGAATGTTCATCCTGTTTGTTTTTTTCTCCGCCATGCTATCATGTTCCCAGATATCAGCTAGGTGAGATCAATATATAAATGAAGACCAAAACTTAAAAAAAAAAGAGACCCCAATTGAAATGAACTAGAATTATCCTTTCATTTGATTCGGTAAGATGGTTGAAGATAGTGGCTTGACAGCAGGACTACTAGGGGATTATTCCTCACAACAGCAAATATAACAGAATGATCTCATAGAAATATGTGACATGATCACGACCTACGAACACCGTAATAGGTTATAATTACGTGCCGGCACCACGTAAACAATGCAATGGAAAGTAAGTTAGGATCCTTTATAGCAGAAGACACAAAAAATTTGAACAACTTCTCAGTTCCTCCCTCTCCCCCTTTCCAAAACGGTCTCCTAAGCCCCTCCCCTCACAAGGGAGAATGAATGCGTGTGCATGAGCAGTGATTGACACGCAGTTAGACCCCCTGCCCCCCTTCCCCCGGTCCTGATTGGTGTATCTGAACAGGGAGCTGTGGAATTTTGCAAATCTCACTACAGGCTGTAGGTGCTGCCAGAGGAGCCAGATTTTTTTAAATGATCTGCTTCATGTAGTTCTACTGGAACATAGGGTCAGTTTCAGCAGATATGAAAGTTAGTTTTATAAGGCTGACCTACTGCACCTTTAAAGGAGGACGTTGGGGTAAATGGATAGATAGATGGATGGATGGATGGATGGATGGATGCGTCAAACAAACAAGACTTTCACCCAGGAGACCACTGCGGTGTCATGTGTGAAACCAAAAGTCATCTCTGACCTTTTTTTTTAAAGATTATTTTTGCTTTTTCCCTTTATTTGAAGGTGAAAGTGGATAGACAGGAAAGGTGGGAGAGTAACGTTCTTAACCCTTGTGTTGACTTTGGGTCAAATTGACCCGTTTTAAATTTTTGTTTTATATCATAAAATATGGGACGTAGAAATAAGCGCTGAAAATGTAAAGAAGAAAATATTTACAATTTAAAACGTTAGAACGTTTTTCCAAGGTTGACGGGAAGACAACACAAGGACGTAACCTACGAAACATAATAAACTCACGTCACATAGCCTACGTACTTGATTTAATTTACGTAACATAGCCTACATAGCCTAGGAGACACAGGTAACTCATGTCATGTAGCCTGAGTAACTTACTTAACTAACGCCACATAGCCTACATAATGTACTTAACTTGCGTCACGTTTACATTTCATAGGCTACTAAACTTACATAGCCTACGTAACATACTTATTTGAACCCAAACCATGATCTTTTCCGAAACCTACCCAAGTAGTTTTGTTGGCCCAACCTAAATTGTTTCTGTGGAGCTGTCATGTAATTTATTGTTAAGAAGTTGTGGTCATTTCACTTATTTCTGTGAGATCCAGTGGAAATATGACAATGTAATTACAGTATCCCAGCTTAGGGTCTGGCTAAAGACCTTTGATGCATGTCACCCTCCATCTCTCTCTCCCCATAATTCCTTTTCCACTGTATGCTATCTAATAAAGGCAAAAAGTGGCCCAAAAATACTTTACTACATTCATCCATTTACCATAAACAAGCTTTTCAAGGTAATCATAATGCAGATTAATTGTCTGAAAGCCTAGTGTTACAATCTCAACTTTAAAGCCATGGACATGTACTTACCCCTTGCCGCATGTAAACACTAAGGTTTCCTCCGAAACATTAGCCGCCACCTGTAAGAAACAAACACAAAAGTTGTTATTTACAAGTAAACCATGAACAAATGACAAATCCTTTCATGTTCTATAATTTCATCATGGCATCTTCAGACTGTTCCCACACTGAAGCTCATTTGTTGCTGGCTCTGTGACGGGGCAATCAGACCAAAGAAAGCGATCCAGCCATTTTCCGCAAGTTGGTGCGGTGAGGGGGGGGGCAGAGGGTAGCCTCAATGAAACGGCCCATTTGTGTGACATCCAGTTGTGTTCTTTAAACCCCCAACAAAGCACAGGTAGACTTTATATTTTACAATTTCTGTTTTCCGTCAGATCGTTTATAGATTTCGATGTTTCCGACCGCACTTGAAGGCAGCTTTATTTCGCAGGAAACATTCAGCTGTTACACAAACTCCCGGGCAGTTCAGGGCTTGTGTTTCGTTTTTTACTTTTTTGTGCAACTTGGTCTCACAGAATTCCATGAAATGAACAGGGCCCCTTAACTCAAAATCTGTGTCAGTTTCACGGATTCGCCGAAAAATTCGGATGCCTATGTAAGTCAATGACTGGCATCATCCGTGGTCTACGCGCAGATTCCCTGATCACAGCACTTTTCTTTCTGTATGGAGAAGCTGTATACAGCTTTGCTATTATTGGTATTTTTATTCACCAGATCTTATCATGGTTTAATTGTATTTCTTTTAATGTTATTATTTCGGTCTATTTCGGCCAGGGAAGCTGGATTGCTTTGTTGTTTATTGATATTTTTTAAACTATAACGCTACATCTAGTAACATATATTTAGATATTATCATATTATGCATTTCTTTATTTTAATAATATTATTTTGGTCTTATTACCGGTGAAATATTACAGTATGCTGTAAGACAGAACACGATATGATCCGAGCTGGGCGCATGCAAAACTGATTTCCCACAATGCAATGGGGGCATTCATTTCAGAGAATCAGACAACGATCAGAGGGTCTTTAACGCCAGTATCGCTTCAATGTACAAATATATAATCAGTGGTTTAGCCACCAGCAACAACACGTTGCTCAGCTTTGTTCCAGTAAGTTATGTACCGTAATAACGTTTAAAACAATCAGCTTAAGACACCGGAAGTGACGTGGTAATTACCGCACGTTGTAGCCTACGTGAGAATTTGTACAATAAATATACCAATAATGAAAAAAGTGTTTCATGTTTATGTTTGACTTATTTGCATTTGTTTTGACTTGTTCTGTTGTTAAAAACAAAAAAATAAACTAGAAGCATTTTTTTTTATCTTATTTTCCATGCAACGTTATGTAAAAACGTAATTTTCTAATTTTGTGGTTGATGAACGTTAATAGCAAAGACTAAAGGGAAAAAACATGAGCATATGTATGTGTGTATTTTTTATTAGCACCATTTATCATTCGGACATACAGAACAGATTCCACAATATGAACCAGGTAATATTGGATGGTGCACGGAACAGAGAAACACAAACTGAGCAAATAAAACTAATAAACTTTTTTGAAATATCAATTTATGGTAGGCCTAACATATTAATTATTATATTCAGAAGATGATCCTCATATCAATCACTGTGGTTACAGCTTGTAGCCATAAAATTATTAAAAATTAATTATCAAATTATCAAAAATAAGAAGGGACTAGTTTTAGGAAGCATTTCAGGAAATTAAAAGGATAAGCAGATTGTTGCAGAGGTTTTTGTTCACAGAGATGTATATAGCTTTGTTTGGGTATGTGTACATATACAACGTGTGTTTTGGCATTTTCTCACAAACTGAGGAGTTGGTTGTGACATGGGTCAGAGGGGCTCTGCTCCTATAGGCACACCTTGGTGTTCATATGGACAACACCTTTGGCTGGAAGGCCCGTGTTCAAAGTGTGTGTTATCATTTAGAGCAGACACTCACGGTGAATCAGAGGGTTTATGTTATACAATATAAAAACATCTCATTTAAAGTTTGGTTGTCAGGTGACTGTCATGAAGGTTGTGGAGAGGAATAGAAACCAGTCTCTCCAGGCAAGCACAGAGAATATGGTCTGATCTGTCTTTATTCTCCATGCCAAGTAGCTCTTATCCTCTGCTGGCACCCCAATGTAAACTAAATATTTCTAAACTATAGGCCTAATTTGGACCTACCTCAATTAAAACTTTAAATAATGTTGCTTAAGGCTGATTGTGGAATAGCTTCATGATATAATGCATATAGGGTTGTGTGTAGGCCTTTTCACTGTTTGTGAAAGATGAGCAATAGATTGTGGCTGATAATGTGCTTCAGTCTGGCTGCATATCACTTTATTAATGTTTTTTTATTGTAATTATATGTCAGCTGTATGATAAAACAATTTGTCAAGTGTTATGTGTGAAGCATTTGAACTCAAGGCAGATATCCCTCTGGGGACAATAAAGTATCGCCTGCAAAGTGGTCTCCATGATATGTCAAAATTAAAACGTTGTCGTAGGACTATAGCAAAGACATCGTTGGAAACTTCTCAATCTGGAGTGTAACATATGTTAGTCTGAAGAGGATACATTACTCCTGCTTTGAAATATTGACCTCTGAACCTTGAACCCAGTCCATGTTTGAAGGCTTGTCATTTAGCAACAGAAGGTGCTACACACATAACACCAGCTGTTATAGAAAGCTCTGGACCTTAGCAATCATGTAGATATGGTCTCAAAGTTTACCCACTGTAAGCACTGTCAAATATGGTAATAAGCTATTTTCACCTATTCAACGATTAGATTTTTTTAAATCTGATGACACCAGTGTGTTCCCCATCCCAAAGAACCCCAGGGTGTATCCACAATTCTACACTGCCAACTTCTAATTATGAGAAATATACCAATATATTTAAAAACTACAACTCCCACTATAGACGGGCCCCAGAAGCTGTTACAAAGCTTGAGCACTTGTAGTTCTTCCGGGGTGGGTGGGGGGACTTGTTCGGCTCCTGTGTTTCTGCTGTCGACCGTGAGTGGGCTTCATTTCAATGCAGATTGCTGCTGCCGGCCGGCCGGCCGAGCACACAATACATGAAACTGTATTTTATTATTATTAATATCTTCATTGTTTACATCCTCAAATACGTTAGACAAAAACATCAATATTACGAATATTATGTATTTTTTTTATCTTCTTATCCGCCGAGCGGCACATACCACGTCACTTCCGCGGATTTTTTAAAACGTTATTACGGTGCATAACTTACTGGAACAAAGCTGAGCAACGTGTTATTGCTGGTGAGAAAACCACTGATTATATATTTGTACATTGAAGCGATACTGGCGTTAAAGACCCTCTGATCATTGTCTGATTCTCTGAAATGAATGCCCGCATTGCATTGTGGGAAATCAGCTTTGCATGCGCCCAGCTCAGATCATATCGTTTTCTGTCTTACAGCATACTGTAATATTTCACCGGTAATAAGACCAAAATAATATTATTAAAATAAAGAAATGCATACTATGATAATATCTAAATATATGTTGCTAGATGTAGCATTATAGTTTAAAAAATATCAATAAACAACAAAGCAATCCAGCTTCCCTGGCCGAAATAGACCGAAATAATAACATTAAAAGAAACACAATTAAACCATGATAAGATCTGGTGAATAAATGTTGATTGAAACAGCGGTTATTGGGCTAAAAATACCAATAATAGCAAAGCTGTATACAGCTTCTCTGTACAGAAAGAAACGTGCTGTGATCAGGGAATCTGTGCGTAGACCACCAGACAGGACCAGACCGTGGGCCCGTCACAGAATTTTCGCCGAATCCGTGAAACTGCCACAGATTTTGAGTTAAGGGGTGTGTTCATTTCACGGAATTCTGTGAGACCAGGTTGTCTTGTGGCAGCGATTAAGGCAATGATGTTTCCTGTTTCCTGTACGGGACTCTCACACCCCCTCAAACCACAGCTCAAAACACACGGACAAGTCTGATCCTCGGTTACATTACTGGCCGCCGCAGTGTGACGGGGGGTTGCGTATCTGTCCAATTTGAGTTTTCTGTGCACATGTTCCACCAAAACAAGTTCCTTCCCAAGGCTATTTTGCAGAGGCACCGCGGCTTTTCTCCGGTGCTTAGCACCGCCCATGACGACTGTGATTGGATTAAAGAAATGCCAATAAACCAGAGCATGTTTTCCTCCCATCCCTGAATGCTATGTGGACTAGCCAGACTCTCCTCCAGCACGCTTTGGAGAAGGTTCTGGCAAAGCAAGACTAAGTCGGTCTCAACTTTTTGCTGCAGGCCCGCAGCGTTTTTTTGCATGTCCCCCCTTGCGGCAAACCCTGCCACGGCCTAAACGCACAACCCCTGCTCAAAATGAATGTTAAGACCTGACACAGACTTGAGTGTCATACTAGCATGTTGTCAAAAGAGCAAGAATGCACATGGTACTGCAACCAGCAGTTCAGCAGCTACTCAGATGAGATGAGAACTCAACATTCTTACCACGACATTCCACAGACATAACTTATCATATTTCCACTCAGAGCCACCTCCGAGCTCCAAAGTTCCAAAATGTCACCCTACTTGCTTTTCTGCCTGCTATAAAGGATAGGATTTCAAACTGTGTGTGTGTGTGTGTGTGTGTAAGTGCACACATGTGCCCATGTGGGAGTGTATGTATGAATCTGTGTGCATGCGTCGAGGCAGCAAGATCAAAGCTGCAGGCGTGGCACACAGAGTTTGAAGATCTTGACATGCCTGTTGTACCTGCCATGTTGACAGTTTTTGTCTGGGAGTCAGTTTTTCTAAGAAGATCAATTTAGGCTCTAAGATTTATTGCGTGATAATTAAATATGAAGCATTTTGTTATGTCATGTAGGAACACACATGAGTACAACTTTTTTTTTGCACTGAGAGTACATGGGCTGGTTTCTCACATGTTGTTGGCTCCTCCCATAGTGTAAGCCAAAGCAACAGGAATGTTTTGAATCACATGATTTTCCATTGAAAAACAAAAAAATGTAAATAATAAAAGAGTGAGTCAAGTAACTGCCCGGTCATTTGAGCTATGTTGATACAACAATTAAGCAATCCTCATATTTCTACAGTAGCAATTTTAAATGGATGTCAGGAAAACTGGTGATAATCAGTATATACTGCATCTTTGGTGTTTGTTTAGTAAAAGTTTTCTCTACTGATATACTGATGATGGCATTCCCTACATCAGTCCCACAATGAGCTTTCCTTAGTATGTGCCGTTTCTGTGTCTGTAGCTATTGAGGAGGAGAGAGGGGGCAAGGTGGAGGGTGGGGGTGTGGCCTTGACCAACTACCACTTTGCTCGTTTGAAAGCCATGATGTCTCTCTTTCTCTCACGGGACAGAGACAATAATAAGTAAAGTACGCTTGCAGAGAGGAGCTACAAAGGTAAAACCAACACATCTTTACGGCATCTGCGTCTGTTTCTTTGAGCCGGAGACATGTAATATAACCTGTTGAGGATACAAGAAATGGGTGCACCATTGTCTGTGTGGGTGTCATGACATCACCCAGGCTCTTCCCGGTCTTTTCCGAGTACTCAGTGGGGAAACTGGTTGTGAGACGAGCTTTCAAAAGCACAGATCAAAGGAGGAGGTGTGTTACAAATGAGGTGAATTACAGTGTAGGAAAGAGATAACCGGTGTGGCGACTGCACTCCTGCCAAAGAACCTTTCTCATAAACCTCTTCAAAGGTGGAAGAGAGGTTGATGCAACATCTAAAAATGTTCCACTGTGTGTTTACGTAAGCAGCTCTGTTGTTACCTTGTATGTCCAGCTTTAGCGGAGGATTATAATATGTCCTCGGTGGATTTAGAATTTTTTTTTTAAAGTCAAGACTCAGACAAACCTTTCAAAGCCTCTTCAAAAACGCATGGTCACAAAAGTAAAACTTAGAATAGCAAGAAGTTGGTGGAAGGTTTTTGACCCTGCAGCGGTGATAGCTAAATGTATGAAAGCAGCTTGGCAATGGTTTCAGACCCATTCTTTAGGCAGCCTCAAAAAGGTTGCTTATTTTTTTTATTTATTTTTTTTGTCCCTTTGGAATCTGAATGATATTTCAGTCAAAAGGCGAGAGCAAAAGCCTGTGGTTGTGTGGGTGAAATTCGGATACCATCCAATGTTCAAAGCCTTGAAATACATATGCCACACAATGTTAAAGCATTCCTTTTCACAATTTACAATGCATAAACATGATGGTTTACAGAGGCCCAGGGTGATTATTTGCACAGAGGTCTAGTTTCAGCTATTTCAGGTTTTCCTTGAGGCTGCCCCACCACGCCGCCTCACAAAGTGATTCTTGAAAGTGTTAAACCACAGCCCCCAGCCTCGGTGAACACCAAACACTGACTGTTTACACTTCAAATATCCAACACAGATTGACCAGACAGCACAAGCTACATAAAGCAACTCACGCCTGTATGAAAAGACAACAAACTCTTTGGGCTTTTATGTTTTTTTATACCATAACTCTAATATGACAGCATTTCACACATTTCAGATTTTTATGAATGAGAGAGGACTCCATGATATATAAAGATATCAACAAGTCCCCCAAACCATGTAACGATATGGGTCGTTTGTTCCCTACCCTCTGATACTCGAATACTTTAAAAGCGCCCCCCCGCCCTTGCGGTGGCAGAAAAACAACCTTGTATTTAGACCAGAGAACGCCAGGTGCGGTTGTGAACGTAAAGGTCGCGATTTTAAACATGTCTTTAACGTTGTGAAATGGTTGCAGTTTGGTTATGTGGTATGGTTAGGATCCAGGACTTTTGAAAATTTTAACATCGACAACTTCTCAGTCCCTCCCCCCTTTCTCCGCTAAAGCCCAAAACTGTCTCCTAAGCCCCTACCCCCCACAAGGGAGAATGAATGTGTGTGCATGAGCAGTGATTGACACACGGTTAGACACCAAAAAAAGAAAAAAAACGCCACAGTCGCAGTTTGGTTATGTTAAGGCACCAAAACTACTTAGTTTAGTTAAGTAAAAAAAACTTGGCACTTAATTCTATTTTCAAACAGAACACTTTAACGGCTTTTCGCGTAATACCGTTCGTTCACCGGTTTTTCGGTTTTGACCGATCAACACCCTTACTGCATCACCGTTTAAAAAAATCTATAATCATTGTTCGTCATCGTAATACGTAACATCAAGAATACAATCTTTCTGTCTGTATCATATAAACGTAAAACCTAAAAATCCATAAGGAATCCATTGGTAATGCTCTCTGTCCCTCTGTTACATCAAGATATCTGAATGAAATGTCTCTCAATACTCACGGACTGTAGAGTGTGTAGAGCTGCAGTTTATTGTGTGTTCATGTTAAATAAAAAATACATTAATGTAACTGCTTTGGGGTCAGTTCTTCATGTAAACATTGATACTTTTAAGAATGCGGCAGGTTAGAGAGAACTTAGTATAGTAACTGAAATGTTCCTAACCTAATTGATATCAAATCGAAAACAAAATCAAATTGGGTATGAAATCGATTCGCGACCTTGTGAATCGGAATCAAATCGATTTGAAAAATCACTGACGATACCCAGCCCTAGTACAAACTACTGGGAGCGTTTTCCAGGGGAGGACGGTCTCAGAGGTATGCACCACTCCTGCGATCTCATGACAGCAATACATTGTTTCTCATAAAAGAGATCACATAAAGCACACAGTCTGTAAATTGAAGTCTGACAAGTTGCACCTTAAAACTCCACGTTGCTCTGGGTCATGTATCCACGGCATCGTCTCTCTGCACATACGGAACATGAACTTACTGTCAGCAGCTCTGATAACACAAGACAGAATGCTCCAATTTCTCATTTTTCAAAAAGTTGTGAAAAACCTAAGCAGAGCAGCATCTCCACAAGGGCCCCACTGATGTATCTTGAAAGACTGTGACTTCTCAGTTTGCATTTGATACGGTGTCTTTTTAGCAGCCACGCGAGAAAAAGCCAGTTATGGGAAAAGCTGCAAAAAGGGAGAGACAGGACGAGCTCCTGGGCCTTCAGAAGTCTTGTCAAAAGCCTTTCCTTTCTCTGCTTTGTCCCACTGATATTCATCTTGCCAGTTGAAAAGTGGAGAGACGGCAAAAACTTCGGGCTTGAAAAGAACTTTTTCAACTTCTAAGAGACGCCGCGCAACAGGACTGAGTATTTGATAAAAAGAAAGAGGGAAAAAAAAAAAAAAAAAAAAACTGAAACAGTAGGAATGGAAGGGACTTTCAGACGGAGAGGCGCGTTAAAGAATCAGATACCGTGTTTGGAAAACGGAGCGACGATGAATATGGCATTGTCCCCTGGTGAGAAGAGGAACCAGGCACATGTTCATTCTGACGTGCTTTGTGTGCACACATCCCTAAATCAATTTGACATATCCCAATCAACATATACAGTACTTCTCTATATTCTCAGCCTGAGTGTGTGTGTGTGTGTGTGTGTGTGTGTGTGTGTGTGTGTGTGGTCGTTTATGTACCAGCTCTAACCGTCAGCGACACCCTGTGAGACAGGAATCTTCTCAGAACTGTCATCCTGCAGGGCGCTGTTAAAAGAAAACTTTAATAAAGTTTGATCACTATTTATTTCATCTCTAAAGATGAATAAAGCATTGTCCTCTGGTGAGAAGAGGAACCAGGCACATGCAGAGTGTGTTGATTCTGACGTACTTTGTGTGCACACGTCCCTAAAATCAATTTGACATATAAACATATACAGTACTTAATAATTAACTTTCTCTATATTCTCAGCCCGAACGTGCCTGAGTGAGTGTGTGTGTGTGTGTGTGTGTGTGTGTGAGAGTGTGTGTGTGTGTGTCTGAGACGCAGATAGATAGAAAGAGAGATTGTGTGTGTGTGTGTGTGTGTGTGTGTGTAGTTGTGTGAGAGACACAGATTGATAGAAAGAGAGAGATTGTGGGTGTGTCTCTGAGATGCACACAGATAGAAAGAGAGATTTTGTGTGTGTGTGTGTATGTGTGTGTGTGTGTGTGTGTGTGTGTGTGTGTGGTCGTTTATGTACCAGCTCTAACCGTCAGCGACACCCTGTGAGACAGGAATCTTTTCAGAACTGTCATCCTGCAGGGCGCTGTTAAAAGAAAACTTTAATAAAGTTTGATCACTATTTATTTCATCTCTAAAGATCCCTTTCAAAATGTGCCGAGCAAAAACTTTCACGCCACATTTTTTCATTTTTTTTCCCCTTCTTTTTTACCCCAGCTCTACTCGTCTCTGAGAGGAACCGCTGACTTCATCAGCGCACCTTCGAGAGTTTGACGAAAATGAACGCTAAGCTCTGGAATCCTTCCTTTCTTTCGCTCAGCGGCAAAATGAATAAATGATATTCCTGCCTTTAATCGACGCACTCAGCCATAACAAAGAGACTTTGAGACACTTTGAGGACACCTAACGATCACAAGCATCAGGAGGTGCTTTTTCGTTTTTGTTTTTTTTTCGTCGACGGACAGGCAGATCAAAAAGTGAGCCCCTTAAACGCTTCTTCCCACTTCAGAATAATCTCGCCTTCTGCCTCTTTCAAGCACAAAGTGGGAAGAGAGAACGATCGTCTCATCTTTACTCTCTTCGCCGGTTTCAAAGTTATTTTGCCCGTGATGAAGCGCTCCGTATTGACGACTTCGAAGGTGCCTCGTCGCTTGAAAGAAGTGACATTTTTATCTATATATAGTGTTGGAGTGTGCTTCAATTTAACTTTGTCTGGCGCGGAGCATGTCTGGTGTTGATGTGGCTGACAGCTGCTGGTTGAAAGACATGGTGGAGAAGAGTACTGAAGATTCAAATGAAGTTTTGCCATGACGACAGGGGCTTGATGTATGCTAATCAATCGATGGGGTAGAAAATATGCTTGCTGGTGGAGAGAGAAAAAGTGAAGAAGAAGAAAAAAAAAACAACAACACTGTGAGTGACAGAAACTTGTCAGACACCGAGATATCAAAAAAAGTCACAAAGTTCGCGCCGCCGCACAAGAGCCCCAAATCGCATGTGGTATACGCTACAAACGGTTCCACTAGAAACGCATCGCATTTGATGTAAAGGAAAAAGAAATTGGGACAATTCTGGTGTGGCAGCAAGCAAGATTCTTCTTTTTTTTCTTTTTTCTTTTTGACAAGGGAGGGGGGGCGAGCTTTGTCTCAGTGACACCTAACGGTGAATTCCTGAGAAAATTCTCTGTCTAGGTCTGTCTGAGCCTCTTCTATCCTTCAAAGGCCACGGGCTATAGGATGTTGAATTTACATCACAAAAGACCCTGAACTGTCTCAGCAAGTGAAGGTATAACAGACGATCAAACAGACCCATCGCATCAAATATATCAGACATCAATATCTAATGGAACAGATTGTGAAAGATGGACAAGACATCTGCTTTAAAAACACATTGAGCCAGGGCTAAAAATATTCTTTCGCTACAGTTTATCAGATGTCGTTTAGAAGCTTGGTAATGACGTCGCAGCCAGATGCTTACAAGTCAATCTCCAGGCGACCTGACTCTGAGAATTTGGGTTAAGAAACCACAACAACGTGAGCTGCTGCTGTTTATTTTAGCTTTTTAGCTCGGCAGCTGGAGCGTTCATAACGCAGTCCTGAAAACGATCCATTCCAGATGTGGATCCCTATGGAATTCCAGGAAACGCACTCCCATCTTTACTCATCTGTTCACCATCCACATGTATGACTCATATGTGTCAAAAACAACAGGTAAAGGCGGCTGAGACAGCAAATTCATCCCCAGCGAATAATCGCAAAGACACGCTTAGACACTCTTAACTCCTTTCGTTTTCATCTCTTAAATGTGGATTTATCAAAGTTATTTCTGGGCTCTCCTCTATATGGAGGGTTTTAATTGCATGGGGTTAAGCCTCTACATGTAAAGATTAAATCATGCGCCTCTGTGTTAACACAATTAAGACAAAACAAAGATGGGAGCGTCACACAAATGTTCAAGCCTGCAGAGGAGATTGAAAAAGGGCCTTTTTGGTTGGATGTCAGAGCCAGCGGGGCTCTTCATACTAACGCATTCTCATGAACGGGTTCATATGTTATCGTACGGAAACTTATGCACAACAAGTCGTATGATATCATAGGATTTTACTACGACGGCGGCGGCCATTCGTGTGACGACCGGTCACGTGACAGTTAAGTGTAGTGGTCTTTACAGTTAAATCTAGCCGAGAAAAGGGGACTGTGAGCTGGCCGCAGAGCACTGTGAGGTTACGGTCGTTTCAGAGGCTGTTACAGTTGAGTTTAGCCGACAAAAGGTGACGACAGACGACAGTTAAGTTTAGGCACCAAAACGACTAGTTAAGATTAGGAAAAAGATTGTGGTTTAGGTTAAAACACCAGTCTCTTAAGTAGTACTCCCGGGTAGGGTTGGGTATCGTTTGTTGTTTTTCCGATACCGGTGCTAAAACGCTACTTTTAAAAACGGTGCCGGTGCCTGAACCGATACTTAAAAAAAAATAAGGTAATAGGGAATAGGGTGTTTTACAATAACTTTGAATGCACCACGAGGCTTACTAGTTTCAAGTGAACGCACCGTCTGTGTGGTTTTTCCGAAAAAGGCAGCTGCACACTGCTTAACGTTATGCTGTTGGAATCCTCTACAGTGAAATACAGACACACTTTACACCGTTTAGCTGTCAGCATTGTAACCGTGTTTAATCCAGCTGCTAGCTAACGGTAAGTGAGGCACCGAAATCCACGTTGTGATTCGGTCCGGTAGATACCGGTCGTTTAAGCACCGGGTTTCGGTCCCCCAACACTACTCCCGGGACACAAACATGGTTTCCTGGGTGAAAGTCTTCTGTTTTCCCCTTAGCTTCTTCCGGGACACAAACTCCGCTCACCCGCTGGAAAGCTCTGTGTTATAGGACCTACCCATCCACCCGGGGTATCCACTCCGTATGCAGACCACGGCCCTCTTATACAGCAGCAGTCAGTGTGGTGCATACAGTAATAACTATGTGGAATACATACAGATTACAGTGCATTACTTTTTGTATATATTTGTACGAATGGTTCATGAGAACAAGACTGCACATACTAACAATCATGTCTGGCTCGGATTCACACATACAGAATAGATGTGTTCATGTTAGCACACACACACACACACACATACACACACACACACACACACACACACACACACACACACACACACACAAAGCTATGTTATCACCAAATGTGATACCTGTGAAACGATTAACATCAGGGTATTTATTCAAATCTAGACATCAAACACATTCTTTCTTCTTTTTTATCTCCACAGATCACAGAAGTTACTGTCAGGGGAGAAAGGCGCCTTCCGATCAAGTCGGCGTCCAGCGTGGCTGGCCAAACAAGGCTCGCGCTTTCAGCCCCCCCCCCCCCGCCGCTGTCTTTCATCATTTACAGAGGGAGCGTGCCGCTCCAGAGCCGTCCTCGGCCAGAACAAGGCCGCTTACTGTCAGGCGGACAATGGACAGTAGAGCTGGAGGTGGCAGTGGACTCATTGTGAAGCATGATGTCACCGACATCAGACCCTGACACTGCCAGACACCAAGCAGAGGGTCAGCGGGTCAAGATGGTGAAATGGTAACAGTGACGCAGGGCTGTAGGGTTGAGGGGGCTGAGGGGACATGAGTGGAGTTGTGTGTGTGTGTGTGTGTGTGTGTGTGTGTGTGTGTGTGTGTGTGTGTGTGTGTGTGTGTGTGTGTGTGTGTGTGTGTGCGCACATGTGTTCATGGTACAGCTGAAAGAAATCCACACTCTTAGCAAAAATACAAGCAGTCATGCATGGAAACAGGAGGAATGAAAGAGATCCAGACCAGAGAGACAGCAGCTGAGCGTTTGAACTAGTGCATTGTGGGGATGCCATCTGATGGTGAACTCTGCATAGGCACATTGTGTCAGTGCACAGCAACTATGTTGTCACCCTATTTAACTCTCACAAAGGCAGTTAACCCTTCCAACCAGGAGTTAGACGCAGTATTCACCACTCCACACCAATGTTCCATCTATGAGCAACGCCCTAGCATACCAGGTTCAAGCTTCTGCTTTTGTCACGTGAACAACAATACAGAAGTAGTCGTTGGCAATGGAAATCTTAGGTCTCAGGCACCTCCAACAATGCTCATTCAATAACTTAAAGGCCCAGTGTGTAACACGTTTAGTTGTTCATTATCAAAATCTGTGTTACCCGTTCACAAACTTTTTTTTTTTACCTTTTTCATGAATATTTACCTCCACCATCAATTCCAAGTATTCCTTTTGGCTTGAAATTTTACATTTGCATTCTCATGAACTGGGGTAGACGCTCCATATTCATGCTCCATCTTGAAATACGTTAGCCGGTAAGGGACATACAGGACATACTGCTCCGCCTTTCACGTTTTCTCTGTCACATGATAAACTCTCAGGTGCTGCTAATGCTGCTAATGGGTATCATAGCTTCCCGGCCCCGGCAAGTTTGAAGAAGGAAACATGGAGGACCACATGTATTCAAAATCCAAATTTCAGGAACAGGAGTCTTCTTCTTTGCCCAGAAAAAGAAAAAGGAGATAGAAAAGAGCAAGAGACCGGCTTTTTGAAGCGTGAAGGCTAGCGTAGCTGTAATACCTACTTTGATCTGCGTGGTGCGAGAGAGTTGATTGTGATATATGATCTCAACGCTAGATGGGAGAAATTCTTACACATTGGACCTTTAAACTTAAACTTAAAAAACACAAAAGTAAAAGCCAAATCTGATTCTAAGGCAAAACAAATAGTGCAAGTTAAGATATAGGGCTAAAATATGAAATGAGTAAAATCTCAAAAATAATATATATATATATATATATATATATATATATATATATATATATATATATATATATATACGCATTAATTATTTTTTAATCGCATGCCGCCATTTATTAATTTATTTTCACTTCACTCAGCTTCGCGTCGTGCCTAACAGGCTACTATTTTGACCCTTTGCCGCACTTTGCCATACTTCCTCGTAACACATCCTGCTGCTGCAGGAATAGCAACGCGGATTTTGGTGCCTCATTCCAGTGCCACTGATATGCCTGCGCTGCTCTCTGATGCTCTGAAACAGACGTTACAGGCAACAGAAACATTGCTGCACGTGACGCTAGTTAACACTACACTCAACAGCAGCTAACGTTAGCCTACCACTAGCTAGTAGCTGGAACGGTGTAAAGTGTGTCTGTATTTCACTGTAGAGGATTCCGACACTGGGATGTAACAATCTGCAGCTGCTGTTCAATGAAACTGGCCTCATGGTGCATTCAAAGTTATTGTTAAATGCCCTTTTCCCATCTGGTGGTTGATTTTGTAGTTCAACAGCTATTTACTAGTGAAATAAGTTATTGTTATAGTTATTAAATTATTATTAAATCATTTACTTTTGACCATATGGCCGTAGCAATAAACAAGGCGTTCTTTAATGTCACCAACTGTTGTTTAGTACCCTTCTTTTTTTTTACTTTCTTAAAAAGACTCGGTTCAGGCACCGTTAAGGCACCGGTACCATTTTAAAAGTACCGCTTTAGCACCGGTATCCAAACCACACAAAACCCAACCCTAATATTGACTCTAGATTCAAATGTATGACTATATTCACACATTTTTCTTTTGTTTACAGTAAATAAATAAATAATAAAAAAATACAAATCTTAAAATCAAGTTCATAAAGTAACTTTCTTTGCATTCATTTGATTCCCAATCAAGATACACTGGTAAGAATTGCTTTCCATTGTTAATATGTATTATGTAATATTCTAAAATGCAAAATAATAGAATTTTAATCATGTGATAAAACAATAATATATATATACTTATTTAACTAACTAACTAACCCTTTATTTGTATAGCACCTTTAAAAACAATAGTTTACAAAGTACTTTGACAGAGGGAACAAAAGCACATACAAATCAACACACATACCCATATGTACACATCATTGGAAACATCGTGGAACAGTGGAACATCGTGGATATAGACAACAAAGTGATTCAAAAGAAGTCACTGATTCAGCAAACCTTATATACATATATATATATATATATATATATATATATATATATATATATATATATATATATATATATATATATATTTTGTAGGTAAAGTAACATGTGATGAGTTCAGAGCACTGTGGGATAAAAAGGTATAACAAAGCTGTTCCTGAGCCTGGTGGTGAAGGACCGGACACTTCAGTACGGTCAGACCGGCTCAGCAGGCAGAACAGTTTGTGGCTGCTACTAATCAATCACTCAAACCCTTTCACGCATTAATTTACTCATAAATGTCAACACATAGTTTTGTTTGCTGGCTCCACCGTGGCCTATCAGGTGTAATAACCTCGACCTTTATAGCCTGTACTAGGCTGCAGGATGAGTTTTACATGTATTAGTTCCTTTCCCAGTTTGTCTCAGATAATAATAATAATAATAATAATAATAATAATAATGATAATAATAATAATGATTTTATTCATATAGCACTTAGAGCATTAAGCACTAAGATGACAAGGTTTACAGGACATGAATTAGGAATCAGAAACCCATGTAAGCCTCCCCTCCACCCCATGACATACAACAATTACATGAGATTCACACATTTCAAGCAGCACTTCATAAAACAGTGACAGTGTATGACAGAATATCAATAACAGACACATGTATGGAAATGCATCTAAAAATACTAAAATGATAATACAAATCAAGCATAATTTATATACGTAATGACCAAATAAAACCATTAAAAAAGGGAGCAAAAAGAGGAAATGTGCAGTGCTGTGAGAATGGAAAAGAAGACATAGTTAAGTGTAGGCCATCTTGTAAAAAGGAGTTTTTAGATAACACAATTGAATCATGATTTAAGACTTTGAGAGGTACATTGAACAGTTTTAGAGATTTCACGAAAGAGCACAGCAGGGTACAATGAAAGTGTCGGATCTTCTTAAAGGACCACAAAAAGCATTTTAAATCTGACTATGAAGGCCCTGGCCTCAGATGTGGGCCCCCTAGTGGCACTTGACTGTACTTTAGCTGTCATTTTAGGAGGCAGGAGAGCTGCTGACATGAAATAATTTACCACTGTGGACGTTTCATTCCACAGGAGCGATTTAACCCTTGTGTTGTCTTCCCATCGACCATGTACTTGTTGTCCTCCCTGTTTTGCCTATTTAAAAAGCATAACGTATAAATGATCACCAAATTCTATTTTACACCTTCAAGCCAACTTCATTTTCAACTGATCACCACTAGTTTTACAATTATTTTGTTATTAGAATTTATAGTCAATAAACCTCATTTACTGCCTTTATTCCTCATTTTGGAGTCAAATATGCAGAAATTATGATTTATTTTCACTACAGTAAGGACCTTATGAATATATTTTGATGGATTATCACAGACTGGTATATGTCATTGTATAGTCAGGACACTGTTTTGAAACTGTTTGTTTTATTATTTTGAATGGCAGCACATATTTCCGATGAAGAAACTTTGAAAACGGATTAAATTTGACCAGGGGACAACACAAGGGGTTAAGAGCTATCCTAGTTACCCTTTGCAGCTTAAAGAGTTAAATAAGATGTGACATTAGTTGCTATGCTGCCTAAGGTACTTCAACTATGGAGACATTACATGTGTGGGAACATCAAAACACTTTGTAATTGTGGCTAATCCTGGACTAAGATTATTTCTAATGGGAAATCTTCAGTGGAGATGCTGCGACTCAATTTCCATCTGGGATTATTTAACTCTTTCATTCACAGGCTTACATCTCAGTGTGGATAATCAGCCTTCATTGCCTTGACTTGCCATTCAAATTGTTTTTTATATACGATATGTATGGTGTAAACACACACACCCACCCACGAACACACACACACACACACACACACACACACACACACACACACACACACACACACACACACACACACACACACACACACACACTTATTTATCTACTGTAATGTGGTGATACTGTAACCTTGCTGGATGCAGCCTAGTGTGAATTGGAGATGTGTTCTTTGCTTTTTTGCTTTTTTTGAAGGGAACATGAGGCCTAGGACGCCCATGTAGGTCAAAAACAAATCCTGCGCCTCAAGCTGGGAAGCCAGAAAACTTCTTTGAGCATCTGAGGGAAAGGAGCAGGAGCACCGAGTTTCTTCCAGGTGCTGCTTTTCACAGTGGTAATCCTGCCACGGCGTGACTGTGATTTTTACAGAAAATCTCTCCAAACAGAGCCCAGATGGTGGGAGGTAGAAGCACACACATACATGGAAAACACAGTCATTCACAGACGCAGAGACACACACACACACACACACACACACACACACACACACACACAGGAGTACACTTGCGCTTATGAAGTACAAAGCTTGCACACACACACTCAGACTTAAGGTGAGAACTCACTTGTTGCTCCTGGGTGGTCTCTGTGTAAAGATAAGGGCAGGCAGGAATAAAGGCTGTTACGTTGAGGCACAAGTTTGGGATTGTTCTGTTATGTTCCTCTTTTATACACAAGTGGAATGTCTGTGGCAGAGTACGAGCTCGTTGCTTTCTAAGTTTAGCTCCGATTACAGAGGGCTTTCTTAATGACAACGAGTCAGGACTGGAGCTATACAAACCTCCTCCTCCTCCTCCTCAGCTCTATTTCTCCACTCATCAGCTCTGTTTGCCGAGGAGTTCTACAGTACGTGTCCTAATACAGGAGACACCTCTGCTTTGTAGCGGTGTTGGTCAGGCATGAAGATCCTGACAGTGGTTAGCATGTGGAGGATGTGGATATGGAGGACGTTTTGAAATGAAGAGATAAAAGAGTTAATCTTCTACCGTTTCTAAACCGATTCCCTCCATAGCTCCCTATTTATGTACAAGGAAAGAAAGAAAGAAAGAAAGAAAGAAAGAAAAAACTTGCTCCATCTCTCGCAGCCTTTCTCCATCTCTCCCTTTCTGTTTCATGTGGTTACTGGAACAACAATGTACATTCTGAGTGCTAGGCCTTTGATGTCGTTGCATTCACCGAGCCGTCTTAAACCGGAGGAGAAAAAAAAGAGAGGGCGAGAAAAAGACGCAGGAGATGTTCTGTGGAGTGCTTTCTCTCTCTCTCTCTCTCTCTTTCTCGCTCTCCCTCTTTCCATCTCGCTCTCTCCCTGGCAAGGCATCTGACATCTCCCGGCAAAAGACAAATTCGGTTTCGCCTGTTAAGTCGTCAGTCAAAGCTGCGCAAGAGGTTTTTTTTTTTTTTTTTTTTCCTCTTTCTTGCTCTCTCTCTTTCTGCCTCTTTCTCTCTCGCTCTGTCTTTGCTTCACTTCCGTGGATGCGGTGTTGTGAAGGCCGCTTACACGCTTTTCAAACAATAACAGTTCACCCCCACCCCCCCCCACCGCAAGTTTCCTCTCTGCCAGAACCCTACACATGCCAGCACATCCTTTAGAGAGCCTTGAACCGACAACAAACGCTAAGCATTTTAACCGCCGAGAGAAAAAGAGGGGCCCATCCGCAAGCCCCTGTGTAATTAAACTAGATCTAATACTGTTATATGTTTCTCTTAGTGAGAGGGAACGTTTCAGGGGCCTCTTTCTCACAGCAGTGAATAGATGTTTCCAGGTCAACACAATGCCCTGCACAGAGAGGAATAGAGCTATAGGAAAGGGACTTTTTCAGGCCTCAGAGAGTGAGATGTGCACTGTAGCGCTAAGCTCAAAGAATCCACCAAACTACCATGATGAACTTAACCCCTCTATTTGAGCTTCAACTTGCTGAGCTTACAATCACAGCAGTGACATGCACCTAAAGGTTAAGGCTGACAATATTTTATATTTTCTTGCAGCCAATAAATCCCATGATAACACCAACATCTGTCTTATGCTACGTTTACACGTGGCCGGCTATTTTCATAAACGGACATTTCAATCCCTCCGTTTTCAAAAATAACATCGTGCACAGCTGTCAGTTCTCAGAAAAGTGTTCGTTTACACGTCCCCGTGTATATATGCCGTCAATGCCGTCAAGAGCATGCCAAACCTGTAGGTGGCAGTGTAACGAGAAGCTAAACGAGTTAGCCAATCAGAATCCCGAAAATAGCAACAACAGCAACTAATCACTTCCTCTCTCTTCTCTTCCTCACTTCTTCGGCTGCCTAAACCTCCGGTTGTCTCAGTCTACATGCAAACGTGCATGCAAAGTTTTCCCAAATCTCCACTCTGGCCGGAGTTTATAGAAAGAATCGTTTTCAGAGGTGAATTCTCAGTTTGCGTGTAAACGAAGGGCACAAACCAAGGGAAATGTCTCCGGTTTTCAAACTAACCATGTACGTGTAAACGGGGTAATAGTCAGCGCTGTTGCTCTGGGCAGTTTTCTGTTTTCTCCTGTGTTTCCCTTCCCTCTTGTGCGTCTGTACTTTGTCTGTTTGTGGGCGCCAGCTTTTGTTCTGGGCTTCTGGCAGAGTGACACACCTGGCGATCATCGCCAATCGATGCACCTGACGATCATCGCCAATCAACGCACCTGAGAGTCTTTTCCAATCAACCCTCCTGCTTAAAGACTCCTGTTTTCAAGACAGAGGACGGCCAATTACTTCATGCCCTATGGGCCTGCGATAAGGTTTGGGAATTTTGGGACCGGGATACATGATAACCTATGTCGGATTGCAGGGAGCCAAGTTCCATTCAGCCCAAGATTATTTGTTCTGGGAGATGGGTCAATCCTAAGCGGGAAGGATAAGCACATAAGAAGAGATTTCCACTTTTGAGCAAAGTTGAAATTTTGAACGTCAAGCACTTTCTGCACCAATTTATGGTGCAAATATGGGTTTCACTGGCCAGTTTTGATTGGTTGTAACCCCATCCCGCCTGTAAATTACGCCTTTGACTAGACTCATCCTTTACGTAACGCTTGCTTTCTCCAATAGGTTAAAACTAGCCTCACGGTGAGCCAGTTCTTCTCTAGCACACACAGTATCACTCCACAGTGAAAGATTCCTGTCATGATGCTAATTGTACTTGACTTAGTTTTACCACCAGGACCTTTTGCAGCTCTCTGTTACATAGAAGAGACAGCCTGGAGTTCCTGAAAGCCAACATTCTTCCAGTGCCTCTGTCCATCACCTTGGCAGAAACTCATCACATCTCAATCTCTCTCTCCGCTGTGGTAGTCCGTTAGCCGTGGGTTCACCTCCACCATGGCCTTGCTTCTTTTTCTCAAGGCAGGAGGAGGACATGAAAGAGACAATCAAACATGAGGCATCAGAGCTGTCACTGGTGCCTGCAGAATGCAAAGTGTTATCAGAAATACAGCTGATCCTGATCCTCTGGTGCTCTGTCCTTCCCACAGGCAAAGTTATCCTTTCAACTCACTGTGGCTTTCAATAACACACAAACAAAAACATAACGCCGGTGTCGTCAAATTCAGAAATGGCTGTTTGAATATTCAGACTTGCGAATACTGCTAATAGTGTGATATCTAAAATGTGTTCCGAGTACAGCTGATAAGTGAAAAGAGTTTAAAATTCCAACACAAAGAAAACAAAAGGAAACGGACATCGGCCGAAAAGACATGCATCCGGTGGAATTTTCTGCGGCACCGGAGCAAGCCCTGAAGTGGAACATCGTGGATATAGACTAAGAACGCTTTAACCAGCAGCCGCAAATTGGGCAGCAATGTAACCCTCAGGGGCAAAAGTGATCGCCAATGTACGTCCACTAAAAGTGCTGTTTTTGCCACTGACAGACTTATATAGTTATTATTAGTGTCTGACTAAATTATGGTGAAGTCTTGAACGTCTAAAATCTCGTGAGGTGGCTTTCCGGAAGACAGGGGTGTGGAACCATGGATGTTTATATTGTGGAACGTGAACGGGGAGAGAGGAGTTCCGGGGATAACTTTAACGTTTTGGAGTACAGAGTGTAGTTTTGTGTTATCTAAGGGTCTTTTCACACCTGAAAGTCCAAACCAAGGTCCATTTTTTTGTTACATTGTATACATTTGATCTGGTAAGTTTTGGTTTCACATTGCAGTTATGCAAGCACACTAAAGAACTATACACAACATATCTACGTCCTGTCGTCATCACATATGTGAGCCATGTCTCCGGATACTTGGAATTGATTGGTTTGTGGACGGGTTTCCCCGTCCTGTGGTATCCTCTCTCTGGTGTCGGAATTCTTGTGATTGTTTCCAACTGTGACCAGAGATGGCAAAAGTACTCACTTCCCGTACTTAAGTAGTACAGATACTTGTGTTAAAAAATACTCTGGTAAAAGTAGAAGTACTGATTTAACTTCTTTACTTAAGTAAAAGTAACAAAGTACAGGCTTTGAAATGTACTTAAAGTATAAAAGTAAAAGTAGCCTTGCGAATGACAACCACTTTTTATGCAAAGCTACCTGGACCACACACGTTACTAGAGTGCAAGATGAGAAACTTCAGTGGACATAAAAACCAGGCTGTTTATATGCCATTGTCTACATTTTAAATGGATGTCTGCCAAACATCACATATATGATTATTTTGACAGAGACTGGGACTCCAGCTTAATAAGATTCTGACTGAGTAGCAAGATATGAATTCAAATGTGATTCTGTGAGAATTCACAGATCCAGTTTCTCTTTTTTAATCGTCCCCTTAACATTTAAAGGAATCTACATGTATGTGTGTGTGCTCAAATATAGAAAGAAAATAAAGGATACAATATGAATTACTAAACATAGATTAATTAAGAAGTTCCCCATACTTTTAGAGTTACACAGCACATTGGCCAGGAGTCATACTTGATGCCTCCTAGCCTATCTCAAACATCTCTCTCAGATAAGGCCAGGGATGATTGGGAATGTCTTGCTGCTTGTCTGCCTAATCTCTGGGATCTCTGTTTTCTTCATTTTCAATCATGTCGCCGTCCATACTACTAGTGCTAACGTTACCGCCATCAAGCTGCAATGATTTGCTGCAAATGAATGCAGAATGCGGCCGAATCTGTCGAGTCGTCTTGTAGTGGTGCGTTATATATAAGTATATCCCCATCCAATTAGATTGAATTCGGTATAAAAATAATAACGGTAACTCCAGTGAAATTATTTGAAACTTGCTAGTGAGGATTAGATTAGGACCGTATTTAAAGCTGATGCTGGTTTCAAACTTCGCCCCCCCCCAGGTGTGTCTGTAAAACACGGACAGAGACAACTTCTCTCTTTTGATGCTTTACAAGCAACGTGAAACTTAGCTAACAGGTGAAGAACACAAACAACTAAATCACTAGCTAACCTACTTTAACTGTACATGAACAGACCAATACAACAACAGGCTTACATGAACTGACAACATAAGTTATACTACTTACAGTTCTCAAGGACGCACACATACGATCTCAACTGATTATCCTCCGGACAGCAGTCTCTCTTTCTTTTTTCTCACTTTTTTCTGTGTGGCGCACGCGCCCGCTCGCGGTGTGAGGCGCGTGTGCGCGCTATTCTCCGACATTACGACCTCTTGTAAAAAACTAAAGTAACGAGCCAATTTTAAAAATGTAAGGAGTAGAAAGTACCGATATTCGTGTTAAAATGTAAGGAGTAAAAGTAAAAAGTCGCAACAAAAAAAAATAGTAAAGTAAAGTAGAAATATCCGAAAAATCTACTTAAGTACATCTCTGACTGTGACTGCTGCTCTCCCCGTGCTAATGCAGCTCTTTTTGTTTTGTTGCATTGTTGAGAAGCAAGACACGGGAACTTTACTTAGGTTATGAGGAGCTGCAGCATCTATTCAGAGACAAACTGAAACCTACACTATACATTTACTACCACTTAACAAGTGAACTGCTAATTTATTCTCTGCTCTGATAACCGACAGTTGTCTGCTCTGAGTGATAACATGCCTGCCAGAACTGCCTCTATTTGGTCCAAAAGTCTGACCATCCAAAAAATGCTTTCACACTTGAAGCAAACCGCACCATGGTTCAGTTTGATCCGGACCGAGACTACCTCTTTTGGTCTGACCAAATTTTGGCTGTTTGGTCCGGACCACGGTCCGGGGGAGCTTTCACACCTGCAATTGTGGTACGGATCAAACTGAAAAGTCAGAAAGTCCAAACGAGGTAGGTGTGAAAGCCCCCTTAAAGACTTTCAACTGCACATTTCTGAATTCTGCCAACAAAATGTCGAGCTTCCCTTTGCGCAGCTTCCATAGACGTTACCTTTGGATACGGACAGGTTGAAGTTGAGGCTAGCTGTGCTACAGCTACAAACGGATCCTAACACTCCGGTCCATACACTGCACCTTTTAGACCATCAGGTCTGCAGTGAACATTTTTTTGTGGGGATGACTACTGCCAGCCAAAGAGGAGAAGAAATCCTATACCAAAGCACAGTACTATTAGCTAAAGCTACTGTGTTGACCTGGCATCAGTAAGTTACAAAGGAACTCAATGCACCAAAAGGAAACTTCTCCGTCTTCCCATCAGACACTTAACAACACTCTTGACAGTTTGAGGCAAAAACAAGCATTCTAGTGGACGTACGTTAACGGACGCTATTTGGTACCTAATTGGTTTACATTGTAGCCTAGTTTGTGGCTTGATACGTCAAAACTTTGATCAATACTGGCCCAATTACAAAGATTGTTTTGTTCACATTAGTCACTTAGACACAAATGCGGGGGGAAAATAGGCTACAGGTTGAAAAATACCAAAATTACACTTTAAAGCCCCCCTACAGGCCTGCAATTTTAGTACAGTATATACTTGTTAATTTCACCTATAGAAGCATCCAAGTCAACACTTCTATGTGACAATCCACTGAGCTGAAGTTGTTCACAGTGCAGTCAGCCTATAGCCGCTTTGATTCGCTGAACACAGTGGTACTATTGTCACAATAAAGGGGATGTGTGAGGATGTGCAGAGAGAATACCCAGAAGCCTCAAATACCCCACTGTCATTGCACATGAAAGGGCCCACCAGGCCAAATCACTTTATCAGCCCAAACAGCCTCTCTTATTGTGGGATGCCTCTCAGACGGTGGCTGCTGAGATGTCACACCACTAATTGAGAGTCACAACAAGGGCCCTTGTTTGGCCCGCTCCACCGGTTGTGTACAGCTACTGTAATCACCACAATAATTTGGCTCCCTGAAACATCAAATGGCATGTTGGAAGCTGCAGGAATTTGCATTGCACCCTTTGATCTGGGAAATTTAAACAAAGCGAGCTCTCACTCTGTGAGGGGTGTGAAGGTTACAACGTCCTGGCCTCCCTTGTCTGCCTGTCATTCCTGCCTCCCTCTAAACCACCTCTATTGTCGTTATTATTTTGGTTACAAAAGCAACGGACCGATATATATAACCCAGATTTGACCAAGGGGCTTGTTTATCTATTACACAAACGGAGACAGACATAATTTTGGCGACATACAAGCATCAGTCTATAGCTTTTAGTGATGGGGGTTTACATTTCACAGGAAAAGTAAGGTTTGAGTCTGTAAGTCAATGTGGATTTCTGAACATCAATGCATCGGTGGATTTAAGATAATAGATTATGATGATTAAGATATTATGGTTTATATGTATACTATATATATTTAAGTTTTTATTTAAGTGTCTTCAATCTGCATTCTATGTAATTTTCAGCAGGGGGTGACTCCACATGGTTGGAAAAGGAACTCTATAAGAAGAAAAATTACCTTACTTCTGCCTTGATTTATTACCTCAATAAACATTTTCATAACGAGTTTATGGTCTCAATCGCTAGTTTCAAGTCTTCATCAATACAGAATGACGTTCATTTTTTTAATTATGGTCCCATTTATTTAAAAAATGACAAAAGCAGGGGGGTGCTTTAGGGCATGGCTAAGGCTTAGCAATGCTAACCATGGAACTGTGTACTATAAAACAGTCGTGAACTTGTTTTTGGGAGTTGTCCATGTTTTCGTCTTAAACTTTTACCTTCTCACTGTGTTCACTTTATCAATGTTGGTTGGAACATTTTGGTCGCCTGAAAATGTCTAGTGTCCTGCCAACCAAGCTAGCTAGTTAGCTGGTAACTTAAGGGAAAGTTTGCAGATTTTCTGTACTGCCGTAGCCTACATGCAGATGAACGGCGCCAGTACCTGGAGGTCTGCTTTTACCCGCCGGTAAATCTCCACTGAATGACCGGCTTTAGAAGGGTTGAAAATCGACAATTGTCACCCTTTAGCGTTTAGCTTAGCGCTGCACCATAGCAACCATAAACAACACTGGCTTGGCTGCGTCATCCTCCCCAGCTCTGCCCTCTCATTGAAAATTGTCAGGTACGGTTCCAAAAAACCAAGATGGCGACATCCAAATTGCCAAACTCGAGGCTTCAAAACGGCAGTCCACAAACCAACGGGTGATGCCGCTTCTGATACGTCCTTTTTTTGTTTACAGTCTATGGATAAAGCCACACAATGCTAGCATACCGATGTTGTTAGCATGCAAACATTCGCAAATAAACACTAAAAACAAAGTGCAGCTGAAACTGTTGGGAATGTCACTAGTTAGGTAGATATTTAATCAAGTGTTACTAACAAGTAAGGGGATCACCAAAATTATTACATTTAGTAGATGTTGAAATATTTCACAGGTCAAAGCGTAACTCTCCCCAAAATGCATCCTAGGGTATTTTTGTGAATGTACGTGAGTCAAACTTTAGTTTAAAAGCATATTTAGGACCGAATAGCCACTTTTAAGATTCACCGTATTCTCGTTTTTGGGTCAAATGGCCTTTTGAAAGGGAGTGGTAGGGGCACTCTCATGCTAGTCTCAAAATAGCTATTTTTGAAATACTAAGAAGGCTCGACACAACATGAAACTTTGCTTCAAGTATCACCAGCGGTTCTACACCTTAACGCAAGCATTGACAACATTGTTTGTGTACACAGATTTACTAAAAAGATTCTGTACTAATTATGCTTTTAAACTAAGGTTTGACTCACATACATTCACAAAAATACCCTAGGATGCATTTTGGCGAGAGTTACGCTTTAAGTGAAAACCTTGACCTGGTGGTGGCGCAAGAGGAAAAGTCAGAAGATTGACAAACTCAATAGCATTCATCCTCTGGGCACCGTGAAGACCTGTGCAAATGTTCATGGCAATCCATTTAATAGTTACTGAGTTATTTCAGCCTGGACCAAAGACACTGCACACCAACATCCCTGAAAAGTCATTGATATGTGATACATCAGATAAGAGAAATAATCCAGCATGTTTGAGTAGACTATTTTATCACCATGGTTGCCTTCTTTTCTTCATGGGCTGACCCGTTTTCAACCTCATTTGGCGCACAATTTGGGCACTGAAACAACTAGCCTACTGGGCTACAGAAATTCCACACAGAGGCAGATAAAACACATCCAGCCTCATCTACATTCCTTATCTGCTTCCCAACCAGCTAAACCCACCGAGGAGGAACACTTGACACTGATTTCACATCATTGTCTGTGAGCGACCTCATCCTTTCCTCTTCTCCCTCTGTGGTCCCCTCAGTGAGATCTGTAAGCTCACTCAGCCGTGCGTACTGACGTCTAATCAACAGCAATTAACCCTGGCCTCGTCCACGGCCTGCTGAGCTAAGAGATAATGAAGACACCACTGTGGGTTTTCTTTTTTTTTCACACCCTGCTTTTGTCACCCGGATGTTTCCCTCATGGCTGACTGACAATGGAATGTGATCAGCCGACTCAGGGAAAGTGTACCCTCGATATCGCTGTGGCTGCTGGGTCAGCGCGAGCAACGCTGTGATGTAGGAAATAAGATACCGTGCAAAGTGCGAGGCTGTTTTGATTTTTAGTGTGGGTTTTGTGCAGCGTAAGGATGTTATATACGGTACATGGGAAGATAGGAGCCAGTGCGGCTGGTGTGCGACAGACCTTGTTTTGGGTGTTTTTAATTCCATTTCTCATTCCTTGTTGCTGAGATAATAGGGTTCCTGGCCAATCCTTCCTTCCGCTGCATCTTTGGTTTTCGCTCCTATCGCACTGCAAGACTGTAGGCCGACCTAGAAAACAAATAAGCACAGGGCACATCCACACAGTGTTAAGGTCTTTTGTTTGAGACAAAGGTATTTTGCATAGCAGAGATAGCGAGCAGATCTCAGATGGGGATTTGGAAACCACCTTGTAATCTTTTAGCAGAAGGACGATTCAACTGTCAGTCAATCTCCCCTGTGAAAAGCAGTCGGGCTAGTTGGAGGCTTCGATGCAAAAATAGCAAGGGAGATAGAGGACACCCCTGCTCTTCCCCCACAACTGACCTTTGAAGAAAAATGTCTACATCAAATACTCTGAATTATCTATTCAAATGCCTGGAAACAATCTTTAGACAATGACACATCAATCATACACTCCCTGAGACGGGGATTGTTGTTTATATAAATGCTGTCCATCTGGAGGAGAGATCTCAGCAACGTTACATCTCTGTTTCTGTGGGGAGATGGCAGAAAAAAGAAATGAAGGAAGTTCATAGAAAAACTTAAAATTCTGCTTCTTTTTTTCCCCCTCTCTTCTATTTTTTTCTTTCTCAAATCCCAGCGTGAATGTGTCGGCGAGCTCGTGGTATGCACCAAGATGAAAAGTAGAGGCCATCCCTTTGAAATCCTCCTCAAGTCAAAATTACCATTTTATTTCAACTCCAGCCAGGAAACGGAGTGCGGGGCCACTGCTAACTGCTTTGGGCATATCGTTATTTATTGTGTGTAAACTTTGGAGGAACATTGTTGCCTGGGAAAATGTGCTGTGTGGGTGGTGGAAGTGAGCAGTTGGAGCAACCACAAAGGGAGAGATCAGGCCTATTTTCTCTGTAGGAGGAACACATAAAAGTGAAAATAATGCCCATTATTACAGAAAAACAACATCAGACTTCTTTGCTCATAATTTTCTAACAGCCAAGAAGTTACTACTGAAGCTAAACAACCAACCAGTTGACCCTATTTAGGTAACTGCATTATCATTTTTGTTCTGCTCTTTTAATTAGTAGGCTGTCTACGTTAAGTGGGCCATTATTGAGTTGGAACTAACTGCTTTTTTTTTTTCCATAAAGGTCACATTAAGTCTGTCATGTTGTTTTATTTAGTTAGCTTTATTTACCTCTACACGGCAGGGGGTTAGCGTTACCTGAACTACATACAGTGGACCTACTCACAGAAAGCTATGCTTTTCACACACAGTGACACACAGTGATACTTTGATTAAGTCTTTTAAAAAGCAACTCCAAATCAAACGATTATCAAATTATTGTCTTTAACTTGAGCCAGATAAAGGGCCAGGAACATGGCATCATTCCAAATCTTCACTCATGTCCTATTCCTGATATCAGTAGTGTATCTTGTAGTGTATTGTATTATTGGTCTTTTGCAGTCTATATCAACGACGTTCCACTTCCGGAATTGCTCCGGTGCCACCGGAAATGCACTGGAGCTGTTTTCGGCCGGATGTCTTGTTACCTTCCGCTTCCGTGTGTTGGCATTTTAAACTCCGGTGGATTTCTGAGGACTATGGTTAACTGCTCCTCAGATCTCTGCAGGGTAAATCCAGACAGCTAGCTAGACTATCTGTCCAATCTGAGTTTTCTGTTGTACGACTAAAACTACTTTTGAACGTACACACGTTCCACCAAAACAAGTTCCTTCCCGAGGCTATTTTGCAGCAGCAACGTGGATCTGTCCGGTGGTTAGCGACGCTTGTGATTGGGTTAAAGAGATGCCAAAAAACCAGAGTACGTTTTTCTCCCATCCCAGAATGCTGTGTGGACTAGCCAGACCCTCCTGCGCAGCGCTGTGGAGGTAGGTCTGGCAAAGCGAGACTAAGGCCACATGTACACTATTATGTTTTCATTTTCAAGCAGCATTTTGAGACAAAAATGATCACCGTCCACAAAAAAGGTTTTAGCTCTGTAGTCAAATTAATCTCTGTATTAATATGTCTGACAACACATATCACATGACCATTCGCATTGGACACTGGGCATGTGCGTGCCGGTGGAAAGAGGAAGCAGATTGTCTGACGTTACTCTGCGGTTAAAAACCATGGATGAATATGTTTAGTTTGGAGAAAGAACAACATTGGCGATAGGTAAGTTACTGATATGCAAGCCTGCCTAACCGGTAAGACTGACTGACGTGCGTTGTCGTTTTCAAAGGTCTCTGTTTGTGCCCGTCCAGACTACAAAGCAACCCCGCCGTTTCCAAACCAAAACGGGGGCAGCAGTGTTTCCACATGTCTCTGTTTTAGGGGCTCTGAAACGATGGAGCAGTATGGACGTGAGGCGCAAACGTAGCAAAAGATATTCGTTTTTAAACCAAAATGTAGTAGTGTAGATGTAGCCTCAATGTATTTGTTGCAGTTATGTCGCCTGGTAACCATTAGATTATATAAAGGTTCATTCACAATAATAATACCACTCACCCCTTGTCAGCTTGAGAGGTGGCAGTAATACGTACGTTTGTAGGTTTCTCCTTTAAAATGGGTTCTAATAGTGATACGTTTTGACAATGGAATAAAAAGTCGCAAAATAATTCCTTAAATATTTTAACTCTACTCATGTTGACAGATCACAGCGTCAAATGAATGCCAATGTTGCTCTGTGGCTTTTGGATGTATAAATGCGCATTTGTTAGCTAACATGTTAGCCATCAACTTTACAAGGTAATATGATATGTGTTAACAGCTTGATCTGCTGCCCCCTAGTGATCAGAAAATCAACGAATGCAGCTTTAAAGTTTGGATGACTCCGTATCACTTTAATCATTTGTAATTGCGATTGACAGAGGCTTCATACCGGATTAAATTCACATTGCAGTTGGCTGCTAGCTGCTTTACCATAGAGCAAGAGGTTAATGTCAAAAAGAGAGATGGAGATTTAGACATTTGCATAACGCATATTAACGTTCCAGACTGTCCTCCCCTGATAAATGCTCCCATAGGTCGTTTGGTCAAGCAGCAATTATGTCTCATATTTATGTTGATAGTGGTGGCGCCCTCTAGTGGTAGGAATTATGACTGAGCAAAGCAGGAAGTAAGGTGATGAAGTTTAAGAGCACAGAAGGTGGTAGGTTGGGATGGTTGATGGGTCAAACAAACACAGGACTTTCATCCATGAGCCCGGGGTTCAAGTCCCGTTTAAAAATTAACCGTAAACAGCGAGTTTTCTTTTAAAAATTACTTTACAAACGGAGCAATGTAACGTTCAGCGTCACATGCGTAACAGGAGGTCTGACTTGAACCCAAACCACAATGTTTTTATAAACTTAACTAAATAGTTTTGGTACTTAAAAGTCCCATGACATGGTGCTCTTTGGATGCTTTTATATAGGCCTTAGTGGTCCCCTAATACTGTATCTGAAGTCTCTTTTATATAGGCCTTAGTGGTCCCCTAATACTGTATCTGAAGTCTCTTTTATATAGGCCTTAGTGGTCCCCTAATACTGTATCTGAAGTCTCTTTTATATAGGCCTTAGTGGTCCCCTAATACTGTATCTGAAGTCTCTTTTATACAGACCTTAGTGGTCCCCTAATACTGTATCTGAAGTCTCTTTTATATAGACCTAAGTGGTCCCCTAATACTCTATCTGAAGTCTCTTTTATACAGACCTTAGTGGTCCCCTAATACTGTATCTGAAGTCTCTTTTATATAGGCCTTAGTGGTCCCCTAATACTGCATCTGAAATCTCTTTTATATAGACCTTAGTGGTCCCCTAATACTGTATCTGAAGTCTCTTTTATACAGACCTTAGTGGTCCCCTAATACTGTATCTGAAGTCTCTTTTATATAGACCTTAGTGGTCCCCTAATACTGTATCTGAAGTCTCTTTTATATAGGTCTTAGTTGTCCCCTAATACTGTATCTGAAGTCTCTTTTATATAGACCTTAGTGGTCCCCTAATATTGTATCTGAAGTCTCTTTTATATAGACCTTAGGTGGCCCCCTAATACTGTATCTGAAGTCTCTTTTATATAGACCTTAGTGGTCCCCTAATACTGTATCTGAAGTCTCTTTTATACAGGCCTTAGTGGTCCCCTAATACTGTATCTGAAGTCTCTTTTATATAGACCTTAGTGGTCCCCTAATACTGTATCTGAAGTCTCTTTTATATAGACCTTAGTGGTCCCCTAATACTGTATCTGAAGTCTCTTTTATATAGACCTTAGTGGTCCCCTAATACTGTATCTGAAGTATCTTTTATATAGACCTTAGTGGTCCCCTAATACTGTATCTGAAGTCTCTTTTATACAGGCCTTAGTGGTCCCCTAATACTGTATCTGAAGTCTCTTTTATATAGACCTTAGTGGTCCCCTAATACTGTATCTGAAGTCTCTTTTATATAGACCATAGTGGTCCCCTAATACTGTATCTGAAGTCTCTTTTATATAGACCTTAGTGGTCCCTAATACTGTATCTGAAGTCTCTTTTATATAGGCCTTAGTGGTCCCCTAATACTGTATCTGAAGTCTCTTTTATATAGGCCTTAGTGGTCCCCTAATACTGTATCTGAAGTCTCTTTTATACAGGCCTTAGTGGTCCCCTAATACTGTATCTGAAGTCTCTTTTATATAGACCTTAGTGGTCCCCTAATACTGTATCTGAAGTCTCTTTTATATAGACCTTAGTGGTCCCTAATACTGTATCTGAAGTCTCTTTTATACAGGCCTTAGTGGTCCCCTAATACTGTATCTGAAGTCTCTTTTATACAGGCCTTAGTGGTCCCCTAATACTGTATCTGAAGTCTCTTTTATACAGGCCTTAGTGGTCCTCTAATACTGTATCTGAAATCTCTATAGTCTATAGTGCATGGAATGATAAAATCCGAGCCGGCTACAGGCACCGCCAGAGGACGGTCCTTTCAGGGGCCGTGGTAGTGGAGTTTAGCCAAAAAAAGTGAGCGTCAATGCGGTGATGACGGTTAAGTTTAGACACCAAAACGACTCGTTAAGTTTAGGAAAAAGATGGTGGTTAAAACACTCCCAAGTAACGAACGAGCGTTTCCAGGGTGAAGGTATTTTGTTTTCGTCGGGAAGTGAATTCCGCTCCCCGGCTTGAAAGCGCTGTGTTTTATGTCGACACCACATTGTGCCATTTCATTATTTTCCATTGGATATTGAAGTTCATAAAAAAAGTGTTTTGGCATGGCCAGGGTGGCACTATATCCATGGTATTGCAAGGGGGATTTAATTATTGCATGTTTTGTTGTGCCTTATCAAAAAATCCCCTGGATATGGGGGATGCCAAAACGCTTGTGGGTCATACTTCCTGCCACCGCTAGGGGCGCTAATTTTTGAAACGCTCCTGAAATGGTTGTATTAGAAGGTAGGAATAAACAACCTATATCGTCGTATGGTTTGGAGGACTTTATGCTTCTTCTTTTCAGGTTATCCACAGATTAAACACATACGTCGTCCAGAAATGAACACACATACTGTGTGGCAGTTAACATGAAGAAGAATATGATTCATACCATCATTTATACTGTCAATGTTGTGTTGTTCTTCCCTCACGTAACGGCTGTTATCATGTGTTTAATAGAATTAAGAGCACAAGGAGAGGGCGTGGACAGAGCCCAGTTGATTCATGACCAGCGGGGAAGCAGCAGAGCTTTGTTGACTGTGTTCTCGTCTAACAAAAAAGTACATCTAATCTTAAACATATGGCTGAAGCCGGGGATTCATGCATGACAGCATGCAGAGTGTGGAAAAACACTGCTTTTGTGTTTTTTTTCTCAGCCAAAAATTGACGTCTGCTCCTTTAAGTCCTGCATGCTTTTTGCTGGTTTCAGACATTTGAATCAGACACTACCAAAACCCCTTTTTTTTAAGTCGACGATTGTGCCATGTCATTTTTTAACTCAAATTAACTCACTTACTTTTGGTCAAATATTTCACTGCTGCACTTTTCTGCAAGTTGGTAAGGATAGTAAGAGTAGATAAACGAATGGAAAAATCGGAAAACAAAAAATGACAGGAGCTTGTTACAGAAAGCAACAAAATGCAAACTGTTTGGTTGATTCCACAGGTATAGCATGTCCATACAATATGGGTCCAAATACTCACCAGGCTGTATTGGTGTATACTGTGTGCTCTTTTGTCAATACTTTTCAACTTCCCCAGCTGTAATACAGATTAGAACTGTATTGGACATTTTATATATATGTTTTTTTACCTGCAAAGTGAGCAACAAAGGTTCTCACTACGGCCTTTTTCACAACACTTGTTATACAAATCTTACCGAAGCTAATCACAATTTGTCTGCAATGAAAGAGTCCCGCAATCCTCTTCTGCCTCAGTAACATCTTGGCTGTCCTCAGAGAAAATTCTGCAAACGTGTCAGTCGAAGGAGTTGAGAAGCAAGCTGGGTGTTGCATATATATTTGGACTACGAGGGCTTGTTCATTTGTTTTATCTATCCCACTTTTTGTGTCCTCCGCCTCAATTTATTTGTACTGGCCTCAGCGACATCGGACTTGGCTGTAACGCGTATATATTTAAACAAGGACTGCTGAGGGTAGAGGGAAGTGTTTGACTAAACTCTAGTCGGGTCTCCTCAAACATTTAAACACGGTTCTGTCCGTGGGGGCAAGATGTTTACCTCAGCTGGTTCAGTTCCCGCTGGACACGCAGGCCGCCAGTCTCTCACTCTCAGATCTGCACTCTGGAACAGAAGAGAAGAACACGGGAAGTCAGAGAAGAAGAGTGTGCGACGGGCAGTGTTGTAATCAAGTACTTGAAAGCAGTACTTGAGTAAAAGTACCAGAAAATGACTTTTGTAGAAGTTAAAGTCACCATTTAGAATAGTACTTGAGTCTTAACCCTTGTGTTGTCTTCCATTCGACCATGTACTTTTCGTCCTGAAAATCTACACTTTTTCTGACGTTTTTGTCTCTTTTATTGACACTTTTGTCTTTTTATTTATCTTTTTTTTTACATTTACCACTTCTTTTCACTACTATTTATAAAAACCACTAACACCAACTTATTACCAGTTTTACACTCATTTTTGGAATTCCTGGTCAGTACACCTCATTTATAGGAAATTATACCTAATTCTTGAGTTAAAAAAGCAGAAATTATGAATTATTTAGACTCTTATTAAAGGAAGGATAATTACAGAAGGGTAAATGTCAATGTTCAGTCTGGTTTAGATTTTCTTTTTTTTTTCAAATGCTAATTAATTTGATTTAAAACCCCCCATAAGTCAATGAAAGTAGAGATCCTATCTTTTGTTGTACTTGCGAAGCGCGATGTATGGAATCATCCAAATGAGGTATAGAAACCCATATTTCTGATATAGACATTTTGAAAAAACGGGTCAAATTTGACCCGACGACAACGCAAGGGTTAAAGTAGCTGATATTTACTGTACTTGCAAGTAACTTTCTGATATTAAATGTACCTAATTATTTGAAATAAAAGTAAAAAAACAACTTTGATTATGAAGTCCGACATCGACAAAGAAACTTCTACTCCAACGTACAAACACATTTCTTGCAAGTGAAGAGTAACGAAGATGCTTAGAGGACACATACCGGAGTAAAACTATACTTTTTATTTAGGAAATGTATAATTAATTAAGTAATTATGTAATTGTTAATGTAAAAGAAATATGAATAACGAAGTAAAGTAGGCAGTAGATATGTGAAAATTATACTTAAGTACAGTAACTTAAGTAAGTAAGTAAGTATTTGTACAACCCTGGTGATAGGCGTAGAAAAGAACAAAGACAGGGCAGTTGCAGGAAGTAAACGAACCAACGGAGAGAAACACAAGCGTGTGAAACAAAAGGGAGTCGGTCACACACGACCAGATCATGTGACAGGAAGCACATGCTCTGATACTTTAGCCACTGACCTCTCGTACACAGGAGTGGGGGGGGGGCTCTGCAGGCCCCATCTGCACGGCCTATCCCTGGCTGTGTGCAGCGTGCAGCACCTGGCCCCACGCCAGCGCCCAACGGCCCTTTGTGGTGGCCGGAGTGGCCGGTCGGGGTCTTCCTTTGATCCCGGGCCAAGTATTCATCTGTGAAGTAAGAGGAAGAGCAAAAAAAAAAAAAAAAAGAGAGAGGGAAAAAAAAAAACAGAAAAAAAGAGGGAGGGGGGGTGGAGAAAAAATAGTCAACCTCTGCTGCCAATTATTGGAAAAACATCAAGGTCTTTTCTGTCCGTGTAAAGAGAAAGAAGAGAAACGAGGGAAGGGGAGGTAGAAGAAGAGATGGCGTTTGATGGCTTGGCTCAGAGTTAGTTGGGGGATTGAGGCGAGGCAGAAGCTGACCTGCAGGAGGTGATTACAGGTGGAGAGAGGTATTTGTCTGGCTGCTAAGACTCTAACGTTTTATGGTGTTTTTCTTTTCTTTTCTTTTTTTCCTGTGTTTTTTTTTTAAATCTTCGCCTCTCTCACTATCTCTCTCAGCCTCCCTCTCTTGCTCTTGTTGCTGCCATCCTTATCTGTGCCTTTCTGTCCGTTACCACCGTGTGCTGCTGAACCAGTTCACAAATAAAGGTCATTTCTTTGTCTCTGCTGAGGTGTTTCTATCTCTGTCCATCTGTCTGTCCATATCTCTTCAACCTTCACCATGCAACACACACACACACACACACACACACACACACACACACACTGTATATATACAGTCAAAGATTCTCCATAATTAAAGAGCGCTTTACACGCTGAGCCAAACGGTACACACTTTCCTAAATGGGCGTGGCCTTGTATGAAACTACAAGACCAAGTAAGTCGTGTGGATGGATGAAAAGTTATATTCGTGTAATTTATTCATATTTTTTTGTTGCTAAGATTATCTATTTACACAGCTAAAAGACACATTTAGCACTACCCGAGTTAGTTTCGTTAGGGCGTTTGCGAACGTTAGTTGACGTTAGCTTAAATCTGCGTCGTCAGATCTCGCGAGAGTTTGTTCCTGAGACAGAAACAGGTCTATCTGTTTCTATGAAAATTACCATTTCAGTGTAGTGAAGAATGGGTCCAATATTTAGTTTGGTGACTTTGGGGGCGAAAGAATCGCTCATAATCTGTGTTCACATTCACGTCTCCAATTGGAATCAATACACTCAGGACCTGCCGCTAGTTTCCTAAAGAGGCGTGGCAGTGGAGAAACCCACATGACACAGATACAGGAAGTTACTCTGAGTTGGGGCGTCTCGGTTCTAAACTGTCACTGATACAGTATATAAACACACACACATTATATGTCACCAGAGCAGGAAGCGAGCCTGAATGACAGCCGGTACACTGCAGAAGCATGTCAGACAAATGACGGGGATGTGATGACAACAAACAGAGGAGAGGATTACAGTGTTGTCAGTAAGCAAGACACATTTTTAAAGCCCGTGAAGAGCAGAAATAATCACATAAATGATGCAGGTTACACTTCCACAGGAACTCTAACTTGGCCTAACAAGCTCAAGGTGCTTTCTTTTATTCCTTTTTTTCTTATTCAGGCAAGAGTTTGGCTATTATATAGCACTTAGACCTGCTTTATAATAAATAAAAAAGACATGTAAATGTCACTTTTTACAATATGGGACTTTTAAGGATCATTTTGGTTTGGTTCCATCTCAAAATCCCATACTCCTATAAAAATCTTATACCTTAAAGGATCATTTCCAGTTTATTAGTTTATTAGGATTTTCATTTCTATTGCATAATGACACTGTACCCACCAAGGTAATTGCTGAGATCCTGGAACACAGTCACAATCAGACTGAAAACAGGCAGTAACAGATTAGATAGCCAGATTATCTAAGCCTGGCCGATACACTTGAGGTCAACATGATATTAATATTTAAAAGTTAATGAACCAATATTTTCTTTTTTGAACATAAACACCTAATTTAGAGCAAACATTTGATAAGGATTCCCTAAATTGGGTTATTAAAATATTGTGACAGAATGCTGTTTTTTTGGGAATGTGGATCTTTTAAGATCAATTTGAGGAGTGCCTATGGTTAGCATTTTCCAACTTTTATCCTGTCATGCTGTGTTGGACTCACACTGGTCTTGGTCTTCACTCGGTCTTGCCCTGCCTTGGTCTTGTTCTTGGGCTTGACTCGGTCTCGCCCTGCCTTGGACTTGTTCTTGGTGTTGAATTCGGTTTTACCCCCTACCGCTTCGGGATCTTCCGTTCCGTTCTTGCCTTGCCTTGGTATTGGTCTTGATTCATTGCCTTGTTTATTTCTTGCGTTGCCTTGTTCTTATTCGTGGTATTGACTCGGTCTCCCCCTGCCCTGGTCGTGGTCTTGACTCGGTCTCGCCCTGCCTTGGTCTTGTTCTTGTCTCGGTCTCAACCCCACAAAGTCTTGGTCTTGTCTCTGTCTCAATGCTCTCTGGTCTCGGTGATGACTTGCTCTTTGTTTAGGTGGTCTTGACTACAACACTGAACACCCATGCTATGAGATGACTTGAAGTATTTCCAGCAAAAAATAAATGCAAACATGTTCATAAATATAGTATATGTCATGTACACAGACAAACTACATCCTAACAGCAGTGCAGTTGCTTTAATACGAATGTTGTGGTCAGGCATTTGGTATAAGGAGCCTAAACCCTGTTCATGTGCATCACTCGCCTCCTCTCCTCTGCCTCCGTCCTGGTGGACAAAGAAACCGAACAGACAATAGAGCACGCATTGATCACCAAGGACAAGTTTCTATCACTCTCTCTCCCTCGGCCTCTCCCTCTCCCTCCGTCTGTCTCTGTGATTTTCCTTTCATGGCTGTTTTTCCTGCTGTCTCCCGAGACCTTCTCCGTCGACGAGAGAAAACACAAACTGAACATTAAAACCCCCCGCGGCCCTTTAAACACTTGTCATTTGTCCTTTGTACAAATCATGGCGAGAGTTGCTATAGAGACTGCTTTTTTTTCTGTTTTCTTTTCACCAATTCTTGTTTCATCAACTTTGCTTGTGAGACAGAGAGAAAAAGGGAGAGAGAGAGAGAGAGAGAGAAAGAGAGAGAGAGAGAAAACCACAGTCAATTATGAGTATGGGGGAATGATCAAAAACGAGCCGTTTAAAAATCCAATTTGCCACGGGGGTGTAAGACGAGAGATGAGTGAAGGACAGTCAATGTACTGCGGATCTCTGTGGGCATATTGACCAACATACAGCTTTTTTTTTTCTCTGAGAGAAGACAGATGAAAGGAACGAGAGTTTGCTTGGATGTGCAGTCCACAGTTTGATCATGACGGATTCATGATTATATTTTTCTACAGTTTTTATTTATTTTTATTTTTTGCAGCATGCTCTTACTGTAACATCGTCCGTAACGTGTAAGTATCTTTCCTGTGTCATGTTTCTGCATCTTTTGTCATTGTTTAAGGTTATGTACTGTCTATGAATGCCTGTGTGAGTGTGTGTTCATTAGACTCCCTGTACCTGCGTCCAGCCATGGGCGTTTAATCCAGCGAGCAGGCGGGGGCATTATCACACACCAGCATCACTAATCCCCATGGAATGAAACACCGACACTTTGATGTCTGCCAAAGAGCACTGCTGTAGTATTTGGAGGCAAGGCGGCGCATCACGTACAAACCATAATTAACAATCTATAGCTGGACTGGAGCCAGGCAGAGCGGTGGAGGTGCAAGGAGGGCGGAAGAAGAGAGAAAAGGAGAGAAAAAGGAGAAGGAGAGAAAGACACTGGTTGTATAGAGCCAGAGGCAGCATGGTGCAGCTTGAAAGGATGTGCTGTGTGTGTGTGTGTGTGTGTGTGTGTGTGTGTGTGTGTGTCCTATAAAAATCCTATACCTTAAAGGATCATTTCCAGCTTATTAGAAATACTTACTTTTTAAAATTTCTATTGCATAATGACACTGTACCCACCAAGGTAATTGCTGAGATCCTGGAACACAGTCACAATCAGACTGAAAACAGGCAGTTACAGATTAGATAGCCAAATTATCTAAGCCTGGCCGATACACTTGAGGTCAACATGATATTAATATTTAAAAGTTAATGAACCAATATTTGTTTTTTGAACATAAACACCTAATTTAGAGCAAACATTTGATAAGGATTCCCTAAATTGGGTTATTAAAATATTGTGACAGAATGCTGTATTGAGCAGGAAAGTTGTCAGTGCCCTATGATCACTGTGTACCTGTGACACACACATCTTATTTCTGTTCTGCAATTTCTTCTCATCAGCGGACATATGCACAATACCAAAATATGTATGTGTGTGTGTGTGTGTGTGTGTGTGTGTGAAAGAGAGAATGTATATGGGGGTTGAGGTCAGTGGTGGAATGTAACATAAGTACATCTACTCAAGTAGGCCTTAAGTACACTTTTGAGGTATTTGTACTTAAGTATTTTCTTAATTATTATAGAATTAATATTTCTATTACATGCTACTTCTACTTCACCACATTTTGGAAGCCAGTATTGTACTTTTTACTCCACTACATTTATTTGATAACATTAGCTACTAGTTACTTTACAAATTCTGATTATTAATACAAAATATCAATCTAATAAGTAAGGGATCATTTAGAGCGAGCCCTCATTATTGCGAATTAGAACCCCGACAGGGTTATGCAGGACTCAAATCCATCTGAAGGGGTTCAATTCGCAATAATGAGCGGCTCGCTCTGCATTATCCAGCTTAATATTACACGGCTACTCATACTGTTACCCGCTGATGATGCCTGCATCACGATCGGGACAGTTAACTTTACTGCTTTACTTTGAGCCAGTGGTGGAGCGGTGGGGGGGGGGGTGCTCTGGCTTCTGGTGTTCCAGCCCTTAATGTTTTCTCAAAATCCCTGAATTTAGGCCGACTTTACCGTATTTCGGAGGCTGTTGCGGGCTATGTTTTAAAGCTAAAGTGAAGCTAGATATTGGTATCATATGCAACTAAATAGCGCTCCAAAGTTAGGTTAAATTTTGGTGAGGGAAAATCTGGCAAGGTCATTTTCAAAGGAGTCCCTCAACCTCTCACCTCCCTGAATAAAAATGGGATCTATGGGTACTCACAAGTCCCCCCTTTACAGACACACATACTTTATGATAATCCTCGCAGGCAACAATAACAAATGGTTTACAGATTTTAAAGGCATTCTATTAACAAATTGCTTAAAAAATTAGTGCATATAGATTCAAGATTCAATACTTTATTGACATGCAACTAAGTTGCTAGGTCAATTTGGTGCAGTGTGCTCATTACAAAAGACAAAGCATTCATAGTAAGACAGTCAATACCCATTAAAAACATATGTAGACAACCCCCACCCCCCCCGCCCCCGTGCCTCCCACTGATAAATGCATACCATTAAACCCATAAAAAGTGCCAGTGCTGAAGGGCACCCTACAAGTCAGTGCAGTCACGAGTTATAAAGTGTCAGTGTATTGTATAGCTACCATGAATGGGAACAAAATGCCCCCGAAATGAGCATGCCCCCAGGCCCCCTTAGGCTTGGGCTGAGCCCCGAGTATTTACAACATCTGGCTCCGCCCCTGCTTTGAGCACGCCAGTCGCCCTGGTGAGTGAGCTTACCACGATGGAGCTAATGCTCTATTTGCACTGTGCCCATTAGCGCTGTTAGCGATCCCTGTCCCCCCGTCTCTCTCCCTTTGTGATCCGCTGATCAGCCGTACAAGCTCCATATGAGCACAAATATTGATTTAAAAAACATTTTATTGATTTTAAAATGGTCTGCCAGAGTCTATAATCAGAACTTTGTCCCTGTCAACTGGTCTGTTATACTTAGCAACAATCAGTTATACAGAAATAGCAGACTGCAGAATGCCGTAATTGACCAATCAGAATCAAGTATTCAACCAAGCCGTGGAAAAAATTATTATTATCATATAGATTAAGCTGCCCGGCAGTATATAAAGTATCTGAAATTAGCCCAAGATTTACCAGCTGCTTTATCAGTAACGCCTACGCATGAATGCATCACTAATATTATTATATACAGTACAGGCCAAAAGTTTGGACACACCTTCTCATTCAATGTGTTTCTTTATTTTCATGACTATTTACATTGTAGATTCTCACTGAAGGCATCAAAACTATGAATGAACACATATGGAATTATGTACTTAACAAAAAAGTGTGAAATAACTGAAAACATCTTATATTTTAGATTCTTCAAAGTAGCCACCCTTTGCTTTTTTTGATAACTCTGCAAACCCTTGGTGTTCTCTCAATGAGCTTCATGAGGTAGTCACCTGAAATGGTTTTCACTTCACAGGTGTGCTTTGTCAGGGTTAATTAGTGGATTTTTTTCCCTTATTAATAAAAAAGCAAAGGGTGGCTACTTTGAAGAATCTTAAATATAAGACATGTTTTCAGTTATTTCACACTTTTTTGTTAAGTACATAATTCCTTATGTGTTCATTCATAGTTTTGATGCCTTCAGTGAGAATCTACAATGTAAATAGTCATGAAAATAAAAAGGAAACGCATTGAATGAGAAGGTGTGTCCAAACTTTTGGCCTGTACTGTAGGCTATATATATATATATATATATATATATATATATATATATATATATATATATATATATATATATATTAATTGAAATGGGCCATTCTATTCTGCATAATGAGTACTTCTGGGACTTTAAGTATATTTTGATACTTTTACTTAGGTAAGATTTTAAAATGCATGAGTTCTACACTTTGGTATTGCTACTTTTACTTTTAGGTACTGTTAGGGCACTCCCTCATACTCTGCTTCTGACTGGCTAGTAGTCCTTACCTAGGTACTGCAAATGTGCGACTCCCAACAGAGGTCTCACTCTGTAGCTAAAACAGAGAGCTCAACACACAGGGTGAAAAGAGGAGCTGCAGCAATGTGCAGTACAACAAAAATATGGTGTTTTTTGAAAATTAAACCACATAAACCTATTCTGGTACAACCTCTAAATACAATTAAGAACCTGAAAAGGAGCATAATGTGAGCACTTTAAGTAAAAGTACTTGTTCCCCCCTGGTCGATGGAGCTTGAATATATACCAGCAAACACACTAATGTGGAATCCGTGGACAAGTGTTTCTTCAGTGATCAATGCTGGACTCACACTGACACACTCACATGCTGTAACAACAGTGTCGTTGTCTTAGTAACAACCTGCCGGGAGCCCAAAGAACACAGCGTGGTAAAGGAAGTACTGGACAACAAAATGAAGCCGTATGAAAAATTCAGGCCCTCCAACGCCAACACACATACAAAAAAAAACACACACACACACACAAAGCAAGATTCCTCATGCCACCTACACACATTCTGGTGAGAAAATGTCTCACTGCGTGCCAGTGTTCATCCCAACACGTGTGTGTGTGTGTGTGTGTGTGTGTGTGTGTGTGTGTGTGCATCCGTGTTGCACAGACTATAACACATACACCTCGTGTAAGAGGATAAAACACCAAAAACCAAAGACTTTCATCAAAGCAAGTGAGAGAGGATGTCAGAGATTTTTTCTAAAGATGAAAGCCAGGGATATTCTCTCATTTCGGCTCATCTCCCCCTCTCTCTCTTTCAAAATCCTTGAAATATCATCCATGTTTCTACGACAAAGAGAAAGAGAGGAAAGAGAGAAGGAAAGAGTGAGAGAGAGAGAGAGAGAGAGAGAGAGAGAGAGAGAGAGAGAGAGAGAGAGAGAGAGAAAGAAGGGGGTGGGGGGGTAAAAGTTATTTACGTCCCACACTGTGTTATGTGGTCTGTCACTTCTTATTTTCTCCAAGGGCTGTCCAACTGGAAGACTTCAGTCAACTCTCTCCAAGCCTGTATTTGCTGAGGTAATTACAAAGTGACAGCTTCAAATCCTCTGACACACACACACACACACGCGCCACACACACACACACACACACACACACACACACACACACACACACACACACACACACACACACACACACACACACACAGCCAACTATGGGTAAATATGGTAATACGGCTCTGTAGCCTTTCAGATTCTGAGCTCAGTTAGGTAAAACCTGAGATGTGCATCTCTCGTTTCATTCAATCAACAGCTAACATAACTGCATACATGTAGATGACCTTTCCCCATGTGCACTCAGCAGAATCCCAAAAAGTATTCAATGATTAATAATCCTAATAATTATATAAGATGGGGAGGGAATTGAGTCGATGAAGCGAAAGGCATTTTAGTTGGCTATCTGCGTTCCCCATAAAACATGTGTGGGATGCAAACACACACACCCACTCACACATACACACACATACACGTCTACCTCCCATATTCACTTAGAGGTGATTGTAAGAACATCTTTGATCTTTTTTTTCCCTTTCTTCTTCAAGGAGATGCATTGCCTGTACACATAATCCATGACAGACATAATGTGATTTGGTAGTATCTCTAAATGGCAGGGAAAAGCAGCTGACAGAAATTAATAAGTTACCGCAGCAATGACGGGAACTGGAAGAGGAGGGGTTGGGAGGAGATGGTGGAGGCGGTGGGCTAACCTGGCAGCGAAACACACAGATCATCAAATTATCTTTTGAGGCGTATCGTCATGGTAAAAGTCGCATGCAACCTGCCCTATCTGCAGCTGCACACAGCGCTGGTCTGTCGTCTCCAGTTTGGATCATTACTCCAAAAAATGAGGTAGAAGTCACAGGCTCTATGTGGGGACCTCTTTGCCTTTTTTTTGTCAGTTCAGGCCAGATCTGCACAAGGAGGGCTTCAGATCGGCTCTTTGAACTCACCATGAGGCCTCATGATTGAAATTGGAATGCTGCCCATAGGCTCTGAGACAGGAGTCACTGCTATGCAAACACGTGCATGGGTGCATAGCTACGTGTTTTAAAGACTTTCACTCTGCCATTTTTATGCAGAGACCTTTTGCTTTTTTTGGTGACCAATTGCAAACTGTATTGACCGAGGTGACGCAGGCCTGTGCTATTACAGAAACGTCCTATCTTAAGTCTGCAGTTGACATAGAAAGTGTCTAAGATAGGATTTTTGCCCAATCAGGTATTACAGAAGCAAATCCTAACTGACTTTAGGAATCCTATCTTATCTTACTTCATCCTAGCTTATCCCTATCCCCGGTAGGAAATCCTAAATACTCATCGGCAGTCAATGCGGGGCTTACAGTAATAAATATGTGAAATACATAAGAATTACAATCACTTTTCGTATCTTCAGTATATGTTCGAATGGTTCATGAGAACAACCTGTCCAGTTAGCGACGGAGAGCGTAAGTAGTCACTACAACTTCCAGCATCACATATTTCATAAGGATACATGAATGAATTTTGATGTGCCACATTCTGTTCTGACTGGGCATTACATCTAGACGTAGTCCACCTCGAAATTTGTAATATGAATGTCAAGTGTTGTAGTACTCGAGATCAGTCTTTTTTGAAGGTCTCAGTCTCGTCTCGGAATCTGCAGCCAGACTTGCGAGCTGGAAAAACCAAACTCTGGTCAGGCCAATCACATCGTGTATAGAGTCGGTGGGCGGGGCTTATGGCTGCTGCTGCTGGGAACAGAGGTCTTCTGGAAGACTTGGAGTTAAGCTTTTCTTTGAGAAAAGAACAAAGAACGGCACTGAAGTCATTCTTAAAAAAGGAAGATGTGTTCGGAGTTTTGCCGACCGGATACGGCAAAAGTTGAATCTATCAACTAGCTTCTCTACCTTCTTCGTTGCTCTGCCTGGTTGTAGCGCTATCCTATTACGTGCAGAGGGAATTTGAAAGACAAAAGTTTATCCCGCCCCTCGGATTGAGCCCTGCCAGTGGTGAGTTCCCAGACCCAACATCTTGATGTGGGTCTGGCTTGTCAGGCTATGGGACTCGCCCTGGTCTGGTCTTGGTTATGACTTGGTCTCAGTTTAGGTGGTCTTGACTACAACATTGATGAATGTATTTTTTTTTTTTTTTTTTTCAATGTATGGACAGTGAAACCATATCCAAGTTCTACCTGAACAAGGTTGTCTGACATCGGTTCCAGTTGAACTGTGGTACAGTCTGTGTGCAGTCACAAAGTAATCCATGCTCCCACTGGAAGAAATCTAATTTGCCCATGTCACTGCATCATCATTATTGACACTTGTGTAGATGATAAGCAGAGAATGGCTTTCAAGACGGTAGACGATGTCACTCCTTTGCTGACCATCCGGCTCGATACAGTCCCATCAGCCATGATCATGTGTTTCCACCCACCCCTACATTGTTCTCCATTTTTATTGCATAGACCATCCTTGTTTCCAGGCAACAGTGGTAAACAGCTGCACTATGATAGGAAACTTATTACGTAAATGTGCCACAAAAAACAGTAAACAAGTGTGAAAACAGAGCAGCGTGGTTACAGCATGTGTGGGCACGTTTACATGCACAAACGTGCATGTGCAAGGAGGTAAGCTGCTGTGTGTGTTCCTGCACAAGTCACATCATCTGGATTTGATTTGCGGTCTGATATGTATAGAAGAATGTGTCTTCTATACGTATCAGACCGCAAATAAATAATATCAGACCGCAAAATTTAAAAAAACTAATCATATGCCAAACTTTATCTAATTTAATGAAGTGCACAAATGTTACTTCGCTATCAAATAGCCACAGGGAAGGGAAAGGATTTTTAAGGTGGCAGATTTGTCCATGGCCAGTGGGGAGAAGTGGGCCAGATGTAGCTTTATGGGTTGCTGTTGGCTTAGATATGTGTGTGAGAGCCTGAAAGACAGACAGACAGACAGACAGACAGACAGACAGACAGAGAGAGGGATCAGTGATGGAAAGCAGAAAGAGAGAGTATGAGGGAAGGAGGTATGTCATGCTTTCCAAACAACTCAGCAAGACTCTGATTTATTTGGCAACTGCTAGATGGCGGTCTGAGTACAAGAGGCCACCTACACCAGTGTCTGACCTCCGACCTGCTCCATCTTCAGGAATGAACTCAGCTGTCCTTTGCTAAATCTACACCCAGACAGGAGGGATGAGCTGTTATTGGGTAGAACACACACAGGCAACCATACCCACAAACACACACATGCTTGCATTTAGGCCACAGCAAACACACGTACAAGTGCGTGTGTGTGTGTGTGTGTGTGTGTGTGTGTGTGTGTGTGTGTGTATGTACCCAAACACCCATATGTGAATGCCAGTGGTGGGAGAAATATCCTTTACTTAAGTAAAAGTACTAATACCGCACAGTAAAGAATACTCTGTTACAAGTGAAAGTCCTGCATTGAAAATGTTACTTAAATAAAAGTATGTAAGTATGACCAGGATAATGTTCTTAAAGTATTAAAAGTTAAAATCCTCCCATTTTAGAAACTGGAAACGATCCAAACAGTTCTGTCAATCAGCTGAGTGTTTAATGGTCTAATCATTTCAGCTGGACTTGTAGGCCGTTATATTGTTAGGTAGTTTAATGTATAATAAAACATATTTTATGAACTACTTTGTACATGTGTTTTGTGAGCAAATATTTTAATTTGTAAAGTAATTAGTAACCAAAGCTGTCTGATGAATGTAGTGGAGCAAAAATTACAATATTTTTCTCTGAGACGTAGTGGAGTAGAAGTAGAAAGTGGTATGAAAAGACTCAAGTGAAGTACAAGTACCTCAAATTTGTACTCAAGTGCAGTATTTGACTAAATCAAACATTCTATCACTGGTGAATGCAGCACATGGACATCGTCCAATAGAAAAAGATGAAGAAGAGGAGAGGAGATATCATTGGGCCAATTTTACATTTACATTGTTTTTACTGTGTTTCTACTCTTAAGTATTTCTCTATAAAATGAAATAGTCATATATAAATAATCAAAAAGTTGGAATAAAACATTCATTATAGTCATTATGTATTAGTTTAACACTTCAAAACTTAATCAGGACTGTGTAGGTGTGGTGCTAAACTCTGACTGGTGCACAGAAGTATGTGACATCACCTTTTGACAAATGAGCCCCGCCTACTTCAACTCAGTGAGAAAAGGAAAGAAAAAAACAGAAATACAAAAAAATCTATTGTGAATATAATTACCAAAACATTTCGAACTTTTGCAGGAAATAGTGTATTCTTCTAGGATCCAATTGCCCGTAGTAAAAAGCTGATTGAGAAAATTCTGATTTTTCAGGGCCTTTGAAAGATTAGTTCACCCAAATTACATAAACACAAAAATGTATTGCTTTAATCAACTCAAGTAGTATTTAGCCATGCAGACAGTTCTGGTTTTATTTGGACAAGTTTTGAGACATCTGTCACTGAGATGTGTTCAGCTGTGGGGGCGGGGCTTCAGGGCTTCACTGCTCTTAGGCCACGTCCACACGTACCAAAACCATCTTACCCACCCACCCCCCCGTCTTCCCTGGCATTGTTTCAAGAATGTTTGCGTCCAAATGGATCCATTTGTAAATGACTCAACACGCTACTTCATATTCCAGGCCTATAGGTGGCGCTGTTTCTGACAGTAGAAGAAGAAACCAAACAGCCCTAGTAACCCTAAAAGTCAGGACACACCAGCCAGACAGCCGACCGTCGACAGAAAAGCCAGTCGAAATGATCAGTCTCCCCGAGTTGGTCCAAAAAGTGCCACAGAACCCACCAAAGAGACGAGACGTAATACGCCTCCATAACAGCAGGCAGTGCTAATCTGTATTGTTGCCCAAAAAAATTAAAATTAAAATGAAAAATGATTGGACGAACGCGTCACGTGGGTTTGTTTTCTCCGGAAATTCAAAGCCAGACTGTCATGGCGGCCGTTCAGAATACGATCTCATATTGTACTAAAATAGTTCACTGAAACATGTTTCTGAAAACATTTGAAGAGAGAAATAGGCCGTGCAGTTGCTTAATCTGTCTTCATTTCAGATCAACAAAGGTCAGTTTAAAAGATTTTCGTCAGATTTTGAGAGAATCTAGTCACGCTCATTCCGCTCGCCATTTCCGGGTGAGTCCTGACTGCCCTGCCGCCAACTGAACATGTCAGGTCGGCCAAAATGAAGGCCGACAGCCCCCCAGACTGACGACGGCATGGGACACTCCGAACAGATTTGAGTCACGATTTTCGGCCCTGTGTGTCCCAGGCTTTACAGGCTCAGTATCTTCTCCAGCAGGAACACAAGCACGTCGTCCGCCATTGTTGTTGTTATGAGACGTCGTCGCGGGGTAAGAGCTCGAAGGCTAGAGGTCAAGGGGTGTGGCGATGACATCATCGATACACAAGTATGCGGCTTCACCGTCCAAACGAAGACGCGAGGGCAGCGTTTTTTAGAATTTTTTCACCCTGGGACCAGGTTTCAAAAATAGTGAGGCAGTGCGTTTACAGGATTCTTTTGGACGATCGGCCAAAACGACGCAAAATGTGCGTTTACACCAAAAAGTGTTTCCGTGTGGATGGCACCTTAGTCAAGCATGTCGTCCACCAGCAATTAGCCTATTTGGAAATAAATACCTCTGCTACTGTAAGTGTAGTCTCGCTTTGCCAGACCTCGCTTTGCCAGGGTCTGGCTAGTCCACACAGCATTCCGGGATGGGAGAAAAAGGTGCTCTGGTTTATTGGCATGTCTTTAAACCAGTCACAGTTGTCATTTGCTGTGCTAAGCGACGGACCGAGCAATGGTGCCTCTTCAAAATAGTCTTGGGAAGGAACTTGTTTTGGTGGAACATGTCTACGTTCAAAAGTAGTTTTAGTCGTGCAACAGAAAACTCAGATTGGACAGATAGTCTAGCTAGCTGTCTGGATTTACCCTGCAGAGATCTGAGGAGCAGTTAACCATAGTCACAAATCTACCGGAGTTTAATTTCAATTCAATTCAATTCAATTTTATTTATAGTATCAAATCATAACATAAGTTATCTCGAGACACTTTACAGATAGAGTAGGTCTAGACCACACTCTATAATTTACATTTGTAAATTGGCATTATTTAAAATGCCAACACAAAGGAAGCCCAAGATCCAACGGAGCAATCCTGGAAGTGGAACGTCAAGGATATAGACTACTGTAAGTGTAGTCCACTGTGTGTGTTTCTGATGGAAACATGCTGGATATACAAACTCTAACTCAAATTGTGTAAGTTTGCCAACTAACTTATAACATTAATAACATTACCGCCGGCAAATTACCTCAGCTAATTAAATCCACGCTTTCACATTACTTTACAACCGCGGCGATTCTGTCAATGCAAGCGACTAATTTTAATTACACCTGTTTGGAAATAGTACCTCCTCTGAGGATTATTCAGAGCAACAGGAACATAGTTTCTGATAAAAGACAAGTTGCAGGTGGCTTTTTAAAAAGTCAATTTACAATGCTTGCATTTCAAACTAAATCGTATTCATCTCATTCTAATGAGGTGGAGGCTGAAATCTCAAAGATGTCTGAGACATCTGAGAACCTGGACCAAAGCTCTGCATGGATAGATCCCGCCAGAGGCAAGTGAGAAAATACGTATGTAAAAATGATAATTTGGGTGAAATGACACTTTGATGTGTTTTAGGCCCTGTCCTACTTTTATCTTCCATCCCTCCTTCTCCCCTTTCCCCATACAGATGGTTCTGTGCTGAGACCTTGGACAGATACACACACTCGTATACACACACTCACACGTCCATCTGCTTGCACTTAGACTGTCGTAACTCTCATTCTCTGTCTCACACACTCTTTTCTTCTCTCTCTCTCTCTCTCTCTCTCTCTCTCTCTCGCTCTCTTGCTCTCTCCGGCTCTCATCTCTTCCTCCCTTTGTCGTCCCTATTGTTGTTTCCATGCCTTTGAAACTTAAAAATATCCCACCCCGATTGTTTCTGTACATTTTGTTACCATGGTGATTGCCGTGTAGAGCAAGCAAAAGCAGTGTGTTTGTGTATGTACGCATGTATAATGTGGGTTTGTGTGCCAGTAGCAGTGCTATCAGCCAAGCACCGAGGCTAAAGCTATTTTCCAAGGAAACAACAACCAGAAGGAGAAACACCCATCATCCCCTTTCTTAGGTTGTCCTTCCCGCCTTTTTTCTCCTCTTCTAATCTCTCATTCTCCATCTTTTTTTTCTGGTCCCTCCTCATTCTCCTTCATCCCTATCTTTTTCCAATGCCCCATTCCTCTCTCTCTCTCGCCCTTCCATCTTCCAGCCCCTCCCTCTCCGCGCCAACCTTCAAACGCCCTCCATCGCCCTCCTGCACCCCATGGCAACAGCCGAGAGAGGGAGCGAGGAGGAGAAAGACAGAGGGAGATTGACAGGAGGAGACTGAGAAGGTCTTGTGGGAGTTGTACTGTACAGTATGTGGTAGTGATCAGGCTGTTCTCATGAACCATTCCTCCATGTACAAACCCCAATTCTAGTGAAGTTGGGACGTTGTGTGAAATGTAAATAAAAACAGAATACAATGATTTGCATATCCTTTCCAACCTATGTATATTCAATTGAATACACTACGAAGACAAGATATGTAATGTTCAAACGGAAAAACATTGAATTGATGTCCTGCAACACGTTCCGAAAAAGCTGGGACTCAAAAAACACCTGTTGGGAACATTCCACAGGTGAACAGGTCAATTGGTCATGATTGGATATAAAAGGAGTATCCCCAAAAGCAGATGGGGCGGGTTTCACCACTTTTTGAACAACTTCGTTGAGAAAATAGTCCAACAGTTTAAGACCAAGGTTTACCAACATACAATTGCAAAGAATTTAGGGATTTCATCATGTACAGTCCATAATATCATCAGAAGAGTTAGAGAATCTGGATAATTCTCTGCACGTATATGGCAAGGTTGAAAACCAACATTGAATGCCCGTGACCTTCGATCCCACTGCATTAAAAACCGACATCATTATGTAAAGGATATTACCACGTGGGCTCAGGAACACTTTGGAAAACCATTGTCAGTTAACACAGTTGGTCGCTACATCTACAAGTGTAAGTTAAAACTCTACCATGCAAACCAAAAGCCATATATCAACAACACCCAGAAGCGCCGCCGGCTTCTCTTGACTGACGCAAAGTGGAAAAGTGGGCTGTGGTCTGACATTTCAAATTGTTTTATTGAAATCATGGACGTCATGTCCTCCGGGCCAAAGAGGAAAAGGACCATCCAGGTTGTTGACAGCGCAAAGTTCAAAAGCCAGCATCTGTGATGGTATGGGGGGGTGTTAGTGCCCATGGCATTGGTAACCTGCACATCTGTGAAGGCACCATTAATGCTGAAAGGTACATGCAGGTACAACATATGGTGCCACCCAAGCAAAGTCTTTTTCAGGGACATCCCTGCTTATTTCAGCAAGACAATGCTAAGACACATTCTGCACGAGTTACAACAGCGTGGCTTCGTAGTAAAAGAGTGCGGGTACTAGACTGGCCTGCCTGCTTCCAGACCTGTCTCCTTTTGAAAATGTGTAGCGCATTATTAAGCGCAAAATACAACAACGGAGACCCCGGACTGTTGAGCGACTGAAGTCGTACATCAAGCAAGAATGGGAAAGAATTCAAAATGAGTGAATATTTGCAAAAAAAAAATAAGTTTGAACATTAAATATCTTGTCTTTGTAGTGTATTCAATTGAATATAGGTTGAAAATGATTTGCAAATCATTGTATTCTGTTTTTATTTACGTTTTACACAACGTCCCAACTTCATTGGAATGGGGGTTTGTAGTTACAAAAAGTAAACCACCGTAATCAAATGTATTCCACATCTTTTTTAAGAGCGCTCACAGGGCTTTCAACCCAGGGAGCGGAGTTTGCGTCCCGGGGTAAACACGATATTTCACAAGACACAAGATTTTCACCAAGGAAACGTGTCAGTGTCCCGGGAGTAGGGCTGGTTACCGAACTTCCATACTTTTTAGGCACCGACCAAATTATCTCCTTAGTATCGAGAATTGAAAAATGCCTCGTCATTCAATATCAAATTTCAATACCAAGGAGTAAATCTCATCAGCGTCAGTGAGTCAATAAGCAGGCAGCATGCTGGTCTGTCTAAGGTTACACGTCGTAGCTGGATGCAGGAAAAACTTTGTAATGTTATAATTTATTTTCTTAGTATAAAAGTAACGGTATCAGTGCCGGTATCAGACCACAATCTTTTCTTTATCTCTTATCTCTATCATTTTCGCATGACGCTCACCTTTAATCGGCTAAACTTAACTGAAACACCCGCTCAAAGTCAAAATTTCCGGCTAAACTCAACTAGCAACGGCCTCTGAAACGACCATAACCTCACGGTGCTCTGAAGCTGGCTCCCAGTGACCTACTGTCAGCTTAATTGACCTGTAAAGTCTGCTAAACTTATCGGTCGTCACGTGACGACCATCATACAAATGGGTGTGCATAAGTTTTCGTACAATATCATATGGACCTGTTCATGAGAATGTGTTGCAGGAAGTGATACTGAATGAATGGCCGGACTCATCTGGCCCCGCACATTGCACCTGCACTGACAGCATCACTATAGTCAGCTTATACCTCATCACCACCAGCAGCCTGGGAAACCAACACACACACACACACACACACACACACACACACGCACACACACACACACACACACACACGCACACACTCATTCCTTCTCTAATCGTTGGCTTTTTCTGTGTGTTTATTTGTGTGTTTGTGATGAACAGGGATTCATATTTTATGTTTTGATGACGTCTCGCCTTGAAATATGCGCATGTGTAACTATTTGGCGAAGCATTTGCACAAATGCCCCCAGTAAATATGTGCACACGCTCAGTGATGGATAGATTGATTTCAATTTGTGTGTATTCTTGTGTGTCATCAAATTAGAATCATATCATTCTACCATACGATGTCCCCTGCTGTTCTGTGCACATGGAATTATGCTCATATGCGGCTCTCTCTGTGTTTGTGTTTGTTTAAAGCCATGCGAGAGTTCATTTCTGCTGATCAAGGGAGCAATAGGCTCTTTTAATCTCTGGGTGGTCCCTATGTGCATCCACAACCCTGGGCTGAAAAAAGTGGATCTCAGCAGCCTATTACACTTAGCCAGGGATTACTGAAACCACAATATGATATTGATTGATATATTTCTTCCTGCTTTCAGTCTGTTAGGTGATAATATACAACCAGAGGGAGTTTTTTTTTTTTTAAATGGATAACAAAGTGCTGAAACAGTAAGGGAGAGAGAGGCATCTGCCAAAATACAGGATCTGATGTTACTGCCCTATGGTGAAATGCCTACACAGACGCCTGGCTCAGCTGTTAAAGGATCATTCTTTGTTATTACAACGTGGCGTGGGTCCCATAATAATTTGACAGTTTGAGTATTAATCCCTCCATTAGCCCGTGTCTATACCGCAAGTGTGTCTGATGCATTTTTTACTCGCATATTTCACCAATAGATACGCTCTCATTTTGATCTATGCAGGCAGACCTGGGTCTCACAGGCGTAAACACAACCTGAAGCATTTATTTACATCATTTTTATTTTTTTATTTCTTCGACAATACCACACAGTGAGGTTGATGCCCAACACTACAATTAACACTATAAAAAATCAATACAATAAAACACTACAATTTTCTATCCGCTGCTGTATCTTTTTACAGACGTGCTCTATGTGAGGAGTCCATGATAGATTATGATCTATCATGGACTCCCAGATATTACAATGTTGATGTGTGCGGTGACTCTGATCCAAAACAGTTGCTTTGCGAGCCGTAAAAACCAAAACCAAGAGCACAAAGACACTAAGGGTCCTATATTGCACCCGGCGCGGCGCAGCGCAAAGCCCGACGCAAGTGTCTTTGCTGGTTTAAGACTGACCCAGTTGTCAGTTTCCCGTCCAGCGCCCACGTCGTTTAAATAGTAAATGCACCTGCGCCCATCTTTGCGCCCATGGGGGTGCTGGTCTTACAGGGAGGTGTGTTCAGCTGCATTCTTGGCGTATTGCTATCTTGAGGCAGCGGGAAGTCATCGCGCCATTGACCACCAAAAACCTGGTCTAAAGTCAATAGCGCAGCATTTCATTGTTATTTTAACAGCAAATTAGTAAAATGCGCCTAGGTTCGTGCACAGCGCGCGCACACTATGCTTGTTACACACACACACACACACACAGGGAAGCGCAGCAGCACACAAACATGCAAAAGATTACAAATAAAAATATTAGGGTGCAAATCCACCATCATAACAGCAATGCGCCAAGATACAAACACGCCTGGCTTTTAAAGGGAATGGGAGATGACACTCTGATTGGTTTATAGCATGTTACGCCCCAAACACATCTATGAATTAATGAAGACACTAAGTACAACCCTTTTGAACCATGCGCAAAAGTGGATTTGGACACGCCCTGCGCTTCACGCCGTGCGCTTAGATCGTTAAAATAGGGCCCTAAGATGCTTTGAGGTCTTTCGCAATAAACTTCCCTTACTGTTAACATTAAAATATTGATGAGTGTAGCTTTAAAAAAAAAAAAGTCTGGATAGGGTGTGAAACAGAAAAATGTGGCCACACCTGTTTTGTGTACACAGAGAGAGAAAACCAGGTTCCTAACTGTAGAGAGGTAGAGAGGGATAAAGTAGCTCTGTGTTGTCACTCCCAGCTTGCCAGTCCCATTTAAGACAGTGGATGGTGAGCGTATTCTGATAAGCTTCTTCCAGTAAGTCTTGTGTTTCCGTGGCTGGTAATTACCTCTCCTGGACACTGACCAGGGTGAAACATAAATCCTGTGTGGACTGGAAGGATGATGGCTTTAGCTAGTGGCAGATGTGACACACACATGCGTACGCACACACACACACACACACACACACACACACACACACACACACACACACACACACAGGAGCTTTCTCCTTAGCTACCTGATAAAGGCCTTTCAGCCAAATAAAGTCTCCAGCCTGAAATATATGTACCCACAGCAGATGTAATGTATCCTCATTCTTTGCTTCTCTAATACTTGTAGCACTGTGCAGCTGTTGGGTCTGATCACTTCTGATACTGCCTCTCTCTCCTCCACCTTCCCAATCCCTTCAAACAAACTTGTGTTAATGAAAATACATTCCTGGGTTTGGCGGATTTTGCAGTTTTTCCTCCCACTGTCATCTCTACTTCTCTGTCCAGGTTTTTTTTTTTTTTTTTTTGGAGTAGAAAAGTGCTGAAGCTCCAGTGGCACCCATTTTAAGAAGTGCTGACGCCAGAGTGCTGAGCATTTCTGTGTGCACTGAATGAGGAATGCATCTCCAACCGGCTTAAAGAGAGAGGCAGAGAGAGAGGGGTCGAGGTAGCGAGGGGAGAGGTAGGTAGAAAGGATGGGGGAGAAAGGTAGAAGTGAAGAAGTAAAAGAAGATAGAGAGTGGTAGAGAGAAATACATGAAAGAAAAGAAAGACAAAGACAAATGCAGCAAGTGTACGACCAAAAATATCATAAAAAAAAAACATATCCAGGCACTCAAGGTTACAAAATGTAAAAGGCCTTAAATTTATTAGAAGTACACCTTTTAAAATTCTACTTTTAAATGTCTTGCCAACCTTTTTATTTTTATATCCAACCCTGAGTGCCTGGATATGGGTTTCTATGACTTTTTTGGTCATAACTCTTCCGCCTCTCCATGAACTGTATTCCCTTCCATGAGCACCAGTGTTTAAAAGGATAACAGAAGTGCTCCTGCCACTTTTTTTTTTATTACATGCACCCAGTGTTGGGTGTAACGCGTTACAGTAACATAACTGCTTTTTCTGGTAAAAAGTAGTGTAACGCGCTACTACTGAAAATGTGGTAACGAAACGTAGTTCCTTTTTTCAACTCAGCGCAACGTTACTTTTCCCAGGGACAGATTTGACAGCGACACTGCCTTCTCAAAAGCTCCACACGGTACGTGACAGAGGCTGGTAGTCAATCATGGCAAGCGAGAAGCAGCCAAAGCTAACTTTTGAGAGTTTTGAGCTTCGTGGCTTTTTGCTGGACGGCTGGCGCTCTGAGCCAGGCAGACACAAAGCTGACAACCTCACATATGGATGCGGTGGAGGTGGGCTCATACATACACGCAGCGGACCGCTGTGGACTTGTGTTGGTTGCACGGACACGCAAGGATTTCCCGAAAAGAGGGTGTCTACGACAATGTGCGGACCATCGTGGCTGCGCGACCTGTACAAGTTGATACAGACATTACATACACAGATACACTAACACCGTTTAGTGCCGATGTGCATTCAACCCGCGCTGGACTCGTTCATAATGAAGTGAGTCCAGTGAATGAGTAGAGAATCCATTCTGCAGTGCAGTGGAGTTCAGACGCTTCACAGATAAACCATAGATAGGCTTTATGGTCAAAGATACTTTTTGTATGATTAACTTCAGTCTCTGCCAGAGACGCCTGCTTTTAAAAGTAACGTAAAAATAACGAGTAAGGTAAAAAGTTACTTTCCATAGGGTGTAACTAAGTAAAGTAACGGATTACTTTTTTAAGAAGTAATGAGTAACAAGCAATTACTACTTTTTAAAAGTAACTTCCCCAACACTGCATGCACCATATGTATTGCACCATTATCATCAATGCAGCTCTGCCATGTAAACAGTCAAGAACTCCCCTGTTCTCAACACCAGGGCAACAGCAGACTATTTCCAGACACTGGTCTTCAGCAGAACATAGACCTTCCGATTATTGCAAGCATGTAGAGTGGCAGGTCATATTTATTTGGTCATTGTTATGCACTCCCCCTTGTTTTTCCTTTTTTCGGCATGTCTTGACAACAACATCAGCCAACATCGTAGTTTCTTTCTGCTTCACTCCGATCCACTCTTAAAACCCCGGCAAAACCAGTTTGTTGGCATAGCTACACGTAAGTGTCGACTTAAAATGACATTTAGGCGGATACGTTGGTCTGGTCTGGACTGTTGGTCTGATTGGTTAGGGAAAATGTAATCCCCCTCCCAGACGGATATCAGTTAGATTAGAGGCAATATCAGATAGAAGATAGAAACTGAGTGTACCCACATTACTTGACAGCATTATTGTCAGTGTTGGCTTAGGTTGGGCGATTGGAGGAATATATTGGCTATCGGCCTTTGGCTGGGCCCATCGCCGGTTGTTTTTTTGGGGCAATTTCTGGGTGCGAGTGAGAACTAAAGCCAGCAGTGGAAAACAAGAAACCGGTATATTTTCACATGCTTAGGATTTAATTAGACCAAGCCGGAGTTGCTGATTGTTGGAACAGTAGAAAGACTAACCAAGACAGGTTTGATGAGTGTTATTTTGTTTCTGTCCAGGTTTGCTGACTTGTGTTTTTGCCTTAAGTTAACAAGGCAATCTTAGTCTGGTGTAAAAAACATCTCACACAATTGACTGGAAAGTCCCACACGCAAAAAAAACATGTTCTAACAAATTATTTCACTTTTAAGAGACTGATCTCTAGCAACACAGCAAACACAGAGATTAAAGGGTTTTACCTTACAACATCCTAAGAACATCCTTATGGTGATTTCATGCAACTTTCTAGGGCATCCTAAGATAAAAATTTGAGGGAAGCCTTAGCCTAAGTGGTTTCTTGCAACCAGTCACTGATATCAGGCAAGGTTGTTCCATCAAGGCCAAGAAAAAAACACTCTGAATCCTTTGTTTCAGAATGCTCCATAGAAAGAAAACGTTTATAAAAAGTGAATCTCATATTTGGTTGACAGATGGTGACAAAATGGTGGGGGCCGAATCAACCCACAGACATTCCCATACCACAATATTCCACAGCAGATGATGCCTGACACACACATGTGCTCCATGAGGACAGTGGCTTTGATGGAAAGCATCACCGCCACACAGCCATGATCATTATTTCCTGCACATCCTTATTTACCTTACATACATATGTGATGCATTTATAATTACTGATATCATGGACTGTGAGTGAACCCTTCCTTAAATATGCTGAAAAACCATGTGAATGCACCTAGTGGGTAATTTGATTTAAATGCAGAAAAATAAAACGTCACATCATCGGCCAACTGGCAACGATAAGCCTTCTGGTTGGGTAATCTGAGGAGTGACAGCAGCTACGGAAATAGCGACACGTCGGGCCAAACCACAGCTCTGTCACAGTCCCTCACCCTCTACAAGCTCCACATCCATCCATCCATCCTTCCATGCATGCATCGGCACTTCCAAGGATCGTTGGAGGTAAGCCTGACAGGCCAGAGGTCTGTCAGCAACCACGAGGATGGCATGAGGATAAGACAGGGGGGAGCCTTCGTTGCTAAGACAGGTCACAATAATTGAAACAAGTTTCACGAAAAGGGGAATAGTGTGTGTGGGTCAGTATAAAAAAATCACTTTGAAATGAAAACACGGACATGTACTGAAAAAACATGAGCAGTTGGAGTAAAAAAAAAATACAAAACTAAATACATGTATCAAATGAAGAGCCACATGCTCATAAGAGGCACTTGCAGTACAGACTTCATACATGCAAAAAGACGAATGCAAACACAAATGAATGCAAACACAAACTTGCAATGAGTCCTATGGGGGCTTTGTGATTTAATGAATGGGAAAGGAGAGGACACTGAACATCACTTGGTGTCTCTCACTGTTGACTGAGGTCTATAGTGTCTGCCTAGAGAGTGAAGAGTCCCCTGCTTCTCCAGCTGTCCCTTGTCATCCTGCAGCGTCCTTGCCTCTCCACTTCAGGCAGCTCTGTGCCCCCTGGGAGCCCCGGGCACTGCCAGCTGAGCCACCTTGTTCGACAGCTCTCTCTCCCATGGCTTACCGCCGACGCCTCGCTTTGTACCCTGGAACAGACAGGAAGAACACATCACCCCTGAAGATAAGCATAGGATCATTTCATCACAGGGAGCACAGGTGACAACGCTGGTCGGAGACAAGTAGATATATATATATTCTATTATTCACAGTGCAGCAAAGGCATCAGATCTCCCTGGCGATCGCTACAGAGACTGGTGTCACAGTCAGGCGACATCAAAAAGACAAGGGCTCGGTGACAGCCGCCGACTACGCCGCCATCGAGGTAATTCCCAGGTGCCCCGGCAAGGGTCCCTACTCTGGAGGCACCAGTGGGATCAGGAAAGGTCACCCAGCAACACGGGTCAAAGCTTTGATCCAATCTGAGGGAAACTCCAGCAGGTTTATTTATGAGTGAGAGGGTAGAGGGAAATGGTTGGCTGTCATTTTGTATTTCAGAGGCAAAACATGGAGTCAAAGGGAAGCAGGCAGCAGCAGCCCCATCATCATTATTTAATACACAGCTCGCTTTAGATGCTTTGAGACTAAAACACGGCGTAGGACCCATGATTATCGTTATTATTAAACTGCATATTTTATGAGGGCCCTCCTGATTAGAAAGTCAATTGGCGGTTATGTATTCACGCAGGCAGTGAAAAGCCACTGAGAGAGTGACCCCTGGAGCTTGACCTCGCACGCTTTGAACTTTTTCTCCTCAGTAACCCCCTCCCCCCTGTCTATTTCTTTCTCCCTCTCTTTCTGCCTGCACTTGCTCTCTGGGAATGAATGCTTTGGTCCGGGCCGTCCAGCTGCATAAGTAAACCACATTACATTTTAGGAATGTAAATAGCAGAAAGTGCTTTTGTGAAAAATTCATTGTATGCTCCCGGCTGGACCACATAATCATTTAGAGAGCATGTTTAAATACCTCTTAGGATTATGGAGGAATGCACACAATTTCCCCTTTCAATGTCCTAACCGGTCATTTGGTCTGGAGATAGGAGGTCACAAAGACAAGAGTGGGAAACGATAGAAATGCTGCGCGCCATGGCAATGAACCGTGGTGATCTGTTCAAGAGTTCCAACTGCTCTTAGGACCCCAAAACAAGAGCCCTCGTCTCCTACTGGAGTATCCTATACGTCCACAGAGCGAGTGCTCCAGGCTGACACAGCTGCAGACGTGCTATGATATCATTACATTTGAATACAATTCGTCAGGGGTTTCAAGACACAATTTGTCAGGACTGTCAGCGGAATGCTGCGTCATCATTGGCTCCCTCATTGGCTAAACAGACACGTTAAGCTTGGAAACATACATGGGTTTGTGCATGTCAAATTCAATTCCCGCCAAGATCACTCTGATAAACGCATGATACGCTGAGCTGTGTATATTTTCGCAAAGATCAAGTGTATACTGCACACCACATCTGCCATATGTGGAAGCATGGCTGAGCTCAGATCGCTGCCATCGCTCATCACGTCCTCCTCTCTGCGAACTTCACACAGACAGGGCTGACTTCCTGTCTGTCTGGAAGATTGCCTGTCTCAGGGGGAAGGGGACATGTCTCTGGAATGACACGACTCCTGTGAGTGTGTGTGTGTGTGTGTGTGTGTGTGTGTCTGTGTGTCTGTCTATCTACGGTAAAATATGCAATGACTCTGCTTTGCCAAATGCAATCAATTTCATTTCAGAAACATCGAGCTCAATCTCTTCTCATGTCCTCAACCATATATCCTGTTGTTATGTAGACTAACAAAGGTACACACTCTGAATCCCTCCCCCATGATCAAATGCAACAACACTGACAACCAAACATCTCCTCAACCAACACACAACATCCCCAAAGGTAGGCTGATATGCTATGAGTGACTATGTGGATATCTGTGATCTCTTTCTCTGTCAAACATCAGTGTCTTCTCTCCAATACTAGAGATTGGTGAGAAGACACAAAAACGCACTCAAACAATAAACCATGTTATTGGGGTGATTGAGGAATAATATAATTAATGACGAACATGCAGCAGGACAAAGATGCTCTCTAAAGACTAGCCTGCTGTCCCCCAAGGGAGAGAATGGGGCTTCAATTAACTGACAGGCGGGCGTATTAGAATTTCTATCATGGACCTCGGTGGGCTCGTGAGATGCAGGACTACAATGCTTTGAAAACCAGTGTGGTTTCCCCATCAAACACGTCCTCTAGGTCCTTTGATCTGCTGGGTGGTATGTGTCCTTGGAGATACGTGTCTACTTCCTCCAAGCTCTTTGTTGCCAGCACCTCATTTCCCTGCTCTGAGTTTTAGTGCTGCAGCAACAGCCGGCTCAGCTGCATTCACTCTCAGAAGAGAAACAGCACATCCACATCACGGGACACCAGGTGATTTTAAACATGCATGATGAATGCACTAGTGTGTGTTGTGTGTGTGTGTGTGTGTGTGTGTGTGTGTGTGTGTGTGTGTATGTATGTATGTATGTATGTGTGTGTGTGTGTGCGCACTGCAACAGCATGCAGCTCATGAAAACAGGTGATATGACCATCTCTGGACTGAACATACAGCTACTTATCTGTATCTTTGGAGGTATAAACAAATGCAAAATCTCCTTTTTAAATAAGCCGAGTAAAAATAAGTTCGAATAAAAATGCAGTTTGCAATATTTCCTGCCCAGGTAGCTAGCCTTTTGCTAATAGGCCTACCACTAACTTAGCCTTGGTTCCAGACCTCTGAATTGCCACCCGAATCTCTAAATTTGTTTAGCATTTCATATAGGTTTAATGTTGTGCTCACTGACAGCTTCTAAGGCAGTTGTAGAAACAATCACAACCAATCAGAGTTTTAAATGCTGGATTATAAATGGGGATGTCATCTGTCTTCATAGCTAGCTAGCTGCCTAGCTACATCTGTGAAAAATCGCAAAAGAAACATTTCTACAAAATGGCAACAAAAGTGGACACAGCTGCACAGGTTGCTGTAATTCAGCTTGCAGACCTAATAACTCTTAAATCAACACATTTATCCAGTCTTTGTGAATGATGTTAACTGCATCTTTTGTACTGACTAAAAATCCATATCCAATACTCCATAGGATGGATAGGTCACTCAGTACTGGTTAGTTAGGGCAAAAGAAACAACAACCCAAAACAAACAGCAATTCAGTCTGATAGGCTACCACTAACGCTGCTCGCAAGAAGCAAGTGCTTCAGTACATTGCACAGAGTAAGGCTTATTTTCAAAGGGGCACTCATTTCACACATGAAGTTCAGTTTACTCGTCACGAGGAGTAGTACTCAGCTTGTGAAAACATTTGTATAATGTCTTCTGGGGCTCTGGAAGGACCTTTCCAAAATCTGAAAAAATAATCATGGACAGTCTAGTAAAAGACACGATTGAGTTGCACTATAAAAAATGTATTATCCAACGTTTTTGGTGCGTGACTTTAAAATATCTTAGCTTCTGCTGTTTCACTTTTGACCATTCTTTTTGTTTAAATCTGTCTCTTTTGAATCCCCCAAATGAATAGAGGTGCAATATTAATAATAACTGCATTATTGTACTGGAGTATCTCTGTAATGGGTAGTGTAGCTGTGCTTTAGAAGGTTTTGCAGCCAAAGTTGAACTCAATCGAACATTGACCCCAAATATGATGCCATCCATGATGCGCATCCAATGTTATACCAGCATTGGTAAGGGGTGAAAGTTATGATGGTGCCAAATTCACTCACAGTTTTTGTGTGTATTTGAATTTCCAGAGTTAGATAACCCCACTCTACTTTGGTAAACAAAATCTCAGGAATGGCAAAAACATATATTCCAGTGTAATCTGTAGCATAGTTAGCTGCCCTGTAGAATGGACGCCACTTCATAATACACTCTACATTGAGCAGCTCACACATAATACGCTTACGTATTTGATATAAAAGTGATGTTAGACCTGCTACAATCAACTGTAAAGTATCCAGAGTGATAGCTTATCGGGGCAAAAGCCAAGCGGCCTCTTGCCTGTGTCAGGAACCCCCCCACATGATTACTGACGTCAGCAGGCGTTCTCACCAGCCGGCTCTCCCTTGAACTGCTGGGTCAGTTTCCTGTTAGGCCCTGACACAATATGCACATGAATGCTCCATCTCGCAGCCTTGCCTCCCTGTGAAGTGGTGTTCAGGTTACATTCCTCCCAGCTAAAGCCCTTGGCCCTCCCCAGCTTCAGCAGATCTGTAAACTGTTTACACTTCACTTCCCACACCTGGAAGAGGGCCAAGGCAAAGCTGGAACCAGGCCCACAAGAAGGAACCAACAGATAGGCCCTTAGATTTCAGCAGGAGAGGAGTGATAGTGTCTTGGGCTAGAGTGGAGTATTGACACACCAACACCACCCCACTCTCCTTTTCTCTCTCCTGAACGGAGCGTAAAAGAGGAAGTTTGAACTGGAAACAGATCCTTGTCCACAAAACCAACATGTAGTGTGTTCTCATCCCATAAATATCTCATAATGAAACACTCATGCTTACTTTTATATATGTGTGCATACAGTACATGTGGATGCTTTAAAATAACAAAAGGTTGCATTTGTAAATGGTTATTTTCCTTTCTCGCCTCTCCAGGGTTTCTGCAGGTTTCAAGTCAAATGTAAGATTTTTTACGACCTTTTTAAGACCATTATAAATGGAATTTAAGACCTATATCAAGACATCCAAAAAAGAAAAAGAAAAAAATGTACAAAGGAAATGCAGAATCACAAAATTACATGCAAAGTAAATTTTAAATTAAGTTAATTAAGTGGCAGAACTGGCTGATGGCTGTCCTTTGCTGGAGACCCTTCACAGCGGTTAGATGTTTCTCACTTTTTGCACGAGACTCCAGCGCCTGTACGCCCAACGTTCCCAGTTTAATTGCTTTCCTGCATAAGAAACAGCTGGCTTCAAATACGTTGTTAGCAACTGGCTGTATCCAAGCCTTAAATTCAGTTTTTTCAAGCCAAGTATCGCTAAACTTGCACCTCCCCATAGCTAAAGAATAAAATCTGTTTTATGTCAGTGGGTACAATCCGAAAGAGACTGGCGCCAATAACAAGAAAGCTGATTGGCTGCAATGTAAGTTGCATGTTGGTCTCTTTTGTAGTCCTAATACAGCAAAATTATATTTGGACTAGCAAAAGAAAGAACTACAACACCACATTCTAAAGCACTGCGGGAGCATTTCAGTGCAAATTAGAGGTAGCATTACATGGACGTGTGAAAAGTAAGACCTGTTTGAAATTATTTAAGACCTAGAACACAATGCTTCAGCGAATTTAAGACTTTTTAAGGCCTTAAATTTAGATGCTGAAATGACTTTTTAAGACCCCACGGAAACCCTGCTCTCTTTCTGAATGTGATTAACGTTTAATCACAGTAGCGAGTCCGCCACCGATGCACAGGTGCACCGGCGTACGTCACTGCCCGAGTCCCAATGAAAATATCTAACTCGTGCTATAGTCACACACCCCTTCTGCCATGGCAGTTTCCAAGTCCAATCCCTGACATATTCTGCAAGCGTGATGTAAGCCTAAGACAGAGAGAAATCCTCTGTTCCCCTGGTGCTCACAGTAAAGCTCAAAGAACGAGGAAAACAGGCAACTGAAAGAATGAGGGAGGACCCGCTGTATGCGGTGTGCTTTACGATTGAAAAAAACTGAATCACTCAGTGTAAAGAAGGGCAAGGGAATTCAGATATACACTGCAGGCAAGCACTTAAATAGAATCTAGATTATGGAAGGATACTACGGTATGCATGCAAAAGTGTGCCATGTGAATACCAATTATTATGTTTGATGATTTTATTTACTACAGAAATTATGGAAGAAAGATATTTGCACTCAGCGTACTGAGGGAGAGGGTGGGCAATTAGAGCGAGACCTACATTTTGTGTTATAGTGTACATTAAAGCTTCCACGTAGAGAAAGTCTTCTACAAAACATACTGTAGCCCTTTACCAGGCAGCGAGGGGAGGGGAAACATCCAAATGTAGTGGACTGTCTCAAAGCCATGCTACATAATACAACAGAAAATATGTAAACCACATATACAATACAAGCCTGGCCCAGCCTATTAATTGCCCCTGTGTCCAATTTGCTGTTTTCTTTATATGTGACAGTGGCAAAGAAAGACATTTTCTAAAACTGGAATTAGGAGCGGATGAGAGAGGGAGACACAGAGCAAGAGAGAGAGAGAGAGAGAGAGAGAGAGAGAGAGAGAGAGAGCCCATAGCACCAAACTAGCATGTCCTGCAGTGACATGTATATTGAATACCAATCAGAGGCATGGGTCTTGCCAGCCCCAGCGCAGCACTCATTTCCAATGCACACACTGTAGCTCAATCAGAAGGGCACTGGTGGATAAAAAGGGATCGCTTGCTTGGCTCTCTGAATATTAGCTAATGCCACATTTGCAAGTCTTCAAGAGCAAAGGGAGAGTGGGTGAGTGGGGGGCAAAGAGAGAGATTAGGGAGATATGGAAGGATGGAGAAACAGAGGGATGTGAGAAGGGGAAGATAAAGATAGAAATAGAGTGAGCAAGAGAAGGAGGAGAGAAACAAAAAAAACTGCGCTCTGTTCGGGACCATAGGGGAAAAAAAAAAAAGATTATTTTTTGCAATAAAAAAGAAATGCTGTGAATGGCTTTGTAGTGCACGAGTGATGGAAGTGATGCCTGGATGGGGATTATGCTCTTTTCATCATAAAGCCCCATCTGGTATACTAGCAAGACCACGTCTGCCCAGGCCCCTCGCCCTTTAAAGTGCCGGCTTGGGTTACACATCAATCCAGTTCAATTGCAGCTGTGCCTGGAAAAATAAGGCAGCACAATTCTATGTGGCAAAGCACATGCTAACACACACACACACACACACACACACACACACACACACACAAAGAAATGCTCATCAATTACAACAGAAATGTGCCTACACATGCAAACAGACAGATGGATGAACAGGGAAGCAGACTGAAGGACAGACAGACAGAGATCTCTCACACTCACACACACACACACACACACACACACACACACACACACACACACACACACACACACACACACACACACACACACACACACACACATAAAACCCTCTTGCCTCCATGTGTAAAGTCCCACAGAAACAATGGTAAAACACAAAAAGGACAGCTCTGTTTTTGAAGCATGCCTATTTCTAACTTGAAAGAGCCAACCATAATTAAAACCAATGGGCAGCAATGCGGTATAAATGAATAGCAGAGCGTTCAACAGACCCCTCCTCATCTTTTAACTAAACCACTGGTCCGGTGTCTGACAGATGTTCCAGCTCTATTTGATGTGCGCATACCCATGTGTGTGCGTACGTCTACGAGTCTGTGTGTCTGCGCTGACTGGCAGGACATTATCATTTGTCATTTCCTTCGACTCTTTTTTTGTGGAGATCCATCATAGCCGCTTACATACATAAACCCATCATGGGCTCAGAGTTTTTATAAGAACCAGATTTGCCTCTACGGCAGTAGGCTGCATGTGCAACACATACAGTCACAGATATGAAATACAGTAAGATGTTCTGTACATTTGGTGAGATACTGTGGAGTTACAGTATCACACTATCAAGGGATCTAATTAAAACACATACACACACAGTATGGTCAATCCTTTATCATTTGAACATTCTCCAATTCAACTTGCAATGTACTACATGTACCAACAGATTTCTCTCGACTGCTGCTACATTAACCCTTACATGTGTTTTGGGAATCCAAGAATTGGAATCATTAAAAATTCAAACACTTAGAATATTTAAAAAAAGAGTATTAAGTGATTAATACAAAGTAGGGAGCTGAAAACTACATTAAAAACCGCTCCGCATCTCAATTCCGGACAATAACAAAGATGGATTCAAATCACACTACAACACTAAATCCACCAATCTTTTTCACATTCTCATTCTGTAAAGGAGTAGAAATTTAACTGATGGGTCACATTTCTCCTGCAGATGTGCAATTACTCTTTTTTTATTTCTTAGAAGAGACATCTGCCTTTTAGCCACAAATGATATTAGATGTCACACATTAACTCTGAAGGACGTGATTCACTTTCTAAGCTATGCTGGACCTTTAATTCTCCTGTCTAAATTGGCCGAAGAGGACGGCTCGTCATCATTCGACCGTGTCATCCTCACATTGGGCCTCATTGCTGGAAGAAAGGCCCACCATCATTATCTTCTGATCTGCCTATTCCTAGTCATTCCGAGACCAATAGGAAATGAACAAAGGGGATAATATTACAACTGGATAAAGATAAATGGAACCCAATTTCACTGGAATTGAAGAAAAAGCTTTTGATTCATTTGGAAAAAAAGATAAAACGATAATAAGACATTTAATTTGATTTGTTTGGCATTAAAGGTAGTTTGGGCTCTCCTTTGACCATTCTGGATGAAGAAATTAGTGTAGCTTCTCTTTCAGTGCCTTCAAAATAATGAACAATGGAGAAAAAGAAACAGAGAGAGACTGAGATAGGGAGGGGAGTAACATTATGACTCTATTGAAAATTGTGCTGTTAACAAATTGGTGGGTCTCAGCTGTTTTCTGAGACTTCAGCCTCCAGGTGCATTTGTCTGCCTGTTTGTCTTTCTCTTGCTTCGTTGTAGCGCTCCGTTCAATGCCGGACTTTCAGTTGTATCCTCACAACCCGAATGACAATGCTGCCGGCAAGAGAGAGGTAGTTGACGGGAGAGGAGTGAATAAAAGGAGCCCAAATCACCACTCCCCCTCCTCCCCTGTCAGCCGGTCTGGACAGCCCTGGGGAGATCAAACCTGTTTGCAATCCCGCTCTTTCTCTTCATGTCTGTGTTTACAACCTGACCACATTGCTGCTGTACGCTCTCTCACAGCTCCGTCTGTGGTCTACGTCGCTCTCTATTAAATCAGATGTAGGAAGGTGGGAAAGAAATGTAGGGATGTATTCATTGTCCTTGGCTGACAGCTTCTGAGGGAGACAGTTTCACAGTGCTAGTTTTTTCTTTCTGCATTGCACTGACAAGTGATGGGCAATTAATTTGCACCAATCGCTGCCCCCATCTTCACATGGTCATAATAGGCATTTCCAGCCTGGGGTCTGAGTGAACGCTGAAGTGTCTGCTGTCTATGTCATCAGATGGTTTGTTCTAGTTCTGGTTCCTTCTTGGGAGGAATGCAGGCTAACTGTTAGGAATGACATTTTCCTCGGGAGCAGTCTGGGGGCCTTGTTTCTTTTTCATCCATGCTCGGGTTCTTTTCAAATTCAGTAATTTGCGGAAGGGGACCCCAGCCATAGATCACAGGATCTGGATCTGTGGGGTTGGTGGGCAGGGGGAAACAGCCTTTGGGGTGCAACCCGGGGAACGTCTTCAATGAAAACCGCATGGCTTTTAATGGACAACCTCTGGGTGGTCCAATCAACCTCAGGATGACATTTAGTGACACATGTGTCTCTGGCGATTGATTGCAGCCCACGAAACATCAGCCTATTATCCCTCTTTTTAATTGTGATTTATCTGGACGACAGCAGCAGTTGATTACATGACGCCATGAATGAATTCCAAGCAGGTTGCATTCGGTTTCCCAAGGGCCTTGGTGGCTTCTTTGACATCTTCATCCAGCGAGTTTTTTACGGCATTTAGGCTCTATGGGGAAAAGGAACTTGTAAATACATAAACAAGAATCTAATAAACACTGATGCCATTTGAAAGAAAGGAATAATCCTACATGTAAGCATGACTTCTTTTCCTTGCAACACATCATTCACCAAAGCCTCAAGTTCAGAAAGTAAACAGGACGGCGCAGAGTTCACCACATCTGACCCCAGTCACCAACATGTTACTAATCTGCATCACAAGAACAGCAATCATCTCACTTCAGCGGTTTTCCTGCTTCAAACCCTCTCGCTCTGCAACAATCTGACATCATCGTCCGCAGACTCTCCAGAACATTTGTGGTGTGGCATTTTAAAGCAATGGGAAAACCCCTTCCCTCCGACTCGGAAGCGACCGTGAATAAGCAACTTTTCATTGGGTTAGCTGGTTTTACATGTAAAAGACAAAATGAAATCCACGCCCATTGAGATGCTCAAATGCATGAAATGAGCCTCTTTATGCGAGACAAACATGGATGCGTATATGTAGTAGATAGTAGGCCCTAAATACAGAGATAATCGTTATACAGTCCCATAAAACAATAAAAACAATACTGTGAAAATGTGGTAAACAAGTCTATGATTTAAAAAAAACTCTCTGATTTAATTCCCAAGGTTACTATGAGCAGATGATCCCACTATGGCTGCCATTAGCTTGAATTGTATTTGACTTGGGGTTGCATGAAGGTTGAACAAGTAAAGCATGTTTTCTCTGTGCTCTGGGCAGTGCTGATTGCCATCGCAAAGGACATAATGGTCGAGCAATCAGCTTGCAGGGATGAGCTGCTGCAGGCATCTTTGCCTAAATCCAGTTTCCCGTTATTAAGCTGAAAGATGCAGTATCTGCTCAGGCCAAATGGCCTGGATAGCTCGTATCAAACTGGCTGCCCATGCCATAGAATTATTTCATGTGAGGTGAGAGAATGTTCACTTAATTGGGTTGGATTAAAAATGCTGAGTTGGTAGAAAAAGTGACAGCCGGCCTATGTCTTACTGTAAGCTTGGGATCACTGTGACTGGAGCCAACTTTCACACTCTACAACTCTGAATTCACTGGCTTACCTTCAATATGGAATCAGAAATGGAGGCTTTTGCCACTTTATGCTGAAAACAGGACTGATTGACTATTACCATGTAACTTGGCCTGCTATTATCCCATAAAATACTTCCCAACTATGCGTCTCATGCTTTATCTCATTGGTAGTGGCTGACATTTCCATACACAACACCCAACATTGCATAAAACATTGTCAGTTGGGCTCACTGTCAGTGAGGCCCACACTCAACACATAGGTACATTTCTCTCTATGGTGTGAAATCAATCCTCTGTGATCTAAATGACCCAAACACAGTTAAATAAACAGGTAAGAGACTACAACATAGACAATATTTTTCAGCATGGAATATAGTTTTCACATGCAAATGCAACTCGTCTTAAAAATATATATAATATCATAAACTAGTGGTTCACCAGTGTTTTTACCAACACAATGACCTCAAAGCCGTCCCGCTGGGCTGATCATCTCACTGTGGAGCCGTCATTTGCAAAAAATGTCCAACTAAAGAGAAAAACATGCTGATATCCAGCCAGGAGCTAATAAAGGTGCTTTTGCTATGCTGACAACCTACATTTGATTCCCAAGTTTGAAGAGTCAAAACACAACCCCTATTGGGGGTCAGTCTGTCGAATGGCGTCCCACAGAGACCCCATGATAGAGGGACTGGAGCTGAGCGAGGGAGGGGTAAGAAGAGGTTTGGTGCTCAAATGAACTGCCAAAAGAAATAAATGCAAATCATAATCATCCTATGAACAGGCCCATATTAGGAAAAAAAATGTAATAATAATTGTAGACAGCTACAATTCGATGAGTTGAAATAATAAGCTTAAGAGGGCGATGACCATAATGGCTACCTGCAGTGCCTGAAAAAAAAAAAAAAACAGAGCGCGCCCCCACCAAGCCCTCCATCTTTCATAGAGCTACAAACAGCCTCAGCTTCTCCTTTGGTCAGCCGGCAGCAAAATGAAAAGAAAAATCCTCCCCTGGGTTTGAAATAAAAGGCCTGAACCAAACTAACACCAGGAGAGTTTATCCTTCACTTTGCTACCTGCAGTTTCTGCATATTAGCCTCTCCACATCCCGCAGTGAAATGAATACTAAATTACATTAAAGTTAATGCTACATGACATTTCCCCTCCTTTCACAACATTTCCCTTGCTTTTTGTTGTGGTTCTTGTGGATGTTGCACATTTGTAAAAACCACCTGCAGGAGTGATTTGCCAAAATTGGTAAGGAGCACCTGAAGCTGTCCGATAGCTACAACCAACATCCCAAAACAGCTATAAGCCAAATAAATGGCAATGTTCAATAACTGCATGCCGACAGCAAAAGTAAACAATGCATTACTACTTTGTATTGATAGCAGCAAAGAATCGCGGCTGTACCAGCTTCAAGCATGATGGAGACCCCCTACCTGGTAGCCCCTGTATCCACGACCCCCGCTGTTCGTGTATTGTCGAACCATGGCAGTCCATTGACAGCCTCCCCCGGATTGCCAATTTCCCGTTGGTGGTCCAGGGTTTCGCCTGTCCTTCCTCAGCATTGTGCAACTGGAATAGGTGCGTCCTCCCCTGTTCACGCTGCGGTTGTAGCTCCATGATCTGATTGGACAGCGCTGAGCGAGACTTCATCAGGAGAACATCACTGTCGTCATGACAACTTGCCAATATCCCAACAGGGGTGTGTTTGTGGAAGGGTGGGGTTGCGGGGAGGTTGCTTTCTTGCCTCCGACTGGAACACGACCACGATTCATTTTAAATCATCGTTACCTCACTGCTTGCTTCCCCCTTGCCAGTCCTAGCGGGCTAAGCTAATCCGTCCAGTTTGCGATCTCGGCGAATGTATTGGCCACTCCGCCACAATTTGTGAGTCTACAACCAGCTGTCCCGTCAGGGTTTCTCAGCCCAATGTCTCGCACCACAGGATGCCAAATCAGCTTAAAACGATGGCCATAATCACTATTCCGTCACATTGAGATTCAGTATGCCGATAGAAAATACAAAGACAGACTTCTAACTCTTAACAAAAAAAAGTTTGCTCTTCAAATGTCTTAAGCCAATGTGGCATATTGTTCCACAATAAAAAAAAAATTAACAAAGGGGACTGCAGTTTGTTTGAAACCATGGTAACTTGAGTGAAACTTTTGAGAAAGACAATTTACTGTGTACCCTCAAATGGCCTTTGTCGTTGTACCTCACCACATCTCGCTCACATCCTTCCCATGAAAATCTGAGGACAACTTATGCGAGACTTAAAAGACTATTGTACCAGTTTATCATTCTGCTAACTCAGCATAGGGTTTAGTTCAAAGAGAGAAAACCAAATCCCACAGAATCAGGCTGGAACAGAGCAAAAGAGATCAACAAAAAGCGGAAAGAAGAGAGAAAAGAGGGAGAAAGTGAGAGGAAAGTAAAAGCAAGGCATTATCTTGTTGTCAGCCATGCTATCAGTGGCACAAACAGATGAATGTTTGCCGGGTGAGACACCTGCTGTGCTGCTAGCCTGCTAGCCGGCGATTAGCACTGAGCAGGCGGCTGGTTCCCAGGATTCTTTCCCAGTTACCTCCTGCCGAGCTGGGGACGTTGACCTTGGCCGCTGCTGGAGCTCTCCTCCCCTGCTAGGAGTGAATGGCGGGCTGGGACGGCGGGCCCTAGCCTCCGCACTCCTTTGATTGCTAATCCCCCAAACATTGTGCACCACCCGGCACCCTACCTGGCCTTCCAGCCGGAGGCGGCTTGGTGGTGGCCATTGAAAGCAGGTGATGAATGGGGTATAGCTGCTGGAAGCCAGACTCCCTGGGTAGCAGATGAGCTCTGCAGGCCCACAAAGCTGCTTAAAAACAGTCCAGTGCGGTTCTCATCTGTTTTGGTGGATTTCAGAAGAAAAAAAGGATGCCCCCGCTTAGTCCTTGTTATTTTAAGTTTGAAATAAAATAGCCATATTAAATGAATTGTAGGTTTTCACAAAACGTAAAAATCTCCCACAAGGAGAGAGACTGTGCTATGAGATATCCATCAACAGATTCACGTACAAAACTATTACATTGAAGCACGAGTATGGACACAGAACAGCTGACAACTGAAAAAAAGAACGTAGTACTGTTGCTAACCAGGGAGCAGGCAAACGTTGATCTAGCGTGGTGTGGGACCTCTTAAAGTGACAGTATCCTTTGTTTCTGACCACCACCCAGCGTGGGTTAGAGCTTGAGTGTATACCCGTGTCAACGTGATAGTGTGTCAGTCCTATTAGCCTTTTATTTTGTGTGAAAAAGTCACTGACAGTGCTTTGGCCATTGCGGTGGTGACTATTGCAGGATGTAATCTACGGAAATTCCAAATGACATTCATGAAAAAGCAATTTCCCATGAAAACTTTCAAAAATATTCCTCAGGACAGACTGACAAGCTAGTCTGAAAAGCTAAAAATTGTATAGAATTCACCATGACAAACCAAAACAATGACACTTTTCACAGGGCAATGGCGGTAACACTCGATTCTGCCAATTCAGACTTTCGCCCCCATGGAATGGAATCCCAAATCGTTCCTAAATATATTTTGAAGGCGGCGGCAAAAAAGAAAAAAAAAAAAAAGAAAGAGAAAAAAGAATAAGAGCGATGACATGGAGTGAAAAAATGAAAACACAAACCTTCTCATTGTAACGTCAGCAGCATGTTCAGGAGAGACTGCTGGATGCCAGACTCTTAGGGGGACCGGAGCTGAATTCTATGCCTCTTGTCAGGGAAGCTTGATGTGATTATCGCCCCCTGCTAGGGCTGGGATAGTGAAGTTGTCTGGCGCTGGCAAGGACGCTCAAACAGCACTGCGGGATGCCCTCTCGCTATCCCCACTCCGGGAACATCGCTCCGGACGCAATAGGGGGTGGGAGGCATCCACCATCTTCACTAAAGAGCCTGTGTGTACATGTGGCTGTTTGTGTGCATGTGCGCATGTGTGAATTTACGTAGTGTTGACATTATTGCTGTGCAGTTTCTCACTGTTTTTACTGCTGATGCTATAGAAGCAAATGGTGTGTGTGTGTGTGTGTGTGTGTGTGTGTGGGGGGGGGGTGTTAAGACAAGACGGGCCCCTTTACTGCCCCCCAAAAACTTGTGTTCAAGGCCAAGGTGCTGCTCACTGGCCACTTATGGGCTTATAACTTTTTAATGCATTACGCCTCAGTGTGTGAAACAATTTCAAAGTAGTCCCTAGCGTGTGCACATATTTGTATTTGCCTGTGAGTGAATAAAAATCATTGTTTGGTCCGCCTAAGGAATATCCCCCTCCCCCCTACTCCCCACTGAGGAGTCCGTCGCTCCCGGCTAGTATCGACCGACCCTCTGCTGACTATTGATCTATGAATTTGTACAATATGATAATAACAAAATGTCTTTTTCAGTAGTGGGATTGTGATGTGTCTGTTTAATTTTTTTCATCTTGTGTGTGTGTGTCTCTTTTTACATGCTCGTGCAGCAGCAGTCAAATACAACTGAGAGTGCAACTAAACAGCGATTTTGCACTGAAGAGTGTTTTCCATACGCTGTTGTTTTTCTTGTACTGCTACATATACATATTCACCACTCTTAGCTTAAAGCTATAAAATAATTAGCATTTGACTTAAAAATGATGAGTGCCAAATGTAAACAATGCATAAATAAAACAGAGTGATTAAGGCCTCGGGATAATTAATCTCTATCCTAAGAACATGGTTATGCATGCAGAAAGGAAGACATGTGGCATAAAAAGATAAATCGTATCTCAAAAACAGTGCAGTATGTGACACAGTGACATACATATCTGACTGCTTATGCATTCCTATGTGCTTTGACCACCCAGACATGATATCAAGACAGCAGTGCCTTTTGGGTTATCAGGACATTACTGCAAATTTTCCCCACATTGTACCTCACAGCCACTTTGCTTTCTGTGCTGTCCCCCCGGAGGCATAGGGGGCAAAAACAAGACTTCAAAGCAACTCCAAAATAGTCCTGACACAAACTCATTTCCTCATGTCACATGAAGAGGACTGGCATGCTCGCTAGACTGCTCAGACTCTGGTATGTCTCAGCCTCCTACTCTGCGCTACCTCATAACAAGCGGTGGTGACGGGATGCCATTTTGACAGAGCGATTATGGACAGTCTGACATAGACTTAAAAGGAGCCAGATGGGGGGAGAATTTACAAGGGCCTATCTGTGGGTCACGCTGGGCTCAGATGAGATGAGGAAATGGGAGCTCATTTAAGGGGATGCTATTAGCAGTGAAGGACCACAAATGACTGCAGCTTGGAACTATATTAAGATGAAGCAGGGAAGGATGGGATAGCCTGCACATTCAGCTGTTAAAACTTATTCTTGATGTTTGGACTACAAACCGTGATAGGCTCAGAGGGAGTAGTGTTTGTATTTAAAGCAAAGGTTAAAGGGCCTTTTCACTTACATCAAGTGGGATCCAACAGTGCAGATAGTTTTGGTTTGATGGATTCAGGTTTTGAGATATCTGCTTGTAAAAGCAGATATCTCAAAACCTGCTACACCAATATAATGGATTTGAATGGATATGTATTCGTGCCTAACAGAAAGTAGTTCCTGTAAAATCAGTTTTAATCTGCTAGGTTTGCAGATTATCCGCAATAATCGGGAACTTTTGTTATTTTGTTTTGAGCAGCACAAAAAGACATTTAATTCCTCTGCGTTGTATTTGTAGAAAAGAGCCATTCTATTCAGTTACCCTCTTCCTACTTCCATGGCATGGATCCAGCCATTCTCACCTGACTTCACTTACTCCTAATCAATGGTCTACTCTATAAGTCCTGCCCATTTCCTTTGTTCTGGCTGGCAGCAGCAGGAAGCAGCACGTGAGGGCTCTCTGTCCCTGCGATTCAGATACAAACCTATGGTCGTGCATGATTTTAAAAAAAACATACAACTGTCAAGCCTCATCATCGCCTATCGCTCTAAACGTGTGCATATAGTGACAATAAATGGCTCAAAGGAAAACATCAGTTATCCCTCCTACACGTGATGCTGGAGCTCCTGTGAACCAATCATTGAGATACATTCTACAGTATTGTATGGAGCCCCTAAAGTACAGAAGAAATCACCCCCTGATTCTTTTCATTTACAAACTTGTAATTTTCAGCCCCAACTGACTCTGGCTCAAGTGACATCACTTGAGGCAAGTTCATGCAGCTCCCTCTGGAGCCTCAAAAGACTTTGTACAACTTCTTGCACATATGCAGTAGTACATTCTAAGACCAAACTGGGGCACTACTCTTTACCTCCACCAATGTGTAGCACCCACCTGGTGATACACGGCAGCCTTACGACGTCAAACGCTCACCACACATCAGCTTGGTAGAGGGAAGGGAACATGTTTTTAGTGGAGAAACTAAAATCCGGAGCACCGGGCAAAAACCCCATGCAGACATGGGGGTCAACATGCAAACTCCACACAGAAAGGCCCGGGACAACCAGGGTTCAAAACTCAGTACTTTCTTGCTGTGAGGCCACAGTACCAACCATTGCACCACTGTGCTACTGATCCTGTATATGAAGTCAGCAGCTGTAATGCTGCTCCACATGGACAGTTATTACACGAGGAACTGTTATCTTCACATATGATTTCTTACATTTCACATGTGAACTATCTAAAAATTATACATGTGCCTACATCATGTGAGTTTATGTCCAGTATCCATAGGAACTACATCCCTAATTCCACTTTCTGTCCAATGACAATGCTCCGTGCAAATCATATAGCCTATATCATATCATATAGACTGACCAAATATAAAGAGGGACAACATGGCAGCTCCCGAAAAGTATAGGTCATTAACGCCGTTCTCCCCCCTCCCCCCACCCCCATGTTAGCAGAATTCAAAATTCAAAGTACATGTGAAAATATTTTTTCACAAAGATAGTTTCTGTCATTTTAGGTAGGTCTTATGATGATGCATTTTCAAGTGTAAATCTTTCTGATAAGTCACAAATAATGCTATTAAAAGGGGGAGAAACGTCATGGTTGACAGCCGTGATTGAGTCGGGCGGGTGTATGGGTGGGACTTTGACAACGAGGCTCCAAAGCCTAATTACTAATGTGCAGACTCTAGCGTGATTTATGCTTCTGCGTTAAATGTACGCCGTTGCTATGTACGTAGGTACGTGGAGACACAAACCTACGCCTTGCACCTCTCAAATAATTTGCTTGGTAGCGTTGCATTTCCCCCCCGACTCATTTCCTGGTTCTCCTTCTCCATAAACAACATGAAATCAAGGAGAGGGTTAACTTCTCCTGCTATAGATTTCCCACCGTGGTCAGAAAGAACAGGGGAGACACTTTGTTTCTCTGTGGAGCCTCCGCAGAACCATAAATAAATTCTGGCTCCAATGACGTCACCAGCGCAAGATGGCAGCGATCTGATATATTGGCTTAATGTTTGTGCAGCGGGAGCAAGTGGAGACGTGTCGTCCATCTTAACTATTATACGGTCTATGGTGACAATGCAAAACGTTACTTGTCCTTCATGTAACAGTAAGTCTGATTTTCATGCAAGAGATCGGAGTTTGCGCCCTGTCACAAATGTTCAAGTTTTTACCCTTAACCAAGTTAGCCTGCACATTCAGCTGTTAAAACTTATTCTTGATGTTTGGACCACAAACCGTGATAGACTCAGAGGGAGTAGTGTTTGTATTTAAAGCAAAGGTTAAAGGGCCTTTTCACGTACATCAAGTGGGATCCAACAGTGCAGATAGTTTGGTTTGATGGATTCAGGTTTTGAGATATCTGCTTGTAAAAGCATGGATTTGAATGGATATGTATTCGTGCCTAACAGAAAGTAGTTCCTGTAAAATCAGTTTTAATTTTCATGCAAGAGATCGGAGTTTGCGCCCTGTCACAAATGTTCAAGTTTTTACCCTTAACCAAGTGTTTTAACTCAAACCATGGTTTGTTTGGCATATATGTTAACCTAAATTATGCCACAGTTGCCATTCACATACATCATGTAAAGCACAAATTCAAATTTAAAAGTGTGTGTGTGTGTGTGTGTGTGTGTGTGTGTGTGTGTGTGTGTGTGTGTGTGTGTGTGTGTGTGTGTGTGTGTGTGTGCACACATGGCCCAAAGAGCTGCACAGATTTCCATGGCCCTTGACTGAAATTCAATCATGAATTTGACACACTTATTACTAAGAAATTATAAACTGGCTTCAGATCTGAAGAACCCCCGCCGGCCTCCTTTTGGGGTTTTTTTTTTTTTTTTTTTTTTTTTTGGGGGGGGGGTTGGTGGAGGAAACCCCCCTTTCTTTTTTAAAAAAAATTTTAAATGCAGTGATGAGTGATATTCTGTCAGACGGGCTGTATTTGATGGTTAGGAAGAAATCTACAGATGCTACAACAGCAGTATTTGGCCAACAGGTATGGAGCTGTTGCTAGGGACTCCCTCCATGATGATTGGTGAATGTGGGAGTGGGGGCTGCTGCATTGTGTACATGTATAACCACACAGGCTCTGAGATAATGCTTCGGATAGGATTTTAATAAGGACTTCTTCCTTCAAAAGAAACCATTTACCCCCAAACAATAGAGCTGCTTTCTGCATATATTACACACCTGCATGACATATTTCAATCACAGAGCGAAATGAGCTAAGATTATTAATCAAGATTAGGTGATGCTAATATCCGATAAGTCCAGGATGTAATATAGCTCATGTAATGAAAGTAGGAATGAACCTGGGCAAATGCATACGCTAATAATTGGTACAAGCGCTCAATCTGCTCAGAAAATTAATACCGTCACATTAGCATCAGCACCACCTCCACACACCCAGATCTATGCATATACATGCCTGAGATAGATGGAGAGAGGAAAAAAAATGCATTAACGGATTTATGATTCATAAAGCAAGAGTTTAGGAATAAATGAACGTGGAAAAAAATAGATCTATCTCGCAAATTGCAGCCCGTGCAGAACTGAGAATCTCTAAATCACTCTGCACTAAATTTAGATTCTATGAAAGCTATTGACTTTTTTATTGCTTGAGGATACATTGATTTTTCTCTTTGATTGTGTTTTCCACAGACGCAGGAAGAGGAAGAGCAGCTTCAAACTGATGCGCAGATAGCACAGACGTTTTTTTTTCCACAAAGAAAAAGGAGCCAAAAACAGATACCTGGCAGGACAGAGCATGGGAGGACGCGCGGTGCAAAAGCTGCAGAGTAAAGAGTCAGAGGAGTGACACAAACCTGTTGAGCGACTCTTCCTCCCTCCTGCTCGGCTGCTGGGAGGAGGACACTTGTTTCTCGCGCAGAGGGGTTTTGATCTTTTTGCATCGGCATCCGCTTCCTCCATCTACAAAGGCCATGAAAGAGAATGAGTAATTCATCTATCTGTGCGTGTGTGTGTGTGTGTGTGTTAGGCCTGACCTATTTCTGCTGCACTGACATGAGGTTGGCATTTCAGCCTCACAAGTATAACTGCAGACACAGGCGCACAGTTGCATGTTAATAGTAGTCAATAGTAGTAAAACACTAAATATTTGAGTGAGTGTGCATGCATTCTAGTCAGGCCTGCTTCTCCTGTCACACACAAACATGAGATGTGTGATTATCGCTGTAATTACTGTATTTGTGGTATAATTTATTACTATCATTCAGCATTAGGTCCATTATACCATTCTCATTTATGTATTTCTATCATTTTCATATGTTCAGTTTTCACAACTCAATAGAAAAGACAACGTACATTAAAAAAACAAAAGATAGTAAAGAAAATGACACGTACAACATTAGTACAGGAGGGTTGATTGTCTCGTTTGGAATACGATCTCTTATTTTGCGAAAATCGTTACAACTACGAAACAACTTTCTGAACACATTTCATGCGAGAAATAGGCTATGCAGATGCTGAATCTGTCTTCGCTTCAGATCGACAACGGTCAGTTTTAAAAGATTTTCGTCAGCTTTTGAGAGGCGCCGAGCCGGCCGCTCCACATTTGCATAAGGTTGCCTGGATTCAACTTAATGCAAATGAATGCAGATGAATGGGAAGTGTGGCAATGACGCTGACGGTGGACACGTACCATCAGTCTTAAAAACACACACATGCACAACATGTAGACAGCTGAGCTCCTCTCCTTAAGAAGAGGAAAGAGTAAGCCTCAATCAAAGCTTTGATGTGGGACTGGAGACTGAGGGGAGTTCATAGGGCATATCAAGGAAGAGAGAAAAAGGGCGAATGAGTGAGAGATGGCAGGGAGGGGGGGGGGGGTGACATGAGAAGACTCACGCAGGGTTTTCTCAGGGGGAAGCCAGGGGACTCGTATTAAGGACACCAGCTAATGAGGTCCAGGGACATTCAATGCACACACAAACGCTCTCAACAGCTTTTCTCTGGACTGCTGATATTCCTGTTTCACCATCACCATCAAGAGCACAGCGATGCGTTGTTCAGGATCTTATGAATACCAGGATCTGGACTTGATCTAAAGACCTCTAATAGGAAAAGCAGGGCCATGTGAGGAGTAAGTTGTTGTTTACCAGCGTGCAGTTTCCTTCATAGCACAATGTTATTCATAACAGGATGCTTTTTGAAATAATTATGCAGGGATGTTTGCAATTTCATCTGGCCATACAAAAACAATCTCTCTTTGTAACCAGATGGAACATATCATTTCAGAAAGCTTATGGATGGAAAATTCACTGTTCCACTTTTCTTTTCTTTTTTATCACTGCAGTTAAAAGCGTGGAAGATCTGCGTACATGATCGGGAACTGATTTGGGAAGTTTAACATGTCAGAAGGAATTTCTTTCCTTTTTTTGCACATTTGAAAAGGTTTGGCTCTGAGGTAGTAGCATGCTATCTTTAGCTCTGGTGGAAAATATTATTATCATATTTATGATTTTGCGAATGGTTGAGGTTTTGCTCATAGTTGAGATTAAGTTGGGTATAGATTTGAGACGGAAGATTATTGAGAAGAACGCATTTCGTCCTCCTCATCATTCTGCAAAAGCCCACAGGGAAAAGGTGTGTGAGAACTGGCATTCCTACATGTAGCCCTCATTAAGCCAAGTGTAGAGGGAAAGACTGGTTTAGATTCATGGCCATTCCCAACCTCAGCTCAATTGATGCATCTGAAATGACCTTGTGATAGAAACAGCATGCCGCAGGAAATTGAATGCAGCTGCATCTCTGTTGTTTGTTCCAGTATTATGGGCCTTTTCACCTCCCTTCTGTTCTGCTTTTTCACACTTTTTTCAGGAAATGAGGACGAAAAATTAGGACTATTCAGCCCTTACCATCATTATCTTTAAGAAATGGTTTTCTGCATATATTATCAACCCATGTATGTGTATATGCATGTGATTGGATGGCAGCATTAGTCCTAGCAGTGGCAGGAAATATAACCTCATATCTAAACCAGAGAACGTCATTCGCGGTTTTCAATGTAAAGGTTGCAATTTTAAACACGTCTTTAACGTCCTGAAATGGTATCAGTTTGGTTATGTTTAGGCACCATTACTTCACTTCCGGTTACGCAAGTGACTCTGAATGTGACGTTTGTAAAGTTTAAAAAAAACTCGCCGTGCTCACAGTCTGGTTATGTTTAGGGACAAAAGCTACTTAGTTAAAGGGGTGCTATGCAGTTTTGGCCATTTCTTTGCTTTTTGCTGGCAGGTTTCTCTATAGAGCCCCCCCCCCTACAACTTCAGAATAGATATTTGGCAGCTCCGATGTTTACTCGTGTCTGACTCCTCGCTCGGTCAGTCTGCCGTTTCCTCTTTCTCTGTTCCTCCAACAATGCTTTCCTAGCGTTCTGCTTCTTTTATGCCGGCTCAGCCATGACGATAGTGTGAAAAACACCTTGTTAGCCGATACCTGAATGGTCGTATGTGTGCAGTGCCGTGAAGGAATTTGTTACACCGCAAGACCTGATATCACGCCATACTTCCTGATGCTGAGGCCGAAAGTTGCAAGGGTGGTTTTTACACTCACAGGCGCTAGGGGAGGGAGCGAGACGACCACCATTCAACTCGAAAAAAGTCATATAACCATTCCAATGACTCCGAAGCTGTTCAGTAAAGGTAAATTAAGCTAAAAAAAACCTGCATAGTTCCCCTTTAAGTTTAGAAAAAGATTGTGGTTTCGGTTACAATCAGATGTTCCCTTACTTCCTGCACGTGACGCTGTCGTAAAGTTAAAAAGAACCCACCGTTTTATTTTCAAAAGGGACTGGAACCCCACTCTCCCGGGGGACAGCCCTGACCGACCTGCTTATGAGGAAAATTAGCGCTCATATACTGTATTTTGTCACCTTATTTCCATATTTTACGGCCACTAGCGGGAACAGCCACTAGAAACGTAAATATCTCGTAATTGCTGTTTGAACAAAAAACTTGGGGGAGGACAGGCTCTGATATCAACTCTTTCAGTTTGTCTAGTGTATTTCCTTAAATTACCTTGCTTTTTGTTTTTAAATCCCCCTCTACTCAGCTCATCATCACTTCACTTTAGTCTCGCTTTGCTAGACCTTCCTCCACAGCCCTGCAGAGGAGGGTCTGGCTAGTCCACACAACATTCCGGGATGGGAAAAAAACGTGCTCTGGTTTATTGGCATTTCTTTAAACCAGTCAGAATCGTCCGCATGGGTGGCGCAGAGCTCAACACAAGGACGCTGTAAAATAATTGTGCAAGAGAAAACTCAGATTGGACAGATAGTCTAGCTAGCTGTCTGGATTTACCCTGCATTTACCATCTGAGGAGCAGTTAACCATAGTCCTCACAAATCCACCAGAGATTAGAATTCCAACACAAAGGAAGCGAAAGAGAACTGACATCAGTGAAAATACATGCATCCAGCGGAATTTCCTGCTGCACCGGAGCAATTCTGGAAGTGGAACGTCGTGGATATAGACTACTTCACTTGGATGTTGGACCTTCACTGTGCAGAATGATGTATGTGCAGCGTTTGACACTAGAAGTTTCCCTGTGCGCACCTTACATTCTGTACCAACAGGGAGGTTTCTGTGACATCACAACTAGTTTGGGCCAACATACAACTAATGCAAGTGTGATAACGTAGAACCTCCAGCTATAGATATGTTGTGCCTAATACATATTTTCTGTCTAACCGATAAACCTTTTGAAGCAAAAACATTTGCATATTAATAGATTTTGGATGTTTTAATTGTGTTTTTATGAATTTTTAACTACATAACTGAAGCTTTTTGTCAGACAGACATTATTATTCAAAATCACAGTATTATTATACATCATAAAACATGCCTGAGGGGACTTTTAATTTTGATTTGTCTCTTTCTGTTGTAGATACAAATGGCATGAAAATGTCACTTTATGAGGTTTTTTAACATTAATCTGAGTTCCCCAGCCTGCCTATGGTCCCCCAGTGGCTAGAAATGGTGATAGGTGTAAACCGAGCCCTGGGTATCCTGCTCTGCCTTTGAGAAAATGAAAGCTCAGATGGGCCGATCTGGAATCTTCTCCTTATGAGGTCATAAGGAGCAAGGTTACCTCCCCTTTCTCTGCTTTGCCCGCCCAGAGAATTTGGCCCGCCCATGAGAGAGAGAGAGAGACATCATGGCTTTCAAAAAAAGCAAAGTGGCAGTTGGTCAAGGCCACACCCCCACCCTCCACCTTGCCCCCCCTCTTTTTCCCCTTCATTAGCTACAGACACAGAAATGGCACATCCTAAGGAAAGCTCATTGTGGGACTGGCTCTAGTGGCTGTAATTCTGCACCAAGGCTGAATTTTGGAAAAGAGACTTCAGATACAGTATTAGGGGACCACTAAGGTCTATATAAAAGAGACTTCAGATACAGTATTAGGGGACCACTAAGGTCTATATAAAAGAGACTTCAGATACAGTATTAGGGGACCACTAAGGCCTATTCAGATACAGTATTAGGGGACCACTAAGGTCTATATAAAAGAGACTTCAGATACAGTATTAGGGGACCACTAAGGTCTATATAAAAGAGACTTCAGATACAGTATTAAGGGACCACTAAGGTCTATATAAAAGAGACTTCAGATACAGTATTAGGGGACCACTAAGGGCTATATAAAAGCATCCAAAAAGCAGCATGTCATAGGACCTTTAAGAAGAGAATACAGATGTTAAACACTTTAAATATCCAGAGAAGAAAATTGAACAGTTCATTCACTTTGAATGTTCAGCATTGTTTGACTTAAAGCTTCAAAAAAATTCAAAAATTTTAGAAAGGTATGTAAAAATGTATTTCAAACCTCCAGTAAACTCCATTAAACGTTATTCTGAAGAGCATATTCTTATTTCAATATTCATGATTATTCTTTATATAAAAGTAGAATTAAAAAAAAAAGTATTTGTGCCAATCTGGCTTCATTATGAAAGAAGGAGCTATGATGGGATAACATTTTCACCGGAATTGGACCTTGTACGATTTCATGTGACAAATAAAATGGATTGATTGTTGTGTATACAGTTGTATACAGGGTTTTATTTTACAGAGTGTACCATAAACATCAGACGTCTCTATGAACAGATTGAACAGTAAATACCCGGAGGACATTGAGGCTAAATATGTCTTAGCTTTGAACCTTGATTTTTCATCAGTCCAATAAAAAGGACAGATGTGAAGGTATGAGAAGTTGTGATGTTAAAGTTTCTGTCTGCGCCCTCACAGTGTGAGGGAAGTGTGTTTACATGCACACCAATATTCCATTATAATTCAGAATTTGACAATATTCCAAATTTGATACGGGGGATGTAAACAGCATATTCTGTTTGGATATTCCGAATAAGGCCATTTTCCGAATTTAGCATTTTACGATTAAAACAAGTGGGATATGCCAAGATAATTTGGGTTTTCTTTGGACATATATTATACAGCACATTCACAATTTGAAGATGAAGATTTAGTGACAATGCGGATGCGTTGCAATGATTGGCTACAGGAGAGAAGAAGTCGTTCTTTGAGCCGCTCTGACCGCAATCAGTATGAAAGACCAGACGGTTCGCGTGAGAATGTGCGCAGTCCACAGCGCCTATCGCTCTGAACGCAGGGCTTGGGTAGCGTTGCATGCCCAAAAGCAAAGAATGAGAAACACACCTACTTTTAAACCTTATGAAAGACTTGGACATCAACAGGTTTTTGGATATGCACAAACTTCGCAACGCCGACCTTTTCAAGAAGTGTGTTAACACTGTCAAAACAAGTCCGCCACCTCTAAAAAACTTTGAACAAATCCTATTTTGCACGGCTGTATGTAAACAGGAATATTAGTGGAATATTCACTTTCATTAGCCATGTAAACAGCTTAGTTGGAATATCGTCTTTTATGGAATAAGGGCAAAAACCTGAATAGTATGTGCATGTGAACATAGACAGTAAAGGCCTGAAACTTGTTTCTTTTCCACCTGCTGCAGCCCGTCAGGTCCCCCACACACACACACACACACCTGCTGCATGTGGTTTCACTGCAACTCTACCTGCTGAGTGAACAGCTGCCCACACACTGCCTGTAAACCACTAACTTCCCATCAACGCTGCTCTAACGGCAGCCCTGTGACTATACGGGTGCCATCACACCAAGCATGTCTGGAGTGTGGTCTGTTTGTACTTTTATTTTTGGAGTTTAGTCAGTTGGAACGGTACAGTTGAAAGTCGGGTAAGCACCAAATGACCTTAACCAATACTGTGTTAAAAATGTGGATCTGTGTTGTTTCAGCGGTGTAGCTCTGCAAGTTGCACTCTCTTCTGTTTTACAAAGCATCCTAATTGAAAGGAAACAGCCAAACTGACCCACAATGCTATTATAAGTCCCTAACATCAACCACGTCACTGTTTTCATAATTGTAATACCTTCCTCTAAAAGACAACAGCCATGTTTTCAGAACAGCAATAATGGTTTTAAATATGGTTAATTCCGTTTGAACACTTCCTGCAGCTGTTTCCATCAGCAAACCACTGGAAGATATTTATTGTGAAACACCCACAGAAAGGGTTGCCTTTAACAACAAGGTTAGCGTCCCATTTTAACTCCTGGTCTGCTAAAAGTGAACATTTGGGATATTTTAGCACTTTTTGTGGACAGGTCAGCCCCAACATTGGTACACTGGTTCTAACTACCAGTGTGGTAAAAAGCAACAGTGTCAGTGTGGCAGAGGGTGGGTAGAGTAGCCAAAAATTGTACTCAAATAAAAGTACTGTTACTTCAGAATAATATGATTCAAGTAAAAGTGAAAAGTAGTCATCCAAATAATTACTTGAGTAAGCGTAAAAAAGTGCTTGGTGAAAAAACTACTCAAGTACTGAGTAACTGTTGAGTAACGTCTGATTTGTTTTTTAACACAAGCACAAGTAACACAAATTTCCAAACCTTTATACTTTTTTTACCAGGCTCTGCAGGCAGAACTAGAACAAGGTAATGGAGCTGCTGTCTCGCACTTTTACTAAAGTAAACATGCTTTCATTATGAGGCCAGGGCTGTTCCTCCTCGTCTGTGTCTGCCAACGGTTGATTCTGACATTTTTGTTTTGCTACGACTGTAAAGCTGACCCGTCCCGCCGCTGAGATTGAGTATGGTCACGTGACGAGACTGCACAACTACGTTTGATTGGTGAAACACAGTGACGTGGTAGAGCCTTTAGCGGAAGTCTCTTTCTCTTTTAAAATAAAACATTAAAATGAGGCGTATGCAGGGGGGATAAAAACAATGACGCGTAGAATACCAAAGAGGTAAAAAGAAAAGTGACGAGCTCATTGTAGCCTAATGTAGCGGAGTAAGAGTACAGTTTCTTCTTCACAAATCTACTCAAGTAAAAGTAAAAAGTATAGTGATTTAAAACTACTCCTAGAAGTATAATTTTTTTCAAAAACGTACTCAAGTAAATGTAACGGAGTAAATGTAACTCGTTACTACCCACCTCTGCTGTGTGGTTAGTGTGCTATGTGAGTGTACATGATGCCTTCAACTCTAACTATCTAACTAGCGCGAGCTAGCTAACTACATGCACATGCTATCTGGAAACACTACAGCTTTTGTCAATAGGGGGCACAAAAGATGGGGTGTTAGCTAGCTAGCTAGCTAACTAACTAACTAACTAAATGCACATGCTATCTGGAGACACTACCACTTTTGTCCATAGTGGGCGCAAAAGATGGTGGTGGCAGTATAGGGACTTGGCTTGGGAACCTGAGGGTCGCTGGTTTAAGTCCCCGTACGGACCAAATACAGAGTTTGGACTGGTAGCTGGAGAGGTGCCAGTTCACCTCCTGGAGCAATGCATTGCACCACCAACTGCTCAGGGGCCTGACCATGGGCAGCCCCCCTCACTCTGACATCTCTGCATTTGTGCATGTATAGGTCCTGTGCATGTGTGTGTGTGTGTGTGTGTGTGTATTACAGGCCTGTATGTAATGTGTGTAACTATCAACAGAGTGACAAAAAATTAGATTTCCTCTTGCGGGATTAATAAAGTATGTTTTCTTATCGTTGCTTTAACTGGTATAAACTCCAGAGATTGTACATTGCCGGCCAAAAAGTATGTTAACAGAACCCTTTCCATTAAACAAATCTAAATTGCTTGTAATTGGGTCATTTGAACATAAGGAACTGGCATTGACCCAGAGCCTGTACTTACACCAAGCCGTTGATGAACCCGTTGAACTTCAAAACAGATTGCGATCAGATGGACTCCATATGACAGGATGCTCCAATATATTTATTTCTATAGCTGTTTTTCTACGTAAACACAAACAGACACAGAGAATAAACAGAAGACACATCAAAACTGCCACAGCGTCTCCAGATGGCTGTTGTGTTTTCAGGAAATACTGTACATCTGCGATCACCCGTCCAACAGGGAGCTCGCTGTCACGATTCTAGTACAATGTGGCTTTTCCTCCGTGTCGTTTTAGCTTTGACGCCTCAGTTCCTGTTGTCACGGTTGAAGCACACAGTGTAACGCTACCGAGCAGTCTTTCCACACTGACACCTGTCAAATTCTCTGCTGAATATCCAACAGGTCTGCAGTGGAGAAGCTAGGAATACAGCTGCTATAACGCTGATAATGCCAACACTGCCTTTTCTCTCACCTTAAAAACTCTCAACGTGATAAGGTGTATGACTCTGAACGTCTTGAAATATATATTTCAGATTCTATACAGTATATTATATGAATTATATACTGCGCCTCATGCTTCTGTGCTTCTTCCTTTCTACTAGAAAATATAAGAATTCAACCTCCGCAGCACCGTTCGACTATTAGCAGTGTCTGATGAGCACAAATCATTAAAACGTGACAAAGTAAGAGAACTTATGAATTTTTACACCTGAGATGTGAAACTACACACAGCTCTTCCCCTCACATTCAAATCAAATCACATGATATATGGAGTGCATGTACTGAATATGCAATATAATATAATATATGTTTGAAGTATGAAAATATTAAATAGTTTGCTCAGAGTTCAGCTCCCAATTTAACTTGTCTCCAGGCTTGGCAAGTAGCGTTGCTATAAAATGGAACTGCATTTCCCCGTGGTGTTGGGACAGCTTTTAGCCTACAAAGTAGAGTAGCTACATCCTTTTTTTTCTTTTCTTTGAAACAAACAAAACATACAAACCACAATCTGTGGAATGACTCAGCAAATCATTTAAATATGATGTTCAACTGTACGCTATATTGGGTTAGCATTCATAACTGTATGTCTGTGTGCTGCACACATGGTTTTTATTTGCAAGCAAAGTGTTAGTGTGGTTACTATTCATGTGGACAAGACTTTAATTATGAGAGGACAAAAAGAACGACTTAATTGGAGCTATAATTATTACAATATGGAATGCCATTTTAAACAATATAAAATAATTAATAAATACATACAATACAAATAAATATGCCTATTAAAAATATATCCTGAAATAAATGAATGAGTCAATAAATATACATAAAAAAATATGAATATAATATATAAATGAATCCATACAGTTCAATAAATAAGTTTCACTTTACATGTAATTTAGCTGACGCTTTTATCCAAAGCGACTTACAATTGTTACATATGTCAGAGGCCACACACCTCTGGAGCAACTTTGATCACAGTGGGAATGGAACCCAGATCTCCCACACCAAAGGCCTGTGTCACATCCACTGCGCCACCACCACCCAACTTTACTTTTGCTTCTATTTCAGGGGACTTTTATTTCATAAGTCCACATTTATTTATTTCCCTCTCTATTTATTTCCACTGGTTATATTCAAATGAAAGGGGCGTGGCTGTCTCACAGCCTCAGACCAAGCAACTAGCTAGGCTTGGCCGTGCTCCCTCTGCCTGCCTCCCTGCTTCTCTTCGTCTCTCCCCACCGCTGAGACAACTTCGCCGTGAAGAGATTGGATAGCAGCTCCGGAGATGGACTTTCAGCTCACGGCTGGAGAGCAGCAACTCCAATTCAGCCGGTGCAAACCTCAGCGCCGGGGCCAGGTTCACAGTGGGATGGTGGCCAGCAGAAGCGCTAGCACTGCAGCTAAATAGCTGCCAGCTCACTGTTACCTGAAGAAAACAGCTGCCGTGACCCATTGTGACCTGGGTCCAGAGCCGGATTAAATGGAAAGATTACAAAAGGGATACAGCATTTTTTCCGGAGTCCTCCAAATGGCTACTTTGTTATTTGGTGAATAAACAAGAGTACCTTTAACCGCCACATGACTATTATGCTAATTTATTTATTTAAGTATTTTAATACATTAATTTAGGCTTATTTGAAGGGCCTGAGAGAAACTTGTGTAAAGCTCCTCTTTGTCGTTTTCTTTCTTCTTTTTCGTTTTTTTTTTCCACTTTGCTGCACATGAACGCATCCCAGAAACGTCCGTTACGGCTATCTAACATACGGAACGGGAAACCCATTTTTCTCCAATTGGAGTTTTGACTTTACTGTACTTTTTTTTTTTAAACAATATAAAAATATAATATAAAAAATACTTTACAAGTTTAGATAAAATGTTAGATTGTAAAGTTGTTTTTAAACAAACAAAAAAACATTTTTACTACTTAATCTTACTGGGCCCCCTAGTGGCAAATGGGCCCTAGGCATGGGCCTAGAATGCCTATGCCTAGATCTGGACCTGCCCTGGTCCCTGGTATGTGTGTGTGTATATATAATCCCAAAACAAACTGTAGTTTCACAAGGAAAACCAAGATACGGAAGAAGCATAACCTCAATAAACCCAAATTTCGGGCTGGCTTTTGTCAGAAGGGATTTTCAGGATCTCACAGGAAACATGTTTGAATTTCAGTTGTGGTTCTGGTTGCTTTGTTTGGGATTTGTTGATATTCATTTAATATTATTATTAAAAGGGGATGGTAGACATCTGTGTTTGGGACGGCAGCCCAAGGCCAATCATTCTGTATTATACACGACAAAAAAAGTATTGGTTTGGTAAAATACAAGACAGGAGACACTGTAAATTCTCATTCCAATGATCCATGGCTTTTTCAGTTATAGGGAGTTTCATAGTTAAGCAAAGGAAAGAGCACCCTCAACCTTTCAATTATAGCCCATAATCATAACTCAGGGCCACGACAGCTCAGTCCTCCTATATTTGGCCCTGGTTTCTATTTATCCTAATGCTACACTAAACAAACATCTCATGACTGTATTGATGTGTCCAAACATGTAAACAGAAACTATGAAACATTATATATATAGCTCCTTCTCATCTAAAGTGACATTGTTGCCATGCCACTTCTCAAATGTGGCCCTCCAGGGGCAGACGCCTGTCTCTTTTAAGGCCTCCTTAATGTTTTTAATGCACTGCGAAACAGTAGAAAGCAACAATAACAGGAAATACTGCCAAGAGAGGCAGACAGAAAGAAAGACCATCTTTCAAGACCTTTCCTCGTCATCCTTTATTTTCTTTGTAATTTTGGTTGCTCTCATGTTTGACATCAAAGATGTTGAAATTGTTTTCCCCGATGTTGTGTACTCTGTAATTATTAATCTGCCTTGCAAGACGACTGCCTTTGGGGCAAAGTCAGACACAAAAGGCCCCTCTCTGGATCTCTGATGTGAAGCAACACACAAGGAAGAAAGGAACAAAAAAGCAAAAGGGAGAAGAAAAGAATGTGCAAAGCTGGCACCAAACTAAAAGTGTGAACTTCCAGACAACAGTTGTAAACTTTGAAAGACAGAGAAAGGGAGTGCCATAGAAGGCTGAGAAATGAAAAGCACAAAGTGAGACACAGAGGAAGAGAAGGTGAGGCAAGGCTTTAAAAGTGCAGTGTTGTTATGACAGCGCCAGGTGATGGAATAGTGACTAGATGCAGTAATGAGGGACTCATTTCTTCCAGGCTCACTCAGCTCCTACACTCTTTTTAACAACTTGAACTGATTAGTCACAATTCACCAAACTTCAGCCTGTGGATTGTGTGGATGTGGCTGCTTTACACTAAAAGACTGTGACAGCTTTACACTGTTATATATCTCACCATGTGTACACATGATAACGCTGATCGGCTCTGCTCACGGTCTATTACTGTAACTGTGACTGCAAGTTTCTAGGACGTCAAACTAAACCACAGTTTGACAAGAAAGACAGTGTGGCTAGAAATGATGATCGGCATCAACAGGGTTACCAGAGAGCAGTGTTGACCAAGTTACTTTAAGCCATTTAGAATTTAAATTCAGCATACAGACATTTAATACATTCTTTAGAACACACTAATGTAGTTGTACTTAAGGACATTTTAAAGATCCCATATTGAAAAAAGTGAGATTTCCATGTCTTTTATTATAAAGCAGGTCTAGGTGCTACATCAATACTGTGAAAGTATCAAAACGCTCAATCCACAGAGAAATGCACACTGGCCATATTCAGAAACTGCCTTTTAAACGAGTCGTCAGGACTTCCGTACGCTTGTGATGTCACAACTATACTATATATAAGGAAGAAAGTGCAGCTACAATGCTGTTACAGTCATTCCCAATGGCAATGACAGTGCAGAGACTCTGGCTGCTTCCCAAGTCTCTTATTTAATATCTCCTCGCTTGAACCGAAAGTCCTTCTGGCCGTCCTTGAAAACGCTGACCAATCAGAGCAGACTGGGCTTTTTTCAGGATGAGGGCTTAAAAGACAGGCGCTAAAATGGATCATTTTAGAGACTGAATACAGGTATATTCAGACACAGTGTGAGAAAAATAATGTGTTTTCTGAACAATAAAGCATGTATGTAAATGTTCTGGTAGAAACCCCAAATACAAGTATGAACCTGAGAATATGGGACCTTTTTAAAGTGTTTGTTAATGTACAGTATTTAATACATTTTACTATATTGTCATTAAGATTGCATTAGGATGGAACCATTTAGTAAATGTTTAAATCCTGCTTGTGCATGCATGCTAGTATGTATGTACGTAAGTATTTGATTACTCCTTACATTGTACTCATTGAGAAAGTTATTACATGATTACGAGTTGGGAGTGTGAACGGGTTGGACTGGTCGCATTCAGCACTAAAGAGAAGTACTGTCCTCGATTGATGGCTCACCAACTGAATTTGAAATTGTAGTCTGTTACAGTTTGTTTTAGTAAAAAAAGAATCACATATTTTATTGTAAGACGTTACTTACACTGCCGGACAGGTGGTGATATGGTAAGGTGACATTGACAGTTCTCTCCCAGGTTAGTTTATTTCTGGGCCCCCTGTGCCTCCACTGCCTGTGAGTCACTATTTGCTTTCCAGTGTCTATTTGGAAATGATGTTGTGTTGAACGTCTTATGCCTTTCACAGTCCGTCTTTAGCAACGCGAGCCAAGCTTTCTTACCTTGCTTGACTGCGCGTAGCGCTACGGAGGAGGGAGAGCTGACATGGTGGCTACACTGAGGTGCTGATAGTGAAATCCCATTAGCTGCCCTCCCACTGACGCCAAACCGACATCAATAGGAAGAGCCAGAGCAGGTGGGTGGTCTGTCACTCTCTCAGAGCTCACTGGCAGGAACAACCTGCTTGTACAAACACACACACACACACACACAGATGGGAGAACGTTAAAACGTTGCTGCTGTTGTGCTGTGCCTGTCACTGTGTGTGTGTGTGTGTGTGTGTGTGTGTGTGTGTGTGTGTGTGTGTGTGTGTGTGTGTGTGTGTGTGTGTGTGTGTGTGTGTGTGTGTGTGTGTGTGTGTGTGTGTGTGGACTGGCATTGACAGTGGTTGGTGGTAATGGTGGTGGTAGGGTTTTGTGTTTGTACATGAAGCCCACAATTTAATGTGATGGACAATGATACAGCGCGGAAATAAATCTGCTTTCTAGTTTCCAGCCAAGACAGAGGTGGAAGGAGACAGATAGAAATAAAAGAGCAAAGAGCCACAGAAGTGAACAAACCATTAAAAAAAAAAAGGAGGAAAAGGGGAATGCCAGCTCCTACGTGGCCACCAATTTAAAATGGTTTCTGGTCAGGGGAAGTGGCAGGAGTGGATGCCCAAATTAAAGAGGTCCCGGTCGGATCTTAGGAAACCCTGTTATCCTCAGCGTGCCGGCATTCCAGCGAGCGAGGAGCGATGGGAGCAGGAGCCACCCGGACAATGTTTGGTTCAGACGAGATGGGAGGGCCCTGCTTCGTGGCGGATTTTCCGAACCTCCAAAACCACAAGGCACTTGGGAAGACAGGGGCCGGGAGTCTATCGATCACAGCCGGGGCTGTTTGCTGTTTGCTGTCAAACACGCTGCCAGGGAGGTCCCCATCAACAGTTGAAAGTAATTGTCGCTCACAGAGATGAATACATTCCTCGCCCTCGTAAAGTTTTTTTTGATCTACGTTCCCACAGATTCCAAATGAAATGCTGCAGGGCTCGGATTGTTTTCTTTAGAGGAGTGCATTCTTTTGAATGTGACAGTTGTAATTGCACAATAAATCCGACAGGCATTGTGGAGATCTTTTCATTATCAGTGTCCCATATTATGGCGTCACAATAAATAGTTCTGCGCAGTATTAAAACTCTACTTTCATTGTACCTACTCGAACACATTAGGCCGCTGTGTAGAAATGAAAAGAGCATCGCTTCCTCTTTGTTAGAGCCAGATTTTTATGTTCGAGATATGATTGCGCTGCTTATCAAAGTGAGTAAGTGGGAGTGAAATGTATGTGGTTGAAAGTAAAACCCATGGACATATGGAATTATATTCCTTATATATTTATTTGAGCGTTTGTTGAGAGAGATTCATCCAGAGTGAACTCATCCAGATGGTATGACATTCAAAACCAAAGCCAGATCAAAGGAGCGTAAGGGAAGAGAGAGCGAAAGAGAGAGGACTAAAAGGCAGACAGCTACAGCAGCGGGGGGAAAAAAGAAGAGAAGCGAAAAATAAATACAAAAATTATATATTCATCGCCATCAAAACAGTCGTCTTGCATCCGCCCTGTGAGACTACAGACTACCACTGTCAGCTCTGCAAGGCTTTCGCTTTTTCACTTCAAGGCCCACGTGTATATATATGCACGCATACATTAGCCAAATGACAATCACAACTATAAACAGCAGAGGAGAACAAAACCCACAACGACCGCCTCTCATTGTACGCCTGACAGCGAAGGTCAGGCGAGTCGGGAGGAAATATGACGCAAGCATAAAGCGACGAGACAGCTCGCCACAGATATTATATATCAGATGAAGAAAACAACTCCCCTCGTAATGAACCAAATCGTCTTCCTCTTGTTTACAGCTGAAGGGCCTTGATATACCAGTGGAATGGGATGAGGGCTAGTAATGGGCGAGAGGAGGAGGGGTGGGGGTGGGTGAGGCGGGGTGGTTTTGGGGGCAGCATAGGGGGCTTATGTTATCTGTTAGGCTTTGCCTGTCCAGTGCATTACGAGTCCTGCATCGCTCATTTCATGGCAAGTGTACTGGAACAGATTATCACCGGCTGGAGAGAGAGAGCGGGAGAAAGGGGAGGGTGGGTGGGGGGGTTAGGGCCTGGTTTTGTAGTCAGAAGATGAGCAGCAGAGTGAGCAGCCTCCAAATCCCTGATTATGCACACCCCTACAATTGCTTCACATTATACACCGGTTTATTTACTTTATATATTTACTCTGGCATTCAGCAGGTTTCTCTCTCGCCGCCGTCCATACTCTCCTGAATCATTTCTCCGGCTGTGCTGCTTTACAGAGAAAAAGTTTTCTTTGTCTGAATAAGCAATCTAACTTTTTTTTTAACTCCACGCACTATCGACACCACTGAGACCGATTCATTTGCTTGGATCGTGCACACCTTCACACTGTTGTTTTGTCACTGTGTCCACTGATTGTCACATTAAACATTCCTCGACAAAGTCAGTATCATTGAGACATAACCTCAAAGTGCCAGAGAACATGGCAGCGTGTTGTATGTTTTAAGCCTCAAAGGTTTTACAATTGCAGAAGCCACATGGCCGGCTCAGGACGAAGCCATTTTGTGGCTCTCCCCTGCATCTGTTGATCCCCGTGGATACTTCCTGTGTCTTGTGTTCTATGAAAGATGAGACGACTGCAGACCACCGGGTGAGGATGGGATGCCTTTGCCCCGGGAGGCAACAACTGGAGTCATCTGGTGGCCTAAACTTGGCCCAAGGGCCTGGAGAGGTAATACCGTTGTTTTGGGGGCAAAGGCAACAACGACCTCTCACTCTGTGGCCATTCTCATTAAGAGTCGACGACGGCTGTCCCACTTCTCAGATAACACGTCTCTTACGCCTTCAGGGCTTGGGTAAAAGCCCAGTGTTCAGGTACCAGACAAGAATATCTACTGCTCACGTAATGATACCATGGCAACTTAGCATTGATATCACAATCAAGTATTCTCCATGGCCAGGGCATAAGAGTTTTAAGTGTTTGGGTCAATCCTTACATCTCCTTACTGTTGTGATCAAACATTTAAAAAATAAAGAACCTACTGTGATCGCTTATCTCAATGACAGTATATGTTCAGTTAAAATGTTTTCTCAACATTTCCCACTGACAAATTAACTTCTCGTTAGAGAAAATTCAGTCCTTTAAAGGAATAAAGGCACACTTTTTTTCTTCTTTAAACAGCTCGCATGACAGGTAAATCTTTTTTTCCATGGCTATTTAACTGAACGACTTCATAAATGTTCTATGTGAAGACGGTGTAGTAATGAATAAAATGATTAAACATGCTGTATGAGATATGAAAGAAGGTACAGATTTAACATTTAGCAGTGTATGTAGTGTTGGGTGTACACCCAACACTGCTAACAATACATTGTGCCTTATCTTGCAAAGTAACGTGTTACAGTAACGTAACTACTTTTTTCGGGTAAAAAGTAGAGTAACGCGCTACTACTGAAAATTTGGTAACAAAACTTAGTTACTTTTTCAATTCGGCGCAACGTTACTTTTCCCAGGGACAGATTTGACAGCGACACTGCCTTCTCAGCTGCGCGCTCACAAGCTCCACGCGGTACGTGACAGAGGCTGGTAGTAGCAGAGCAATCATGGCAAGCGAGAAGCAGCCAACGCTAACTTTTGAGAGCGTTTTAAACTTCGTGGCGTTTTGCTGGACGGTGCTCTGAGCGGAGATCTACGTGACACATGCCACATCGCTGAGGACTGGCGGTTAAATCAGCCGTCCTTCAAACGTGAGTGAACGCCTCTGTAGTTCCAAGAAATTCAACGTCTTCTCTCTAACAGATCGCGTTAGTTTCAGGAGTCACATTCTTAAGTTATTTTTCATTCATCATATCAATAATTTCAGTTTATGAACTTTATATTTCAGAACCAGTATTTGAATCAAGTAGCTCTTATAAAACAATAATAATAATTTATACTTTATTATTCCCGCAAGGGAAATTACAATGTTTTCACTCTGTTGTTGTTATTATACACATTAAACACATTACACACACATGCTCAGTACCTATACATGCACTAATGGAGAGATGTCAGAGTGGGGGGGCTGCCCATGGAAAGGCGCGCCGAGCAGTTGGGGGTTTGGTGCCTTGCTCAAGAGCACCTTGGCAGTGCCCAGGAGGTGAAGTCCACCATACTTTGGTCCGTATGGGGACTTGAATCAGCAACCCTCCGGTTCCCAACCCAACTCCCTACTGACTGAGCTACTGCCACCCCCAAGGTGTGTTAGATTAAGTAGGCCACAGCTGTTATTTGTGTCACTTGAATGGGCCACACAACTACATTTGATCTAAAATCAAATGCTTGATAGAGTTCTTAGGATTCCGGTTTATACATAAAATCCATCTTAGCCTCACGGCATAGTGGATTGAAGTTTTGAACTTGAAAAAAGCAGCGTTGGACTCCAAGGATAATACATAAATATTGAATTGCTTTCATAATGGCTATTACATTTACATTTAATTTACGTTTAACCAAATGTTTCTATTGTGCTATGTAGCCTAAGTACTGAAAGAATATGGTCATTGAGTAGCTAACGTTGGTTATGTAGCAGGCTAAAAGGGCTTTTGAAAAAAAGGATATAATAAATGTTTCATGAATTTGTATGATGGAATTTGTCCTCATTCAAAGATAATGTAAAGGGATGACTGCCTTTAAAATAGTTCAGTTATTTTGATAATGAATATTTCTTTGTTTTCCATCCCAAAAAGGGGAAAGCACAACAACGACAAAACATTGGCATTGTTTTTCGGCCAAATTGTTATTGTAAACGTCAGTATCGGCCCAGAACAAGCTGTGCATCCCTGTTGGCAATGTATGATAATGATTACAAAATGGATCATAAATAGTCCCATAATAAGCCTCACATTGCATCGCCATATTGCTCTGGTTTGGCGGTTTGGTCCTGGTTTGGTTTCATGCTGCTGCAGAGTTGTGTGTTGATTCTCAGTGGGCACGACAGGAAGAGCAACACATGAAACTACGGGGAGTCATTTGATTCAGTGTTACTATGAAATTATCCTAACGGAGCTTTAAATGCCCAGTAGTGGGGTTGTAAATTAAGCTGGCCTCCATAGGCTGTAGCATCAACCGTTGTTCTCTCCCTCTGTCTCCTTTTGTACGAGCAGCCACCACAGGGGTGTACCAGTAAGACAGCTCTCCTCTTTCTTCTCCCTTTTCCCCCAGATCTGCCCAGAAGACAAAGCCTTCAAAGACGGAAAAAAGGTTCTTATCGGAGGCGGGGGAAAAGGTTTAAGCCCGAGAAGCCAGAGCAAAGAACCTCAGAGGTTGTTCAACTTTTCCCCTTCTCTCTCTCTCTCTCTCTCTCTCTGTTTCCCTCTGTCTATTCCTCCTTTTCCTTTGGGGAACGCGCAGTGGGCCGCATATTTGTGTTGCTGTGTGCCCACTTTCTACCGTGCTCCCCTGCCGAGCAAGGCTACGCAGCATGGAGTGAAAGGCCATGCTGGAATGCCTATAATGCACTGTGGAAACTGTGACTGCTTTTGATTTAAATGGTTTCAGATGCGCCTTTTGGAGGTGCACAGCGAGAAACAGCTGGTTGCTGTGGCTATTGATATGCACAAAAAGAGTGTTGAGGCTGTTAAAGTATAGCCCCGTAGGCTGGTTTCAGGCAGGATCTTGCCAAAACATGGCTCTTATCCTTATGTATCATGTTTTGTTATGTAGATGGATGTTTTTAGTAGATTATCATGATACTGATTTGCACGAGTCCTTTCATAAAAGCATGTCTACTACCCAACACCCTGAAATGAAATACAGTATATTATACTGTCAAATTACTATATGAAAATTATAGTTGAGCTTTGAACTGCAACAATGAGCATCAGACTATCTGCTGCTCGATTTCTTTCAAGAAATGTCTTAGAGAAATCTTCTAAAAGACTGTAGATTGCTTTTGATTAAATGTTTTTTTTTAGCTGATGTCCCAGAGGTAAAAAATCACATAATGGCGACCCTAAAAAGCATACTAGCGGAATTCTACATTTTTAATGCACTTGAAGGCATTGATCAGAAGAGTTTAAACTTTTTTGGCGAACACATATAACAAGAAAGACAGCCTATGAAGTGTTTGTCTTTTGGGAGATTTAGGATTCACTCGGTAATGAAGTTCAATTTCCTTCCGGGTCCTTTGGCTTTATCCGTGGTTGGACTGACCCGATGTGATCGCTCTGACTCGGGGCGTGTAAAGCATGCTGCCACAGAGAGAACAGCCAACCAGGACGTAGTCCCACTAGATCACCTTTGATGGTTCTCCGTCACACGCTGCTCAGCTCCCAACTGAGCTGAAAATGACTGAGCATAGAGGAGAGGTTGAGCTTATTATCACCTACTGAGCGATGTTTTTAACGCTCATATGACATCTTAACACGGAGAAGAGATACAATGAAGCTATATTTGTCTTTAGATGAACGGCTTTATGTCTGAGCGCTCACTTTCAAGGACGCGCCTAGTAAGAAAACTTTAGCCTGATGATCAGACTGAATTGCTATTTCGTTTCACTTCCTCCACTTAGCCTGGCATTGTCTGGATTTGAGGCCCTGTTCGGACTTGGCATTAACATGCACCTTGCACAAAACAAAAGTACAGACAGGCGCGCAGATCGAGAAACGCCTAACCCTAACCCAGACCACCTCTGAATGTGGTCTGAGCGATTGGATCTCAAGGCGTCCTCAGTGAGGCCTTGGTGCGAATATACATTCTTAGGATTGCGAAGGAATGTCCCTACTCTGCCTCTGATTGGTTAACCCTGGTGTTCTTATCCTAACCCTAACTAATCTCACTCCTAATGCCTAAACCTAACGAATTCAACCAACAAAGGCAACGAGTACTAGCCATATGAGAGGCAGAGTAGGGTGGGGCGTTCCTTCATCGTCCTAGTAAAAGCAAAGTTGTTTCCTGGGTGCATTCACTCCTGTCCAGGTCTGAACAGCATGCTATGGAGGAAGATGGCATCCCAGTTTTGATTCTGCCCAGTTCACTGATAACCTGAAAACCAGTCCTCAGTTAGGACAACATCAGCCCTATTTGACTTGCAGAACAAATCTGAGATGTTGGTGGTGTTTTGGAGGTCTGAATCTGGTCTACTAAAGCTGGAGTCATAAAGGACAAAATATTTCACTGCAATATCTGAAAATGTGATGTTTGCAGAGCCACAGACAAACTGAACCAGCAATCCTGTCGATTTTGTTTTCATTTTTCGTCTCCTTGGACTCATTTCAAACTGCTTTTCTTTCTTTTTTGTCTGGCACACAAAAGTAATTTACTTCATGAAGAGGAACTATTGTTATGTTCCACACGCTGCGAAAGAGTGTTAGTGCTAGGCGCACATATACCCGCAGACACACACACCTCCCTTGCCTCTACCTGCAGACAGTGTGGAGAAGAGATAAGGCTGCATCAAATGCACAACGCAGTATTGATTTCTATGCCAACCAATCTCACCCAATCAAAAAAGGTCACGCTGTGTAGAAATCAAAAAGAGGCCTCTTTGTTTCAGAATTGCATGCTGGGTAGCCTTCAGGCAGACAGATTCAGCGAGTGAGACAGTTTGAAGCGTAACGTTTTTCATCTGTGGCTAACCACCTCGTGCAGCAGGCAAAATTGGAAAACAATATTGATATCTGACCAATGTAATGGCTCAGATACCAGTGTGAGAAAAGGCAATTTTTTTGTGTCTCCTTTCTTTGCAGAAAAGTAGTCTGGGCTCGCTCTCATGCATGGTGAAAGTACACCCAATTACACACTGGTGCGGCAGCACCATGCCATGCCTTCCAAACTCAATCTGTCTTCTTTGTCCGTCTCTGCGGCTCAGTGAGACATGATAAACAAGGCAACAATTCAAATCTATGGGGCTGGTGGGCGGATTTCACAGCCTTCCTATGGCTCGGTGCGATGACGGTCAAGACGGGGGCTTTGGGAAGCGTTTTTGATGTGTTTGTGTTGTTCCGTGCTGGGTCTGGGTCACCCCTACATGCATTAATGAGCTGCTGTGGCGTTTGATGTTGGCCTTCAAATCTCCTTTGGTGCTCTGGCCCTGGTGTCCACCCCTCTATCCTCCCTCTTTCTCACACACAAATGCACTGCTTACACACACAGTCAACATCACACGCGCAGGCAGATACTCACTCATTTACATTGACAGTAGGAAACGCGCTGCTTCGCCTTCCTGCAGCACTCTGCTGATGATTAAATGAGGAAGGATGTGCACCTGTGTTTGTTTTTTATGTTTGTATGAAAGGAGATGTGGAGACGGAATGTGTGACTAGTTTGTGTGTTTACAGTCACATTTATGTGTATGTTGACTAGGGGTGTCACGATTTTGTGAGCTTTTGATTTTGACCATCGAAATTAGAAGCTGGATGGGCGATTCCCCCAGTATTGTTTTCTCTCTCCACCCCCGCATACTTGCGCTTGTCTGTAGAAAAGAAATACAACAGACACAATGTAGCTTATTGGCTGGTAGCATGCAGCTAAAGACACAGGGTAACGTTATCTTAGCGGTAGCCTGCAGCTTAATTATTCCAGAAACCATGGCCACTTCCGGAGTCGGAGATGACGGAGAAACAACAGAAAATCCCCCTGCTTCCCTGAAGTCACCGGTGTGGCAACACTTTGCCTTCCCTGTGAGTGATTTATGGAAACAAACAATAAAAGTAAAGCATGTGGTCTCTGACGGAACTCATGGTGCCTTCAGGTACACACTAATGGTGCATTGAGCCACAAAAAAAACCCAGAGAAACTTAAACTGTTGTTGCAAAGTACCCTTCTACTATCTAGTGGCTCTTTTTGTGGCATTGTCGTCCCTTTTTCAAGAAAGACGGCAATGCCACATTAAGAGCCACTAGATAGCAGAAGGGTACTTTGCAACAACAGTTTGAGTTTCTCAAAAAAAATTTGAATCTAAAATTGATTCGAGATTTGTGACACCCCTTTTGTTGACCAACACGGTCTCACGGCAGTTCGTGAAATGGTTACGTTATTTTTAATCTATTGATTCGTGTTCACAGGGACAATTTTGTAGTTTTTTTTCGTGGTGGCCAGCACGAAATGGTCTATACGGAGATTAACGGCACCACCCCAACCAACCTCCTTACGTGGATTTTCGGCATTTCATACTACTCGCTACGGTAGTCGTGCTGTGACCACGACATATGCTTCCCATTTAAATACATTAGTTTACATTTTCGTGCTGGCCACCACACAAAAAAACATCCCCTTGAACACGTATCAATAGATTAAAATAACGTGACCATTTCACGTACTGTCCTGAGAATGGGTTGTGTTGACAGGATGTCACTGATATAAACAGTGAGAATAGCGAATGAGATGCCATGAAACCTTCTCCTGACAAAAACTGCTGGTCTCTATTCTTCCCATGATTATGCCTTCTTTTTTTCAGTGTGTTTTTCCCCAATCATTCGCCAAGTCCCCCCAATAAACCCCATTTTAGTTCAGGCAGCCAGCTCGGCCTTCCAAATGCACAATTGCTTTCCTCTGTGAGCTCTCCTGTTTCCCGGTATGCTTATTTCCTGTGATGATCAGAGGGACACAGGGATAAAAGTACTGCGCTTTAAGCACTTTGTAGTTTTTATATTGTTGCCATAGTAACATGAAACTGGAGGCCAAATCAATGTGGCTTCTCTCATTTGCATGGAGAAACAGAAACCTTAAACAGAAACAGAAGGGAAAGAGAGAGGGAAGAGTAAAAGAAAAACAAGAGGCAGAGAGAGGAAAAAAAAAAATGCCATCCCACACTGCCGAGCATCACCCCTTCCTTCAGTACAATCTAGTTTAACAAGAACAGCCACTATTTATGCATGGCAAACACTTCCTCTACAACAGGCCAACCGCTTATTAAAGTGCACTTGCAAGAAAACAGAAACAACTCTTTCTCCTACTGTATATCTGAGAGTTTTAAGCTGGTCTCCACAGCACCCCCATGTAGCTCCCACTCTGCACCGTTCACTTGATATGCACCCTGCATGCTCTTCACTCCACTTTGAAGTTACAAACCTTCACCTCCTGCTCTGAACTGTGTGCTGCCGACTACAGGAGCCACGGCGCTACAGCTACGAGTGCCGCCTGAGCTATTGCAACCAACCGCAGCCTTAAAACCCATTCTGATTCCACTTGTGAATACTTAATTAGTTGTTAATTAGCTCCGCTCCTCGGTACGCCACTCGCTCTATCTCGCCATTTATCAGCTTCCCAGACTGGGCAGCTGTTAATGAATGGCGTAATTTATTCAGCCCAATCTGTTTGTCCTCAGAGTGCAGTGCCGCGTAAAGACTGAGCATGTGCACATGCATGCAATGATTAGGAAACATCTTACTGTGCTATCAGAACGGCGTAGCCAAAGTGTCTGCAGGTAGCGCACACCTGAATCTCTTTCCTTTGGTATTAGCACCAAACCCTTTAGTCTCATTACCATCCATACAGACAGATTGGAGGTGGCAGCAAATACATACCTTCTGTCAGCAGTCTCCTCCCATTCATCTATCACTACACCCGGCTGACTCCAGGGGACGTTAGTTACACAAAACAGTTGGACTGCATCGGCTTTATAATTCATTGTGCAACAGTTGAGGTTAGTGACAGAAGTAGGTTGATGTCAGATCAGCGTTTGAAAAGCTCCCGCCCATGAAGAGAGCAGGAGGGAGGTAATGGATATGAAAAGAGGAAATGAGATCAGGTGGTTCTGGGTAGAACAATGGATCTCATTATCTCCATGCATGGTCAAGAAGCCATGCTTTCTGGCATCTTCTTCCCATGTAACATATTGAAAAAAAAAAACCATAAACCTCCCCGCACACACACCACCCCCCCCAAAAAAAAAAAAAAAAAAAAAAAAATTTTAAAAAAAAAAAAAAAAAAAAAATCCCCCCACCCCAACCAAAAATCTCCCCTGGACAAATTAAAATTACCCTGGTGTCACATTATGACAATTCATTTTAAATCAATTTTCAATTTCAATTCAATTTTCAATTCAATTTCAATTCAATTTTAAATCAAGATAAATATAATGATAATTTAGTGACATTCAAAATATTTCAAGATTATAAGACACTTTTGAAAGGATGTTAGGGTTAGTGGGTAAGGGTTAAGGGGATAGGATTAGGAGGTTAGGGAGTTAGGGAGTCCAGTGGACTAACATTAGCAGGGATCACATACTGTACTGTATATCCCGCCTCAGGTTACAGCCAGGGGTTATGTCAGTTCGAAGAGGAAAACTAAAGCAGGTTTGGCGACATCTCAAGGAAACATGGTGTTCGTAAGGCTGGCATGTAATTACCTCCCAACAGCTCTCTGATTCCACTTAGCACTCGGCTTAATCTTTATAGGCCTCCCTAATGCATGGCAGCCATTAGTCACTTCACATAGGTTGCTTTTCATCTTGCAGCAACATGGAGCCTTGAAGAAAACAGAAGAGTGTTTTCAACAAGGAGAGGGGACACAAGACTGGAATTCTTGGGGCAATAACACAATTCCAGTAATCCCAAAAGGCAATCTCTGGAAATTCTGTAGAGACAGAGTTGAAAATTTGTGGTAAAAAGGGTTTGGGAATGGAATTCGGAGATGAAAGCCAGGCCCCCTCGCCATACTTCACACAAGGGGCCAAATTACGGATGACGTCGTCATTGTTTTCCAAGGCCAAACAGATTAGCCTTTAATGAGGCTCTGGCTCGCAGATTTTGGAATCCTCTCATCAGGCCCAAGTCCACGTGGTAGCCTCTTGTGATATCTCTCAGGCAGGAGCCGAGTAAACACACATTAAACACTGACATCATCTATAGGAACCAATCAAGTCGGACATCAGCGGGAAATGTTCAAGAGCAGTGCCGAGTTTTATGGTGGAAGGACGTTGTGTTACGTCTTTACATTTTAACTTAGGGAACTTTAAAGGTCCCATGACATGGTGCTCTTTGGATGCTTTTATATAGACCTCAGTGGTCCCCTAATACTGTATCGGAAGTCTCTTTTATATAGACCTTAGTGGTCCCCTAATACTGTATCTGAAGTCTCTTTTATATAGGCCTTAGTGGTCCCCTAATACTGTATCTGAAGTCTCTTTTATATAGACCTCAGTGGTCCCCTAATACTGTATCTGAAGTCTCTTTTATATAGACCTTAGTGGTCCCCTAATACTGTATCTGAAGTCTCTTTTATATAGACCTTAGTGGTCCCCTAATACTGTATCTGAAGTCTCTTTTATATAGACCTTAGTGGTCCCCTAATACTGTATCTGAAGTCTCTTTTATATAGACCTTAGTGGTCCCCTAATACTGTATCTGAAGTCTCTTTCCCTAAATTCAGCCTTGGTGCAGAATTACAGCCACTAGAGCCAGTCCCACAATGAGCTTTCCTTAGGATGTGCCATTTCTGTGTCTGTAGCTATTGAGGAGGAGAGAGGGGGGCAAGGTGGAGGGTGGGGGTGTGGCCTTGACTAACTGCCACTTTGCTTGTTTGAAAGCCATGATGTCTCTCTCTCATGGGTGGGTCAAATTCTCTGGGCGGGCAAAGCAGAGAAAGGGGAGGTAACCTTGCTCCTTATGACCTCATAAGGAGAAGATTCGTGATTGGCCCATCTGAGCTTTCATTTTCTCAAAGGCAGAGCAGGATACCCAGGGCTCGGTTTACACCTATCACCATTTCTAGCCACTGAGGGACCATAGGCAGGCTGGGGGAACTCATATTAATGTTAAAAAACCTCAAAGTGAAATTGTCATGCCATGGGACCTTTAAGGAAAGAGCTGCAAGTTTAAAAATTGTGTCTGACTTGATGTGGATGTCCAATGCACATACACTGAGAATGAACTGAAGTGGGGGACGTATTGGTCCACGTCCAGCAGTTAAAGTTTTAAAGTTAAAGTTTTTTGAGTATTCATGAATTCTGTATTTTTCATTGAGGGAGAAGAAGTAAATGACATTTTAAAACCATTAATCTAGTTGATTGAACTTTGTTGTATAATCAGAAACAAAATATTGTGTTAAAATATGTTTTTAGGGGACCTTTAAAAGATAATTTCAATATATCTAATTTTTCCATGTCTGGTCATCATTCCTATCTGTTATAAATCGCATTGTGCTCACCAAGTCATCTGCTGAGTACAGGAAAAGTAATCGCTAAAAAGGAGTCCAACGGGCGATAAACACAAGCAGTCAGACCTCCAGGTTAACCAAATTAGTTTGGAAGATGAAACGGAGATGAATGTTAAAATGATTAGCCAAACTGTCTTTAAACATGCATCACATTTTAGACGGTGAACCATGGGCAGACATTGTGGTCCTCAGTCTGGGGTCCTCCCCCAGAAAGAAAATTGTTATTTAAAACAAATGTCCTGCATTTACACACCACCTAACCTCTTGGATTAAGTCAAGAAACAACCACCTGAACTAGTCTAGGTTAGAACCTAAATAATAAAATCAACAGGGCTACTGCAAAATATTATTAGCCTTGTTAAACTTTAAAGAGCGGACTCTTTGATTCGGCTTCTCTTCGGCGGGCTGGCTGGCAAAGTTAGCTAACGTTAAGTAGCAAATCGGTTTGGCATTTCTGCGACAGTACAATCCTACTTTTCTTTGATTTAAAGTTAGGCTGGCTTCAGTGAGCCAAGCAGGTTCATTGAACAAACGCTAGCATATCTTTTCCTATGCTCTATCTTCAGTCCATGATCGCAGTTAAACTAAATGTTTCTGTGTCCTGTGTGGGCTGACAGACTGGGACAAACAGCCAAAGCACGCTGTGGTCAGCAGCGGGTTCGACTGAACCAACTCAAAGTGTTTTTCCAAAAAGGTGTGATCACTTTTCTTGTCAGTTGCTGAAAAAAAATGATCATTGATGCAGGCCGCTTAAATATAATCACCTGATTGCAGGGACTGTATGAGGATAAGTTTGTTTTAAAAAGACAAAGTTGGTGTGTGGACTTTTCTGCTCTATCTGTGCTGAAACTAATAATTGAACTGGATGTCCGTGGTCTACTTAGTTGAAGCATCTAGCACTGACCGTCCACAGCCGTACGGGATAACTTGTATTGTTTTGACAGGCTTGAACAATGACAGCCCTCAAGGTGGTGCAGGTCCAACATTATTCTTGTTCATCAAAGTCTTGCAAATGAATGCCTAAAACATGATGTTTTAGTGTTGATCATAACCAAAAACCCAAGTCTTAAAAAAGCGGAATTTGTTCTTTAAATGCATGCATGCCAAGGAGGTGAAGGGTTGGTGCAGGTGTTCTCATTCAAGGGAAAAGGCAGGTGTGCAAGCAAGCACATTCACACACACACACACACACACACACACACACACACACACACACACCGCAGTTTAGCACTTAATTGACACTGCACCCCTGGACATTGACCAGGTGTTGCCTTCATGCTGTTCACATACCTGGCTCCTCTCAGCCACCTGACTGGAGAATAAAAGCCCTGATTAATTTAGGCTGTAGCTTCCCTTTTCAAACCCGTCTGCTGCTTGCTTTGATCTGTTAGCACTGCATTTGATCTTTAGTGAGGCTGTTAACAGAACCACTAAATTAGACCATTGGCCCCAGACGAAGTCCATCCTAATTACCGTCCCCTCTACTTAACAAAAGGCCCGGGGCCTCAGGCCTAACCAGTACGCCTTCTTCAACAGACACACACACACACACACACACACACACACACACACACACACACACACACACACACACACATAGTGCGTCTCACTATGTTTGTGGGGACCCGTCATTGACATAATGCATTCTCTAGCCCCTTTCCCTAACCTTAACCATCACAACTGAATGCCTAACCTTAACCCTTACCCTCACCCTAACCATAACCTAATTCTATCCTCAATCCTAAAACCAAGTCTTAACCCTCAAACAGCCCTTTAATGTTGTGGGGTCCAGCATTTTGGCCCCACAAAGCTGTCCGGACCCCACTTGTATACTGGACTCCCGGATTTTGGACCCCACGAATGTAGTTAAATGAGAACACACTCTCTTTCACACACACACACACACACACACACACACACACACACACACACACACACACACACACACACACACACACACACACACACACACACACACACACACCTTCACGTTCATAAACTCAGAGACAGAAATTATGCCCACAATGTTGGTTTTTAATCTATATATTTAGATGTTCATTACTGCAATAGGTATACTTATACTATTATGCTACATTCATTTGAATTCATTAGGGCCCGAGCACAGAACAGGTGTGAGGACCCTACTGATGATCGGCTTTTTTTTTTTATTTATTCTGTGCAATCTAAAGAGCTTAACTATGAAAAGTTCTTAAAAGTTTGAGTTTTCATCGAACAGCGCTGTCGTGGCATGGCAGCCATAAAACAGGAAGTTGTTGTAACTTGAATGTACATTCTCCAATCTGCCCAAAATGCATGCTTGATAAAAACAAGGCTTTCGGACATCTACATGCCAATGTTGACTTATAGTCAGTCTTACATGACAAATTGTTGGGGACACGCCCACTTTCATAACTCATGAACCGTTAATCATTCATCGTGTATTGTTTGTAACACTTGTGGACACAGGAAGTGTGACAACATTTGCAATACACCATTTTCAATGCTGCACAGTCCTTGCAAGAAATAAAGTCCAACGTGTGTCTAACAAATGCACAGCCGCATTCACTGACATCACGCCGGTAACCCTGGCGCGTGGGGAGGTTCCACGATAATATATAATTTATGTGAATGCATGTATACCAAATCATACTACTACTCTATTGAAATGTAAATTCCCTCTGGGCTGCCCATAATGAAGCCATTTGGGAATTTCCATATTGTAAATCTTACCATTTCACCCCATGGTGTAATTGTATTTCTTTATAGGCTGATCCAAACAAAAAGATAAGGCAGTGTGTTATTCAGAAACAGTGTTATCTGAAAATTGAAACCTAATTACATGCCGATAACTGTGGAATGAAATCAGCTTTATGATCTGCCCATGTACACATACCTGTACCTTGACATTAAAATCAGCTCTCAGTTTTTTCAACACTGCACACATCAGATTTCCTTCTTAAGATTGAAACCAGTATTTATGTTAAAGAACCAGTTATAGTGTCAGTTTAGAATAGCTGGTGCTTTTGGTCCTGCTATAATAAGCAGTCATGGCCATTTTAGTTGAAAACCTACACATCATCAACCTACACAGATCACAGGCATGCTCTGAAATCCTTTTACATCTAATCTGATTTTCTTTTTTAAACATGGCCTTTGATGACTCTGCAAAGTAAAGTTAGCTCGGCAATTCCCACGAAACATCATGAGGGCATTTGAAAATGAGTAGCACAGTCACACGGTCAGGCCCACATTGTCTGTTCAATAGAAATCCCCCACATTCCTGTGTTCCTCTCACAACCTGAAGACACAGAGAAGAATGGTGGTGGCTGGTTTGAAAGTAAAAACAAGGAACAAACTTAAATTAACATCTGTACCTGTTGTGCTGCAACAACATTTTTCAGATCATTTGAAGTCTGTGTTCATTACCCGGCTGCATAGGCAGTGCCAGGGAGGGGCTAGGGGGTGCTGTAGCTGCCCCTTGGATTTTCATAGCACCCCTTTAGCACCCCCAAGAAATTGCTGTGGTTGATGTATAAATAAATAAAAAATTGTTAATGTGTAAATAGTATAATGTATATTTGAAAAATGAATAAATACATAAATAAAACAAACCGATTATTTTTAGGCTAAGAAACACAGGTGATCATATTCGGCCAAAGGGTGCAGCACACATTGAACTTTTGACCTTACTTCCGCAGTAACGTTTTCACAAAGAAGAAGAAGAGCTCAATATTTGGAGCCGTTGGGATTAGAGAAGTGAATCTAACACTAGCAATGGATAGTTTTTTACTCCCTCAACGTCAAGGTGTGGAGACTTGATCAAAACCTGTAAATGAGCTGTTGTATCGGCAACTTGAAATCAATCTCTCTCGTTCGCTCGCTTAGTGGTGGGTGGGCGTGTGTGTAATGTGTAATGTAATGTGTGGCTATTTGTGTCAAGGGAAACTCAAAATTTCAAAGCACCCTCACTGAAACGTCCAGCAACCCCAAAGCACCAGCAAAAGAACATCTCTGGCGCTGCCGCTGCCCGGCTGTAATTCTCACAATGCAGCCGACCCTGGTGACACACACATTCTCAGGAGCGGGTTTGTATGATATCGTACGAAAATTGGCGACTGCCGGCTGGTCACGTGGCGACCGGTCACATGACACTTAAGTTTAGCAGTCTTTACAGTCGACAAATGGTTACTCAGAGCCAGCTTCAGAGCACCGCGAGCTGTCAGTCGTTTCAGGGGTGGAAATGGGACTGAGTACCCAAAAAGATGCAAGAATGGATAGAAGTTGGTGAGGGCATAGAGAATGCCTTTCTACAGGGCCCAGAATTTTGAGCCTGGTCCTCCAGTAACGTTAGCAGTTAGCAGGGTTAGCATGGCAGCATTAGCCAGGACCAGTCGGGATCACTTTACTGGCTGTGTCTCAATTGTTTTTGAGAGTAACCAACTCAGGTACTCTATATAATTCAGTGTGAGTACAAGAATGTTGAAATGACATAAAATACCAGTCCCTAGTAGCCATGATAAATTAGCCTGAAGCTAATGCTTACCTGTTCAGGAGGAGATTGGCCAACTCGGCATCCTTTTGGGCTCTTAGCTGTCTCCATCTTTCAAACACAACTCCAATATTTGCCATGGTTTGTTACGTCTCTGGTCAAGCAACTGTTAGAAACATGGCGGGTTTTTTTAGGTCGGGTAGAATCTATCTATCTATTGATCCCGTTCGTTTGCTTGCTGCTTCCATGGCTGTGTTAACGTAACAGCTGGGTTTACGTTTTTACAGGTACAGTGCCTTGCGAAAATATTCGGCCCCCTTGAACTTTTCGACCTTTTGCCACATTTCAGCCCTCAAACATAAAGATATAAAACTGTAATTTTTTGTGAAGAATCAACAACAAGTGGGACACAATCATGAAGTGGAACGAAATTTATTGGATATTTCAAACCTTTTAAACAAATAAAAAACTGAAATATTGGGCGTGCAAAATTATACAGCCCCCTTAAGTTAATACTTTGTAGCACCACCTTTTGCTGAGATTACAGCTGTAAGTCGCTTGGGGTATGTCTCTATCGGTTTTGCACATCGGAGACTGACATTTTTGCCCATTCCTCCTTGCAAAACAGCTCGAGCTCAGTGAGGTTGGATGGAGAGCGTTTGTGAACAGCAGTTTTCAGTTCTTTCCACAGATTCTCGATTGGATTCAGGTCTGGACTTTGACTTGGCCATTCTAACACCTGGATATGTTTATTTGTGAACCATTCCATTGTAGATTTTGCTTTATGTTTTGGATCATTGTCTTGTTGGAAGACAAATCTCCGTCCCAGTCTCAGGTCTTTTGCAGACTCCATCAGGTTTTCTTCCAGAATGGTCCTGTATTTGGCTCCATCCATCTTCCCATCAATTTTAACCATCTTCCCTGTCCCTGCTGAAGAAAAGCGGGCCCCAAACCATGATGCTGCCACCACCATGTTTGACAGTGGGGATGGTGTGTTCAGGGTGATGAGCTGTGTTGCTTTTACGCCAAACATAACGTTTTGCATTGTTGCCAAAAAGTTCGATTTTGGTTTCATCTGACCACAGCACCTTCTTCCACATGTTTGGTGTGTCTCCCAGGTGGCTTTTGGCAAACTTTAAACGACACTTTTAATGGATATCTTTAAGAAATGGCTTTTTCATTCTTGCCATTTTTATACTCTCAAGGCCAGATTTGTGCAGTATACGACTGATTGTTGTCCTATGGACAGAGTCTCCCACCTCAGCTGTAGATCTCTGCAGTTCATCCAGAGTGATCATGGGCCTCTTGGCTGCATCTCTGATCAGTCTTCTCATTGTATGAGCTGAAAGTTTAGAGGGACGGCCGGTCTTCGTAGATTTGTAGTGGTCTGATACTCCTTCCATTTCAATATTATCGCTGCACAGTGCTCCTTGGGATGTTTAAAGCTTGGGAAATCTTTTTGTATCCAAATCCGGCTTTAAACTTCTCCACAACAGTATCTCGGACCTGCCTGGTGTGTTCCTTGTTCTTCATGATGCTCTCTGGCGCTTTACACGGACCTCTGAGACTATCACAGAGCAGGTGCATTTATACGGAGACTTGATTACACACAGCTGGATTCTATTTATCATCATTAGTCATTTAGGTCAACATTGGATCATTCAGAGATCCTCACTGAACTTCTGGAGAGAGTTTGCTGCACTGAAAGTAAAGGGCGGCTGAATAATTTTGCACGCCCACTTTTTCAGTTTTTATTTGTTCAAAAAGTTTGAAATAGCCAATGAATTTCGTTCCACTTCATAATTGGGACCCACTTGTTGTTGATTCTTCACAAAAAATTACAGTTTTATATCTTTATGTTTGAGGCCTGAAATGTGGCAAAAGGTCGAAACGTTCAAGGGGGCCGAATACTTTCGCAAGGCACTGTATATCTGTCAACCCGGCCTGGCTGTCAAACTGGGCAGTTGATACCTATGGAGGAAATATTTATTCATAATTCAAATTGAAAGTCCAAAGAGAAATTGAAAGTCCAAAGAGAAAACAAAGCGAGATCAAATTAAAAATATTATTATTTTTTTTTAAATTTTCCATTTGGCTTTGGCTTTTGAATTTAATATTTGGCTTTTGAATTTCAATTTAACATTGGCTTTTAATTTTCATTTAATATTTGGCTTTTGAATTTCAATTTAACATTGGCTTTTAATTTTCATTTAATATTTGGCTTTTGAATTTCAATTTAACATTGGATTTTCATTTGGATTTAATATTTGGCTTTTGAATTTCCATTTAACATTGCCTTTTCATTTGGACTTGACACATGTCAATGTAAATGAGGAGGTGTGGCCCAAAGGCTGGTGGGAGGGTCTAAACCGAAAGGGGTGCAGAGGCCCCTTATGAGCAGCAGGGGGAGCTTACTGCTGAGGAGCACACTGTTATGCATCTGTCTGCAGCTTCACCACTAGGCTTGGCCTCTTGTTTCACATGATAGAAAATGATGATTTAGGCTAAACACAAACGACATTTCATGCAACAACAGTGAAGTTTTCATGTAGTTACTATAATTGGGCCCGTGTTAGTGAGGACTAGATTAGGACTGTATTTAAAGCTGATTCTGGTTCCCAACTTCACCCCAGGTGTGTCTGTTTAAAACACGGACTCAGACAACTTCTCTCTTTTGATGTTATATTTAATTAAGCAACAGTAGAAACATGGGTGCGGGTAGCTCTGCTACGTGTGTTTGTGTGTCGTCAGATCTCGAAGACGCACACACACACACAATCTCAACCGGGTAGTTATCGTCCGAACTGCGACCTCTCCTTTTTCTTTCTCTCACTTTTTTCTCTGGGTGGTGCACGCGGTGTGAGGTGCGTGTCCGCGCTATTCTCCAACATGTAGCCTACTCACAACAATCACTCCTGATTGACGGCCTTTTGTACAGCCCGTGTAGGCTACTTTTTCACACAGTCTTAAACATCAAATTCAAAGTCTGACATTAACAAAGAGAAAAACAGAAACAGAATTATATTTTATTTTGGTGAGGAAGAATCTGGGGGGGGGGTGTCTAATTGTGTGTCAATCACTGCTCATGCACACACACTCATTCTACTTCGTGGGGGAGGGGCTTAGAGCGACAGTTTGGGCTTTAGCAGAAAGGGGGGGAGGGAGTGAGAAGATGTCAATGTTCAAATTCTTTGGCTAAATCCTGGATCTTCACAATCCTACCTACAGCACCTTTAATTACAGTAACTAAGTATTTGTACTTCGTTACATTACAACACTGGGTGAGGGATACGCCCCAGATGTCAGGCAATGATCCTGGAAATGTACTTCCGTTGATCCAGACTTATATTGATGCAATGACATCAAAACACATCAAAACACCTTATATATATGTAAAGGAACTATGATTGGCAAAACTGCAAATGACATTCTACAATTGTGTTACACCACATCTAAATACGGCTTCAACGCAGTTACTGAGATGTCTTTTAGATCACATCATAGAATAATAGCCGGGGCCTAAATATCATTGCAAGAAATGTATAAAGAGTGAGTGCTTTACTTATTGTAGCATTGAGTACTGTATGTACCGTGTGTTTCAGGTAGCTCTGCACTTTAGTTTTACATCGATACCTGTTTCAGCACTAAAACTTTCCAAATAATATACTTTTGGATAGATGAAGACATTCATTACTTGTTTTGTTTTGAGGAGAATTACTGTCAAGTTTGAATGTTTCTTTCATTCAGCAGCAGTAGCTAGTAATTTTTCTCCTGCTGTATCATGCTGAAGACACGCTGGTGTACGCGTATGAAGAACATCAGTTGTGCTTGTGTTTTATGTTGCTGGAGCCAAATATGCCTGAGAGCTCTTTGTGTGCCTTCTGAGGAATGTACTGTATGGGCATATGGATGTCATAGATACTGAACATACTGTGTACAATGAGTGCATAGACTCACATGCAAACACACACTAGGACACGTATACACACACACACACACAAAGGTAGCATTTTGGACCGCAGAAGGCACAGGTTTATACCACTGACGATGAAAGACTTAGTTGATTAAGGCTTTTAAGTTCAGAGCCAAGAGTTGATGTTAATGGATGGTGGTGATGGAAGGTGAGTGCTCCTCTCTTTAAAGGAAAATCTTTAGTTTTTTTTTCTTCTTTCAGTTATGACAACATTTTACACACTAACTAATGATCTGATACTAGAACAGAGTCCAGTTAAGCAAACAACACGTGCAGGCAAACAATAAGAATATTTTGAGAAAGTAAGTTTTACTAAAATCAGGCATGCATGCCTCAAGCACAAGCAGCATACTTGTCGTAGTTCTTGTTGTTTCAACTTGACATCATGAGACATAACTACCTAAAAATCACCAAAATGCTCTACATAAAAGTCATGTTCAAGCATTTACAATTCATGGCAAGCCATAACATATTTGACTAAAGTCAAAAGATGATAATGAAGATAAAATCAAAATGACTTCAGGTACATCATTTAAAAACGAAAAGGGGAGACCAGAGTCAGATGCTTGGAGAAATTTCTGTAAAATGTTGTCCTGTGTTGACTCATTCAATAATTAATAGGGACAGGAATTTGAAGAAGCATTATTGATTTATTTTGGCCACAAGGGGGCACCAAAACAAGCTGTAAACCAAGGGGGTAAGCGGGCATCCAGAAAGCCTACCTCCTATGGGGAGTTTCTGAGGCTAACAAGCCATCACCTGCCGTTAGCGTTCCATTGACTCCCGTTCCTTTTGGCACCACTTTGACAGAGAATAATTTTACATCTGAAGCGTTTAAAGACTCTATTTGTCCGTTGTTTATTTCTAAAGAAACACGACAATGTATAAAAGGCTCCATTACCTTGTACCTCACGTTATAGCTCCGTAGCAGACGGTTTTGTAAAAATAGGCTAACGATTGTGTCATAACCACGCGACTATCTGTCGCACAATAGAAAAATTACCGTATAGTCAGGAGAAGCTCACAGGCAATTGGGGGGATGTGGAGAGTCCATGAAAGCATCGGAACAAAATATTTCAGCAACGTTTTGATGGATTTTTGATGGAACTTCAATATGTGGCAAGTGAATTCATATGAAGTAACATTTATCCACGAACAAACAGATTTCTTTTGGCACAGCTACCAGAAGACTTATAACTTTCAGACAGGTTGCTCACGTCACATCTACGTCTTCAAGCTCAGTTTGAGGCTGCGCAGCAACGCTCAATCACCGGAAAAGAGCTTCTAATTGACGTCTCCGTCGAAGTCTATTTTCACTTTCACTGTCTATGCTGTAAACACAACATGGACATGAAGCTAATATGTTGAACATGTGAGCAAACAAATGCCGGTAACACTTTACAATAAGGTACACAAAAAAATAGGTAGTTAATGATTAGTTACTGTTTTTGAAAAAGTAATGAATGATTACTGTTTTTCAGAAGGGTAGTTACTGTTTTTCAGAAGGGTAGTTACTGATTTTTGAAAGGGTAATGAATGATTAGTTACTGTTTTTTGAAAAGTTAACGAATGATTAGTGACTGTTTTTCAGAAGGGTAGTTACAGTTTTTCAGAAGGGTAGTTACGGTTTTTCAGAAGGGTAATGAATGATTAGTTACCGTTTTTCAGAAGGTTAGGTACTGTTTTTTGAAAGGGTAACGAATGATTAGTTACTGTTTTTTGAAAGGGTAACGAATGATTAGTTACTGTTTTTCAGAAGGGTAGTTACTAGAGGGGGTACGGTTCATGAAAATACATCCGAACCGTTCGGTCCGCTTGTCTCAGTTTGGAGTGTTTGTGTGCTGCACAGTTTGATGCGTGCGCAATGTAGCCTCGTGCCCGTATGGGACTTCAGACGAAAGAAAGAAGAAGAGATGTGGACGTAGTTACCAACAAAACGTACAGCGAAATACCGTGCAAAACATTTCAGGCCGTCCTGCCAACCTGTATACATTTTAACATCAATGTACTGTAACGTTTTTTCGCTCGGGTGGGGCTGCCCAGTTCCCCCCGCGACTGGCGCGCGCACACACACAAACACACACACAAACAAACACGATGGATGCAGGAAAACCGGAGATGATACGTAGCCTACAGGAGGACTTAAATTAAGGACAGCTACGCTCGTTACTGTAAGTGCTATGATAAGTTAAAGTCCAAAAAAAAAAAAAAGTACTTTATCAAACCGTATGAATGTGTGTCCCATCCCACGCCAGGATAGGAAATTAACTAACAATGTAAACAGTTTTTATGTTTAACATATTCTGACTTATTCAAAAGATGGAGCTTTAAGAGTTGCTCTCTTTTCTTCTTTTAAAGGATACAGTTTTTTAAAAGAGCTACACTGAAGTTGGCAGTTTGATAAATGAAAGTTATTTCAATTGATATTTTGTAATATTTCAATCTTCATGTGCTAAAAAGGCACATAAGTTCCTGTAGATGGCAATACACATTCTCCTTTTTTTGCCAAATAAATGAAAAGCATGTTGAAATCATCAATGTCTTCCCTCTTGCTGTATCAAAATCTTACCTAGCTTTCCTCAGAGATGGTCCCAATAATGTGCTTAAAGTCAAGACAAATTCAGTTTGTCCATGATTACATGGTATAACTGCTCAATTATTTAATACTGTATCCTACATTGTGGATAATTAAGTTATATATCATATGCTGAAGTATTTCTGGAGTGTTAAAGATTAAAGGAAAAAATAACAAGAACCGTACAGAACCGAAAACCGTGACCCTAAAACCGTGATAAGAACCCAACCGTGGGTTTTATGAACCGTGCCACCCCTAGTAGTTACTGTTTTTCAGAAGGGTAGTTACTGTTTTTAGAAAGACTAACAGTAACTACCCTTCTGAAAAACAGTAACTAATCATTCGTTACTCTTTCAAAAACAGTAACTAATCATTAACTACCTATTTTTTTGTGTACCTTATTGTAAAGTGTTACCCAAATGCCTATGTAAACCCTAAGCACCCTTTCTTTTTAGCTTTTTTGAGTCTCCAACAACTCCTCAGGGAAATGTGTCTCTTTAGCTGCCAAATGCTCCACTATGTTGACCAGCTACTAGCCTAACTTTGTCGGACTCGCGTTCAGTGCTGAGAAGGTAGCTTTGAGTCAGTTTATCAAATTTTTTTTCATTGAGAACCGCTGCCTGCTGTAGCTGGAAACGAGGTTGAAGTTAGACTGAACCAAAACAGTGAAGTTTTTGACAAAACAATGAACTGATAGAACTAAAATGCTTGAAAAGTTACGTAGATACAACCTGAACACATTTTCTAGCCCCAAACCACATTTTCCCGACTATTCGATATGCGAGTTAGGCTGGAACCTCTCATTTTATTTAATATTTTCCAAACCGAAACCAAAATGCCTCGGAACGCAATTACATTGACTTACAACCAATCAGAGCAACGAAACAGGTGACGTAGCGCTGAGCGAAGACCAAATGTAAACAGACTACGGCGTGCAGAGATGAGCTGTGATGCTGTAGCATCAATATGTCTGTGAACGAGTGGAGTGCTGCAATTTTTGCCATTAGGATTTAATAACTGGACGTAATCACATTTTGCGTAAAGCACAAAGACTCCGCAAGTTGAAACATGCCCCATATTAGATAAACGGTTGTGATTGGCCCGACCCGGGCCAGGTCGGCTGGAAATCTGTCTGAATGGGAGGGGGACAGATGCATTTGTCAGATCAAATAAAACATGAGGTCACAGATTCGTCTGGTTCCCAGGCTGCAAATTTCAACTTTTGTAGTTTGATGAACATCTCTCTTCATGAGTAAAGCCCTCAGTTGGGACAAGATTAATAATGAGATTTATTTACACTTTTTCACAGAGTTCATACCTGACCCCTTGAATATGTTGGTCTCTTGATTAAACCAGCTTGTCTACGTGCCCTTGAGAAGCTTTCTGCAACTTTCTTTATTTACTCATCATCATCCGCATGTGACATCATCGGCACTCTTACATACCTTTGTTGCGTTTTCCTGCACGCTTTAATTCACAGCCACAAAAGATAAGAGGAACCCACAGCATACCAGCCAGAGAGAAGAAGAGTGCTGAAGAAAGAGCAACGCAAAGGCAAAATAAACAGATTTCAAAGCACTTCCATATAAAGGCATCAAACGTCCCATGCGATGAAACAACATGCCGCAGCTCGTTTTAATTGACACATTGACAACCTCAGACTTATGATAAGAAGAGGGGAGTGGGGGGCAAGAAGGATGGAAGAAAAGAGGGACGGAGGGAGGGAGAGAGGGGCTAAGGAATGAAAGAAAGATCAGCCTAAACTAACAACAATAAGGGAATGATAGAAGGGCTTAATTTTGCCTGACAGACGGTGCTTTCATCAAATTGTGTGCCTTGAACTGCGCCTTGATTAATTATTTAATAAGGCGGCCTGCTCTTCGGCACTGGCCCTCATTTGATGCTCCCACAAATGTGTTTCTGCTGACAGATAGAGGTCCACTACTGGCCCCTGTTTACACATACCAAAATAGAACAGCAGGCAAGTCCCAATACCATGTTACAGAGCAGGACTGGAGCTTTGATGGTATTACAGCCGCCTTAGGGAGGTTTTTAGGATCCGTTTTCAACCTTACACAGAGATATTCTTCATTGTCACTATGTTGATTTATTTGTGTGTGTTTTTGCACATATGGGGTGATCTGAAATCAATAAACTTTTTAAATCACTGTTTTTCACAAGGTATTAAAGAATGTTTTAATCAAGGGCTTTAGAAATAATAACCAATCGGTATCCGGTTGTATTATCACAGATGCAACTACAGCGATGCATGGACCACGTTACCTCGTTAATAATGTGAAAAAGTGTGTGGTCCTGTATTCATACATAACAGCGAGACATTTCCATAATGGTTGACTGGAGCTAGTTGACTACCTGTTATAGTGTAGCACTCATGGCTTGTACTTGTACTTTACTTAAGTATTGCCATATGCCATGCTACTACTTTATACTTCAACTCCATCCATTACATGTCAGAGGGAAGTATTTTCTTCACTGCATTTACATGACAGCTGTAGTGAGCTGCTTTGCAGATTAAGATTTTACACAGTATTTATAGAATATAATGCATTGTTAGATATTAATCTATCCAACAATATATAAAGTGAGACTCTCCTACACCGAAAAACGACCCAATAGGTCATCCCTACAAGCAGCAATTATGACCCATTTTAATATGTATTGTTAGGCAGCGCCATCTGGTGGCCGTAGTAATTATGACGGGAGCAAAGCAGGAAGTCATGTAACGTGTTATCAAGAGTTACCAAGGGTGGCCGGACACAGGACTTTCACCCAGGACAACAGTGTTCGTGTCCCGTATAAAAATAAAAGTATTTTTACTTATAGAAAAAAGGAACTATGTCACGTTCTCCGTCACGTGTGTTGTTACGTTATGTACGTACGCACGGAAGTGAAAAAACTTAACAAATGTACACATTTTAACCCAAACCACAATCTTTTTCTAAACTTAACTAAGCAGTTGTGTTGCCTAAGTTGTTTTTGTGCCTAAACTTAACCAAACTACGACTGTTTCACAAGGTAAATGACCTTTACGTTTGTGTATGAGAGCGGAGAATGCTCCTTATGGTTACTGTTACTTAACTCTCAATATGTCTTCTCCCTAACCCTTCACATACTACACAAAGGTAGAGTGGTAAAAAGACATTTTCTATATTTATTCTAATTTATTTCTATAACAGTAATGTATCTGCAACATGCAGGGTTTTCCCTACTATTATAAGGATTAGGTGCACGGGCATAGTAGCAGCTTGACCGCAGGGCCGTAAGATGATGTAGTATTAAGCCTGATCCCACAGAATTCCGTGAAATGATCATGAACTGTTAACACTACGTGGTGGTGGCACAGAATGTGGGAAAATTCTGTGTGGCCACCACGGAAAACAATGCCAATGTAAAGTCAATGAGAAGATGACGTAGCATTAGGAGCGACTACGGTAGCGAGTAGTATGAAAGCCCGAAAATCCGCGTAGGGAGGTCGGTTAGGGTGGTGGATGGGTCCTACACAGGACTTTCACCCAGGGGACCGGGGATCGTGTCCCGCGTGTTAAGTTTCCTAAACCCAACCATAACCGTCCAGTTCTTCTTTTCCTAAACCCTATCGTCCCGTTGTTGTCCCGCATCCCGTTATTGTTTTCCTAAACCCAACCATCCCGTTCTTCTTTTTCTAAACCCAACTGTCCCGTTGTTGTCCCGCGTGTCATGGAAACGTAGCCCACCCACAACCTTTTCCTTAACTTAAGGGGCCGTGTTAATTTCACGGAATTCTTCCGTGGGCCCATCACGGAATTTTTTGGGATTCCGTGAAACTGCCACAGATTTTGAGTTAAGGGGCCGTGTTCATTTCACAGAATTCTGTGAGATCAGGTTGCATTAAGAGCGACAACGGTAGAGAGTAGTAAGAAAGACCGAAAATCCACATAAGGAGGCAGGTTGGGGTGGTTGATGGGTCAAACAACACAGGACTTTCTTGTCCCGTTCTTGTCCCACATGTCAGTTAAACGTACATGTTTTAACCCCACCCACGATCTTTCGGTAACTAAGTGGCTTTAGCCTGCACGTTGAAAAATGACGCCAAGAGTCCCGACCAAAGGCACCTGACCAAGCGTAGGTGTTTTACATGCTAAGAGTGAGAATGTGTTGGTTTGTCCCCAGTTTTATATAATAATCTTATAATTTATTTATTTAATATCTGCTCTAGCTTTTCCAACGTTTTAGACAGAAATATGGTAATAATAATGGTCCAAAATGATGTGAAAGTGATTTTTTTTTTTTATTGGAAAAAGTTAACATTTACTTGAGGGAGGACTCCTAAACTTCCGCCAAATACGTGCATTTAAGTTTTCCACAAACCTAGGGAAAACACTGTTTTACCACACGTGTGGTAAAAGGGAGTTCAGTTCCTGATTTACAGCCACAAACTCATTCCATGTGATGCCAACCTTACCAGCAGAGGCTGCTATGACTGTCACATGCTGTGACTGGATGCATACAGTATTAATGCAAACTGCTTTATGTCTTACAGAACAAACGTTGTTGGGCACATGTGCTGTACCACAGCCGTGCAGAGATAAAGTAAGAGGACGATTTATAAATGTCCATAAATAACATCAGACTGCCTGCATTTTGACATGCTAATAAATGCTTCCTCCAAATCAATAAGACATGGGAAACACTAACCCAGCCCATCATTCAACAAATCAAAACCTCATGATTTCCCCACAAATGGTCACAGCCTTCTTTATGCGCTGAAATCCGTGCTCTTGGCCTGGATCTGACACGAGATTAGAGGAATAATGGTGGAATCTGGGTCTGACTTCCCTTTTTTTTCTCACCCTGTTCTTTTGATTTGGGAGCCCTCTGTTTGCAGCCTGCGTCTTTTCAGCTCCTCTTGTTTGGTTTGGGCATATCTGGCATAGCTGCGGTCTTGTTAATACTTCTCCCAAACTCAGTGCATCTGGAGAAAGTTCCACACACCTCCTTCGTTGCATCAGACAACCAATGCATTTGATGCAGTACCAGAGGTGGAAGGAGTACAAAAATATTCTACTTAAGTAAAAGTACTATTACTGTAATAAAGTTTTACTTAAGTATGAGTAAAATGACCAGAATAAAAATCTACTCAAACGTAAAAAGTAGCTCATTTAAAATGTACTCAGACTTACTTTTTTTACATTTATACATATATCATATCTTATTTATACTTGGTATATTTATTTATTAAATCGCAGTCTTTTGCGATCTGAAAAGGGCACAAAGCCATATCGCGCTTTTCGATTTCGACAGATACTTTGCCAAAACATTAGAATGAATGACAATACTTCAAACAAAACATACTTAGGTAAAAGCACAGATTTTTAAAACTACTTTCAAAAGTAAAAGAGCACAAAACAAACTACTCAATTCCAGTAACGTGAGTAATTGTAATTAGTTACTTTCCACCTCTGTGCAGCACACTCTCAGAAGTAAGTAAGTAAGTAAGCTTTATTTATATAGCACCTATCACAGATAGAATCACAAAGTGCTTCACAAGCAACAAATATAACAATTTAAAAAACATCATACAAAACATAAAAAATTATAGCTCAGTCAACTGAAAGCTTGTCTGAATAGTAGTGTCTTCAGCTGTTTTTTAAAAGAAACGGTAGAATCGGCCACACGCAGCAACAGGGGCAGGGCGTTCCACAATTTGGGAGCAACTGCCTGAAAAGAGGAACCATCAGGAGATTTTGACCTGAGCAACGAAGAGTGCGGAAAGAAGAGTAAGGGGTCAACATGTCTCCGATATATTGAGGCGTCTGTCCATGTAGTGCTCTAAAAGTTAAAACAAAAATTTTGAAATCAATTCTGTATTTTACTGGAAGCCAGTGGAGAGTAAATAAAATCGGAGTAATGTGTGCCCTTCTGTTTGTTCCTGTTAAAAGCCTTGCTGCTGCATTTTGCACCAATTGGAGACAGCTCAGAGGAAATTTGTTAAAACAAGTAAAAAGGGAATTACAATAATCTAACCGTGAAGAAATAAAAGCATGAATGATCATCTCCAAGGTAACTTTGGGCAGTATTGTTCTCAATTTAGAGATATTTCTCAAATGATAGAAACAGTTTCTGACCAACTGTCTAGAATGACCATCCAGAGACATCGATTGGTCGAACAAAACACCAAGGTTTCTTAGGCTCAACTGGACGGAGGAGTCCAAGGAACAGAGGTGTTGTTTAATTTGGGGAATTTTTTGTTCTGGAGCAATGATCAAAGGTTCAGTCTTTTTTGTAGAAGTGGATAGACAATTTACTAGTCTCGTATTGCCAGACCTTCCTCCACAGCGCTGCTGAGGAGGGTCTGGCTAGTCCACACAGCATTCCAGGATGGGAGAAAAACGTGCTCTGGTTTATTGGCATTTCTTTAAACCAATCACAATCGTCATGGGCGGCGCGAAGTGCCAGACGGAGCCACGGTGCCTCTGCAAAATAGCCTTGGGAAGGAACTTGTTTTGGTGGAACTAGTGCTGTCAAACGATTAAAATATTTAATCACAATTAATCGCATTAATGTCATAGTTAACTCTCAATTAATCGCACATTTTTATCTATTCTAAATGTCCCTTGATTTCTTTTTGTCCCATTATTTTTTTCTCATGCTCTTATCAACATGATACAACAACGGTGCCTGAACTGAAAGATTTATTTATATGTATATTATATTTAAAAAAGGAGCACCTTGTTCAATTGTATTTGTATTTGTATTGTATGTTCAAAAATATTAAACAATAAAAAGTTGATCTAAAAAAAAAAAAAGGAGCACAAAACGGCGAAAACAGCCACTGGATGGGAAAAGGGTATTTTACAATAACTTTGAATGCACCACGAGGATGGCGAGGCTAGGCTGAGTTTGTGTTAGTCTGGTGTTAGAATCCTCTCCAGTGAAATACAGAAACACTTTTACACCGTTTAGCTGTCAGCATTTTAACCGTGTTTACTCCAGCTGCTAGCTAACGCTAGGCTAACGTTACCTGCTGCCAGGTGTAGTGTTCACTAGTGTCCCGTGCGGCGATGTTTCAGTTCCCTCTAACGTCCGTTTTCGGAGCATCAGAGAGAAGCGCAGTCATTTAAGTGGCACCTAAATAAGGCACCGAAATCCGGGTCTCGGTCGGACCCCATTCAAGACGGCGATTTTTGCCGAAAAGTGACCAGTTTGCAGGTATGTACTACTTTTTGGCCGGTGTGTGCGGCGTGCCTGTTGTTGTGTTTCTGGTCTAGCTAGATCCGGTGTGGTGTTGTAGTTTTTCTAACGTTACTAGTTGTTGCAACAGCATGTGAAAAAAACTCCAAAGTTTGCTAGGCCAAAAAGAACGTTAATCTCGCGATAAAAGAATTGACGCCGTTAAAGTGGGTTTGCGTTAACGCCGTTAATAACGCGTTTAACTGACAGCACTAGGTGGAACATGTGTACGTTAAAAAGTAGTTTTAGTTGTGTTACAGAAAACTCCGATTGGACAGATAGTCTAGCTAGCTGTCTGGATTTACCCTGCAGAGATCTGAGGAGCAGTTAACCATAGTCCTCACAAATCCACCAGAGTTTAGAATTACAACACAAAGGAAACAGAAAGTAACGGACATCAGTCCGAAAAGAGTGACATCTGGTGGAATTTCTGGTAGCACTGGAGCAATCCCGGAAGTGGAACTAACAACTCACTGATGCCAGGTTTGCCCTCAGATGAACTGACTTCAGGTCTGTGAGGACATCTCCAGCCCATAAAACCCAGTTGAGAGGAAAGAGGAGAAATCAGCAGATATAAAAGTCTTCTCAGAATGAGAGGTAGTAGCATTCAGTCAAGCCTTTGATCCAGCCCTAACTAGATCGCTTTGACAAGTCCAATTTACGGCTGCTTCTCCCCCACAATGGCTCATTGTGCGGAGAGCTGGAGATGATCTAATCGCCGCTGCCCTCAGAAGTCTGAGTGAGGAGATGAAGAGGAAACATAGTGGAAACATTGTCGTCCATCACGTTTGATGTGAAAACACATGACGACTTCACCTTATCTGATTTTTTTTTATTCCAAATTAGTAAAACCAAATGAAATGAAGCACATCAAACGAGATGAAGGAGTCATTTAATTGCATTACACAGCCACACTCCACTTCCTGCTGCAACCGTCCTCTCCGTCTGTCTGCATGGACATCACAATGAATACATGGATGGAACAATGCTCCTGCATGATGATGCTTTGTTGAATGGTTCACATGGTTTATTCTTTTTTTTATCAGCTCTTCACTCCCCATTCACACGGCTGCAAACACAGCCATCCCCCCCCAAACACATATCTCACACACAACCACACGGGCAAAAAGTGATTCACACACAGATTGTTCAAGCTTCAAATAAACCTGGTCGCCCAAAAGACCAATCAATGGCCCCTCATCGTCAGCAAACTCCCTTCGCTCTGGTGCGAGTTCAGAAGTCAGCTACACACCCAAAGACAAAGCCGAGCACAGATGCGGACTCATGCCATCCACTATCTATGGCACGAAAAAAAAAAAAATCGGCAGATTCTGAAATGCCACCTCGTGACTTTTTGGAGGAGCTAATCTATTCTATTTAATGTAGTTCAGAGGGGCCCCGGCTCCACGCTGAAGACACAAGGCAGGATTAGTCCTCATATAGCGGTGGCAAGATGAAAGCAGATAAACCACTTAGCCTGGTTCTTGGATGACTTTATATATTTATTTCCCTCAAGTCTCTTCCCCAACGTTTGAAAAAGGGATTTAGCAGCAGAGACACTTAAGTCTCTGGAAGTTAATCTTTTTTTTTTCTTTTTTCTTTCAAATAAGTTGTGGATTTTGTTGCGTGCGCTGTTGAGTTTTATGAACTTTCGACTGTAGTTCAGGGAGGGTTGAGAGACAGAATTCTCAGTGCTAACTATGGCCTTTGTAATAATAACAAAAAAATCGTAAGCATTGCTGTGTGTCATGAGAGAACGCTTCTCTGCTGCTCCATCAAAAACACTGTATCTGATGCAAACTGCTTTGATATTTCAATGTATTTCATAGGTCACTGTGTGTGTTTTTCTTTCTGCATCACACCTCAAAATCAGTGGTGGAACAAGTATTCAGATCCTTTACTTAAAATTACATTGTGTAAGAATTTCTACCATCTAGCAGTGAAATTGTATATGACAACCAACTGAATATTACTTTCTAGCCCTTCCTCCTACGGTGGCCGAACCCGAAATTAGCTCTCTCCATCGTTTACTGGCTGTTCTAGCCACTCCAATATTAACTTTGGTCTTGTTGCTTTGCCTGTCGCGTTGTCGTAATTCTCTTTTTTGCTTCCCTGGCGAGTAATCTCCCGCTGGCATTCGTCATGGTGCCAATAGGTATAAGAGGGCGAAATGTGAAGGTATTGGTGCGTTCATGCCACCTCGGAATAACAGGGACCGCCTCCGTGATGACGTTGTTTTTCCGACTGCCAGCGTTCACATGGTAGGGATGTGTGTTCTTCTTCTTCTGTTATATTGGCATTTGGCATAACAACTTGTTCCATGACTGCCACCAACTGTTGGCTGTTAGCCTAGAGCATCAGGCGTGAGAAAACATGGAGGCCACCATAACAAAAGATTTGCTGCTGTTTTCTTATGCGAGCATACAAACAGCACATCTACAGTGGTTTGTTTGTGTCATCTGCAGGACAACGAACGAGAGAGGACACGGATAATGTGTTGTTTTTGTTATACATGGGCCTATTTATGAATAATTTGAAACATGTTATGTCTGTGTATGTTTCTTGGCAGAGGCGTTTGTCCACAATAAACAGTTTATTGTCGTTGAAATATGAACCAAAGTCGCCTCCATCAAACGTCAGTTGTCAACAACGCGTCACCAACTGGGAAACTCGGTTAGCAAAATCTAGCCCGAGTTTCCCCCCTCTGATTCCCACAGGAAGTGACGTGAATGCTCACGTTTTCACTTGGAAAAAATGTTTTTCCGATGTCCATGAATGCACGGTATGTCCCTCTTTGGCTAATGTATTCTAAAGATGGAGGCGCTACATGGCTGCCGTCATTCGAGCGAGACGCTCGTATGTATTCTGAATGATTCAGAATGTCAGATTCTACGCTTACGAGAATACTTTGATTAGTTGGCGGAAGTAATTACACATGAATGAGCACATATTTGTGAAAGAACAAAAGGGGCTTTTGTTAAGAATCAACTCAAACAATTACACAATGTTAGGTTGAAGCATTGCTGTGAAACTGTCATGACCGTACGCTTCTCTGCTGTTCTACCAAAAACACTGTATGTGATGCAAAGTAGTGGAACAAGTATTCAGATCCTTTACTTAAGTAAAAGTGCCGATACCACACTGTAAAAAATACTCTGTTACAAGTAAAAGTCCTGCATTGAAAATGTTACTTAAGTAAACGTATGTAAGTATCATCAGGAAAATGTACTTAAAGTATTAAAAGTAAAAGTACTCAATGCAGGAAAATCCTCACATTTTTAACTGGTAATTCCACACAGTTCTTAGTTTAATCGGCTAATCATTTCAGCTGTACTTGTAGACCGTTATATTGTTGGGTAGTTCATAAAAAAAAAATCATCAGATTTTATAAACTACATGTGTTTTGTGTGCAAAAAAAACTTCCTTGAATTTGTATTTCAGTGCAGCACTTGAGTAACCACACCTCGAAATAAATTCACGTAAATCACCCTCTAATAATTTGGATGCAGATTCCCCTGACCCTACAATGTGTTGCGTAGCCTTCATGTCTGGCTGAGAGTCTGACCCGGGTGCTCCGCAGTATCTTCCCACTCCTCTATTGACTCTGCAGACCCTGCGCTCCGAGCCGAGCCCGCTGAGGGGTGCCGACCCCGGGCTTTGGCCCCCGCACATCAAAGGCTCCTTATGGAGGATGTTAATATTTGCTCAGGTGCATCTCGCGGGTCTGCTTCGAGCATATAAATATATCAGAGGCCAAAGGGACGTCTGGTCACACTGTCCCTGTGTGTGTGAGAACAGGGGAGGGGAGGGAATGACAGTGTGTGCTGTCGCAAAACACACACACACACACACATATACACAGACTCCACCCCTCCTCCGGTCTACAGCCTATATTTGAACCCCCTCATCTCACTCTTTGCTTTCTTCTCGGTGGCCCTTTGACCTGGGGCTGGCCTTGGGTAAGGGGGGCGGGGGGGACATGGACAGGACAGCTGGGGACAACAAGAGTCCTGTCCCCTCCTGCCTCCTGCCTCTTCCATCCCATGACCCCTGCATCGCCTTTGAACTTCTGCCGCCTGGTACCGAGGCCCTCCTGAGACGGCAACGGTTTACCCAACAATGTAACAAATAAGAACACAGTGGCAAGATTAGATATAACTTTCCCCAACCCTTTGTTTATGGGACACAAGACCTCCATCTCACATCTGCACCGATTCAATCTCAGTGTCACTGATTACGGCGGCTTACAGAAAGGCCTGGGCCCCATCTCCCCACGTTGCTTACACTCCTGTCCTTTGGAAGTCAGGTTGACTCGGCTCGCCGCGACCGGCTTGTTTACGCCGAGTCTCCGCAAATAAGATCTCACCCTCTGCAATCTCCGTCGTCAGCCAATGCCGATAGACAGATGTGGAATCTAGAAACTCCAGCGTCACATCAAAGGAGCTGGAAGCCAGTCAGCCCCACATCTGTGGAACAATCTGACTGCGAGACTGATGTGTTTCGTAACCGGCTCGCTGACAATACACAGACTGTTGAAGATCTGCGGAGCTGTTGCTGCAGGAGCCCACTCTAACATACATGTCTGGAGTTTAGGATCCCTGGCAGCCATGGAGTCCTGGTGCAGGATTGCTTTCCTACAAGCTCCAACAGGGCAGTGGCCTATTGAGCATTGACAGTCTTGACATGATAACCAAATATAAACTTTAAAGTAATGATAGCTTTTAAGTAATCTGGACAATTGTATTGTTGTGCTTTTTCAGTATAAGAATAAACTCCTCATCAGACAGGCTTGTTCTCATGAACCATTCGTACAAAAAGCGTAAGTATAGTAAAGTAATGCACTGTAATCCGTAAGCATTCCACGTATTTTTTTGCTTTATAAGAGTGACTGCCGCTGTATAAGAATGCTGTGGACCGCATGGGGAGGAGGTCGGGGTGGATGGTTGGGTCATAAAACACATCGCTTTCAAGCCAGGGAGTGGAGTTCGCTTCCTGGGGAAAACAAAAGACTTTCACCCAGGAAATGTGTGTTTTATTCCAAACTAAGATTTTTTTTTCTTAATCTCAACTAGTCGTTTTGGTGCCTGAATTTAACCGTCGTCGCCGCATAACGCTCACTTTTTGTAACCTGAACTTAACCATAATGTCTGCCGAAACGACTCACAGTCACCTTTGAATGGGTAAACTGAACCAGCAACTGCTGCTGATACGGCGACATATCACAGATGCGGTTGCCTATTTTCACAAGATATCATACGTATCGGTGTGCATACATTTTCATAAGAACCTGTTCATGAGAATCCGTTGCATCTGACTACTCACTTCTTTTGTGGAACAGACTGACCAGATGGAAGGCGACACTATTTCATTCCCCACAAATACGAGACAGATTTATATAAATAAGGGTGAGGCGAGACAGATGGGATAGTTTTGTTAGAGCAAGGGCAATATACACCCCAACGGCAGAGAATTACCTTTGTGCAGTTTGTATCACAGTCATGTACATCATACTTCTGCCCAATGCTGGTGGCAGAAAATCCATTAGAGCTGTGACATCGATTCATCATCGATGTGGAAATGTTAAAGAAAAGTCTCTCACAATGACTTTGTCTGTCTATCTAAACTCAGCGCCGGTCCAAGGACGTGTGCAGAAGCAGATGGCATTCTTTGTTGGCATTTTCCTGTATTGCCTGTGAATGGTGATAACATTACTGAGCAAAATCAAACAGGAGTGTTAAATTATATAATATTGATCCTCTGTTCTTATCAGTCAGGCCCAGGGCCTGTCCTTCCTGCTCACATTGTCCTCTGTGCTGGTTGTAACTTTTTGCTTTCTGGATGTTAAAGTATGAGGGAAATATTCCATTGCATTCACTGTGGAAGTTCAAGGTTAACCCAAATCACAAAAAAAAAAAACACAATTTCCACCTTAATGTACTGTGCAGACAAAGCTGGATTACCAACCAAGTAGTCCCACATTACCAGACCTATATCTCCACAGCGCTGTGGTCTGGCTACACCGCACGTACATTCCAGGATAGGAGAAAAAAACACTCTGGGTTGTTTGCATTTCTTTAAACCAATCACAATCGTCTTGGGCGGAACATTTGCACCCCGCAAAAGAAAACGCCACATAAAATATTAAATGAAGTTAACTGTTTCCACAGTACAGTAACGTGAGCTATTTAAATTAGCTGATACATAAGTCATTTGCTCTTACCAGTGTATCACCGTGTGTGTACTTCGTCCACAGCAATCCCACCAATCAGTCCCAAAATGTCCCAGTTATATTTTAAATGCCGTAAACATATTCTTTGTAAATCTTTATAATCATTCCCCAAAAGAACCAAGCAGGCCTGCCTTGTTGCACGAATCAAATATTCTTCAAAACTTGCTATTTTCAGCGTGGAGCTTGTTAGCTCGAAGATTGTTGTTGTTTCCTGAAGCGAACGGAGTGTGAGAATGGCAACACTTACAGAGCGCGGAAGGGGAGGGACATCCGGATGTCGGGCAGTTGTCCTGGAAATGTCCTTCTGTTTGATCCAAACTACCAACCATACCATTAGGGGGCTCCTCCGGTTTACTGGGTGGTGTTTGTGGTCATTTGATTAACGTTCAAATGTACCCAGTAATACTGAATGCAGTACTAAAATCACAATGTAAACTTACAAGACAGGAGCCTTAAGGTAACACTTTCGTGGTCATTTTGCCTCTATTTTCTGTCATTTTACTTTTCCATCTGGTCGCTTTGTGTCTCTTTGAGGTCATTTTAAATGTATTGTTAGTCATTTTGCACCTCATGTGGTCATTTTGTGGTAGTTTATTGTCTCTTTGTAGTGATTTTGGGTGGTTTGTAGTTGGTATGTGTATGTTTTTTGGTCACTTTGTGTCTATTTCCAGTCATTTAGTGTCTCTTTGTGGTCATTTTGCAACTCTGTAGTCATTTTGTGTCATTTCTAGTCGTTTTGTGGTCATTTAGCGTCTCTTTGTGATAATTTTGTGCTTTTTAAAGTAAGATTTTGGGGCTCCTGACCCCTTTGAGCCCGGCAAGCCCAAGGGCCAATAATATTACATAGGCAATTATTATAAATAAAAGAATAGATAACAATGGAACATTGCTGCAGGTTTTGCCATCTTCCTATAGAACAAACCACCTCAGCACTAAAAGCGGGTTGACTGACAGTAATTATTAAAGTGTGGATAGGAGGTGAAGACATGTTTGAAATCATTACAGGAAGGTGAAGACTGACCTTGTCGGTGTTATCTGTCTGCTGTGTCACCATGTGGGGACAAACATATTGAGTTGACTGGAATTAACACAAACCCAGAAGGAAATTAGTAAAGTGAAGGGGGCCATCTGTTCAGCAATATGGAGGCAATTAACTGCACATAAATGAAGCCGATAAACATGCGGTGGGTGAATCTATATCCATTAATATTAAACAGAGCAATCACTATAGATAACAACCCCGACTGTAAAAAAAGAAAAGCAGCATATAAATGTATGTTTCTATCTACCTAACCCTTGTGACCTCTCATATTTGTATAAATATATGCAGATGAGAAACTCGCTCTGCCGTTTGTGTTGCATCATGTTATAATACAGTTATATGTGTAAGCCCAACCCTTGTTAAACTGTTCTACAATATCTGCAAGGGATTATTTTTTTTTTATTATTCATTTGGGTTTGCGTTTTTGTTTTTTTTATGACAGCCACCACAGAAAGATTATACGCAGCACTGGGGTGTTATTGGATAGCAGTTGATACTGATGGCCAAGAACGAGCAAAATTGGTTTTCCAGTCAAGAGTATTGCAGTGTTTTCTTTAAAACAGTTTGTCTGGAGAAGCAGGTATCTGATAATCCCCATTTTACATTTTATCTATGGTGCAAAATGATGAATCTTGCGAAAAGCCATCACTTCATGACTGTGTGAGCATTCCTGACATTTGCCACTATTAATAACACCTGCAATGATTTCTTGGCCACTTGGGGGCAGCAGAAACAATACAACATTGACATACACTCACCTAAAGGATTATTAGGAACACCTGTTAAATCTCACGTTAATGAAATTATCTAATCAACCAATCACATGGCAACTGCTTCAATGCATTTAGGGGTGTGGTCCAGGTCTAGACAATCTCTTGATCTCCAAACTGAATGTCAGAATGGGAACGAAAGGTGATCTAAGCAACTTTGAGCGTGGCATGGTTGTTGGTGCCAGACGGGCTGGTGTGAGTATTTCACAATCTGCTCAGTTACTGGGATTTTCACACACAACCATTTCTAGGGTTTACAAAGAATGGTCTGAAAAAGGAAAAACATCCAGGATGCTGCAGGCCTGGGGGGCGAAAATGCCTTGCTGATGCTAGAGGTCAGAGGAGAATGGGCCGACTGATTCAAGCTGATAGAAGATCAACTTTGACTCAAATAACCACTCGTTACAACCGAGGTATGCAGCAAAGCATTTGTGAAGCCACAACACGCACAACCTTGAGGGGGATGGGCTACACCAGCAGAAGACCCCACCGGGTACCACTCATCTCCACTAAAAATAGAGAAATGAGGCTACAATTTGCACAAGCACACTAAAATTGGACAGTTGAAGACTGTAAAAATGTTGCCTGGTCTGATGAGTCTCAATTTCTGTTGAGACATTCAGATGGTAGAGTCAGAATTTGGCGTAAACAGAATGAGAACATGGATCCATCATGCCTTGTTACCACTGGGCAGGCTGGTGGTGGTGGGGGTGTAATGGTGTGGGGGATCCCTTTCGCCTTTAGAACTGCCTTAATTCTTTGTGTCATTGATTCAACGAGGTGCCGGAAGAATTCTTTAGAAATGTTGGCCCATATTGATAGGATAGGGTCAAATACAGTATTAGTATGGTGTTCCTAATAATCCTTTAGGCGAGTGTATAATCACCTTTTATAATCACAATTTGGCGTTACGGCTGGTGTGAAAACAGTAGTGATGGCCAAATGAAGCTTTGTTAACCATTTTTTTTATTTTCTGAGCCCACTAAATGGCGCTCTTGGTTTTTTAGAGAAAGGCCTAAGGAAAGTTAATTTTAGGAACCAAAACGACTAGTTAAGATTAGGAAAAAGGATTGTGGTTTAGGTTAAAACACCAGTCCAGTACTCCCGGGACACAAGCACCCGTTTTCTGAGTGAAAGTCTTGTGTTTTCCCCTTAGCTTCTTCCAGGACACACGTTCTGAGGAAGAGGCTTGTATCATATCGTATGAAAACTTATGCACAACAAATCGTATGATATCCTACGAAATGACAGCGACCATGTGACGACTGGTCACATGACAGTTAAGTTAGCGGTCTTTACAGAGCACGGTGAGGCCCTTGTCATGTAAGCGGCTGTTGCAGTTGAGTTTAGTTGACAAAATGTTACAATGAGCCGGGTGCAGGGCAGCGTGAGGTCGCGGCTGTTTCAGCGGCTGTTGCAGTTGAGTTTATCCTACAAAAGGTGACTGCCCTGCAGCGATGACGGTTAGGTTTAGGCACCAAAACAACAAGTTGAAATTAGAAAAAAAAGCTTGTGGTTTGGGATAAAACACAAGTCCCCTTTAAGTAGTACTCCGGGGACACCAACACCCGTTTCCTGGGTGAAAATCTTTAGCTTCATCCAGGACCTGAACTCCGCTTCCCCACTTGAAAGCCCTGTGTTTTAGGACTCTTCCATCCACTCCGAGCTCCTCCCTGTGCCGATCTTTGCACTCTTATACAGAGCAGTCAATGTGGGGCATACACTAATAAATATGTGGAATACATACAAATTACAGTGCATCACTTTTCATAGCTACTGTATATGTACGAATGGTTCAAGAGAACAGTCTGGTGAACACTATGAGCTGTAAGGAGTCGGGTGAAAATTCTTTGTAGGTTTTCACTGCAAGCGACCCCTTTACCATAAAAGTAGCCGTGCGATACATTGTTAATGTAGAAACATTAATTAAAGCTGCTTAATTATAGGTTCATTTGCAATCAAATTAGTTGGTTTTATAGTTAGTGTGTAAGCATGTTAAAGGTGCTGTAGGTAGGATTGCGAAGATCCAGGACTTAGCCAAAAAAATTGGAACACTGACAACTTCTCAGTCCCTCCCCCCTTTCTGCTAAAGCCCAAACGGTCTCCTAAGCCCCTCCCCCCACAAGGGAGAATGAATGCGTGTACATGAGCAGTGATTGACACGCAGTTAGACACCCCCCCTTGCCCTGATTGGTGCATCTGAACAGGGAGCGGTGGATTTATGCTAATCGCACTACAGGCTGTAGGTGGTGCCAGAGGGGCTGGATTTTTTTTTTTTAAATGACCTGCTTCATGTAGTTCTACTGGAACATAGGGTCAGTTTCAGCAAATATGACAGAAAGGTAGTTTTAAAAGGCTTACCTACTGCACCTTTAACATCAAGTGATATGCTAAAATGCTGATTGTCAGGGTTAATAAAACATATGATGGTGCTTTCAACCTTGGATTATGAAGAAACTAAGTAAGCAGACACTACATTTAGAGCTATTAAATAATTGAATATTATTCAGCAGTTTTGGAATAGCATCCATGTAGAACAGTTTTATTTCTGGATTGTATTATTGCGAACAGTTTGTGTCTAGCGACAACACATCGATTTTTAAAGCTTTCATAGATTTGAATGTTGGGGTGGATACAAGATACGGGGTGGTCTCTGTAGGGGAAAATTATAGGAAAGAAGAAAAATGATTGATGGTGATGTTAAGACTCTGAAGTTATCAAACATTATCTATGTAGTAGATGGAGCCTCTCAAGTTACCAGCCATCATAAAAGACTAACGCAAATCCAATATTTTAACAAGGCAGAGGTCACAGAACAGCTCCTGATAGGACGAGTGAAACAAGCTCAGCAGGATAAAACTGACAGTCGGGAAACCTCACTGACATATTGCACGTCACAAACTCTCCTTGTCAAATATTCATCACATCCCTTTCCCTACCCTGTTTCATTCCAGCTTCAATAGTAATAAATACATTAGCGGATAAAAGAAAATCAAACCGGCTCCCAGAGGGAGCATGTGAGGCTTCACAATCTCCATGCTGTTTGTACTTGGGAAGAATCAATTAAAAATGTACAGCTGCCGTGGATTTATTATTCATACTCCCATCCTTTTCAATTCATTGATACATGTATTTGTCAGGCGGGTAAATACGCCAGCAGCGGAAGAGGAGAGGAGCTGGGCTCATGCAGGCAGTGTTCTCCAATCTGTGATTCGTTGGTAGAATTGGGAGTTTCAGTGTGTGTGTGTGTGTGTGTGTGTGTGTGTGTGTGTGTGTGTGTGTGTGTGTGTGTGTGTGTGTCCTATCTTTAGGGGCGGAGCGATGGGGCTCCAGCCACAAATTTTTCTCAAAAGCCCCGAATCAAATTATTATTATTATTTTTTTTAACAATGTCTATTTATTCATATCATATATCAGGGAAAAATAGCGCATGCCTTAAATTGGGGAAACGATCTTTCGGCTCTGGGCTGAGCCCCAAATATTTACAACGCCTGGCTCCGCCCCTGAAATCTTAGATTTCTAACCTTTTAGAGAGTAATGCTCGGTGCATCTTCCAAAACCCTTTCTATCTATCTCTGTGTGTCTTCTGCTCTATCAAGTCAGTATCTCCTCCCTCACTTTCTTACTCTCTGTTGATCTCTCTCTTTGTTCTTTCTCTGTCTGTCTGTTTCTCAAACTCAAATGCAGAGTGCTTGTTCAGGTGCTCAGGTAAAAACATGGATTATTGACCGGTGCATTTTTAAAATTTTTGACAGATTCTTATCTGATATTTTAGCATTTCATCCTTACCGATCTGCCTGCAAGTCAGGTTGCTGGTGCTATAGATCCCTTATGGCTCAGCCAGAGAAACCCTTGAAGCTCTGCTATGCAACCTCTCCCCCTGCGCTTTGCTTATAGGATCCACAAGCAGACCTACAAAGATGTGATTGAAGTAAAAGAGTCAAGTCAATCTGAGCTCGCTCACTGGCACGCACGCACGCACAAACAATGTGGGTGTTTCGTCTTGTAACAGCTGAGGATTCTTCAAATGCGCTTTTAAAAAAAGTTCTCGCCAACCACATCAGTAGAGGCGAAACTTGTGAAAAGGGCTGCCAAGTAAGACACAAACACACATGCACTAACATACCTACCTCCAGGTTTCTCCTTCATGAGAAGAGTGTCCTTTCCTCATCCTCCTCTTCTTTCTCCTTATTGCATTTTTTATTAAAAGCATCAATCTGTGCGATGCTCGCCTGACATCTGCTCTGGGGAAACCTTAATGGAGAATCAATAGAATAACATTTAATCATGATCAGGTGGAGGGGTGAAGAGTATAGTTTAGCAGATGTTCCATCCAAAGATAAGTGAGGTGTGTGTGTGTGTGTGTGTGTGTGTGTGTGTGTGTGTGTGTGTGTGTGTGTGTGTGTGTGTGTGTGTGTGTGTGTGTGTGTGTGTGTGCATCAACATAAGCATGTGTTTGAACATGTGCGTGTGTGTTGTGGTATGTGTGAGATAACAGATAGAGAGGATCCCGGAGGGAACCCTCTTCCTGAGAGCTCCATCCTTCAGGCAGAGGGAGCGTTTCATAACTTAAAAAATTACAAGCTTTGAAATGCGTATGACTGATAGACAGCAGCATCCAGGCTCAACTAACACCTTCGTTTAGCCTTAATGCGTTGCCCTTGCGAGGCTGGATCTCTCTATCGTGTCTTTGACTAAACTGGATGGTGGAGTGTGCGCACACATCTTCGCCCATCTGCTGTTTAAATGTTCCTTTTTTATCTCCGAGATGTGTTGCCTCGAAGATAAGATGAGATCTGAGATGACTTTGTCCAAATCCCAAACCAAAAAGCATGAGGGTGAGGAAATACAATCTTGACTGTTGTGGATATCTCCTTTTTCTCTGTGACAGCTGCTGTCGTTCCAGCTCTCCACCCCTAGAGGGCCAATTCACTCAGAGAGCCTCTCTTTTCTAAAGATATGTACAGGGTCGCAGCATGTTGTTCTTCTTTCTTTCTTTCTTTCGTACTGAAGAGAATTAGGGTTAGAATTAGTCAGAATTCTGAGAATAAAGTCAGAAAAATAAAAGTTGCATCGGTCTGAGCCGGCCCGTATCACCTCGACTCAAGCCAGCTGATGGTTTCTGGCTGGTTTTAGAACATAAGGGACGTCACCTGTTTCAACAGCCAATAGAGAAGTCAGCTGGTAAAGTCAGCTATAAACTATATCCATAATCCATTTTATTTTAATGTCACAAACAGCTGGTAGAAATGGCAGAGTTTTAGATGGATGGCTTCAACGATCGGCCGAAAGCACGGTAACGTTTATGGGTAAGCAGAGGCGTCGGACTGGGGGGGAAAAGGGGACTGAGTACCCAGGGCCCTCATGTGAGGAGGGCCCCAAAAGATGCTAGAATGAGTAGCTGTGGTTGCGGGGAGGGGCCCATAGAAAATGCCTTTCTACAGGGCCCAGAATCCAGCTACGAAAAAAGCCTAAAAGTTGGAAGTTAGAACGGAAGAATAACGAGGCGTTGTCATGGAGATGAAACACCGTCTCGTCTAACTGGCGTGAACTGGCAGGTCTCGGAACGCTGCAGAACGACTCGGCGCAAGAAGTTGCAAGTTTCAACTCGTCTCGTCACGAATCTTTGATCCAAACTAGGTTTTATAATTCTGACTTTAAACTCAGAACCCCAATGCATTTTTCACATTTGGCCCTAACACCTTAATATGGGAGTGTATCATATTAAAAGAACACCTAACACTGAGATTAAAGACAGCTGTACATGCTTGTCACACATTTACTAATTTTGGGGGTCGAAAACCAAGCTGTTCCACTTAGCTGCTCCCTCTAGAGGCCTGGAGAACTTCCATCCGTGTAATCTGGATGCAGCGGGGGATTTTTGTTGCATTTGTTTTCAGGGATTGTGTGCTTTTCTTTTTGCATCGTTTCTGTTTTTGGAGTTTGTGTGCTTTTCTTTTTGCATCGTTTCTGTATTTGCAGCGCGTTTGTGTATTTGGTTGTGTGTGTCTGCAGCGCGTTTGCTAAAGGCTGCGCAATGTGTTGTCAAATTTATAAAGATGTTTTCTTAATTTGCTTGTGTTTTGTCCATTTGCGTGTGTTTCATGAAGTTGCAGTGCGTTTGCCCCTGCCGGCCACCGTAGTTCTGAGACCTTGAAAGGAACAGTTACAGATGTGAGACAAAGGGTGCAGTATATTAGGAAGGCACTGTTTCAGTGACTTCATTACTTGTACTGCCGTCACAGATGTAAACTACAGATGTAAAATATGGTGTTAATCTTGGATAGAGACACTGCAGAAGGCTCTTTGGGAACTACGGTACGTGACTTGGCTGGTGACAATCCTTTACTCATCAATCAGCCCATCTTCTCACATGCAATAAGCGCACTGATAGTTCTAAAAATTTTAGCAATGCTAAAAATGACTGCGAGACAGACAGAAAGGAAAAGAGAAGAGAGTGAAAATACACAATGACCTGCAAAAGCTGCTTTCTGACACAATTCCTTCTGGCTCTTTGCCACAATTTCTCGCTGCTTCTTCCCACATCTGGCGGTGGAACATAAAGGTGTTTTTTTTTTTTTGAAGGCTGGAGATACTGTAGGTTACCGGTTGTTCCTCCACCTGCAGGTTGCTTCAATCACACACACACACACACACACACACACACACACACACACACACACACACACACACACACACACACACACACACACAGTAAAACAAGCTTTATATGGTATGTTAAAAGCACATCCCAGACACAGAAGGAGCAGCTTGGATGTTTCCAAAGGCGCTGTTTTGGAGAGACAGCAGAAAAGGTGTGAGGAGGAAAAAATATGTGGCCTTTGACCTCAAAGGAAGTGATTTATACGGGACTTTAAAGCAAGCCCCCAGGATCAGTGCTGGGCTGTGATTTTGGTGTAGTGGCCACAGTCGGAAATGCAGACCAACAGAAATACTTAGTTTTCACACACAAATTATTGACTCTTGATTACAATTCAAGCCATTAGGCAGTGGTGGAATGTAACTAAGTACATTTACTCAAGTACTGTACTTAAGTACAAATTTGAGATACTTGTATTTTCCTTGAGTCTTTTCTTCTCATGCTACTTTCTACTTCTAGTCCGAGAGAAATATTATACTTTTTACTCCACTGCATTAATCTGTTACAGCTTAAGTTACTAGTTACTTTACAAATTAAGATTTTTGCACACAAAACACATAGTCGTTTATAAAATATGAGGTTTTATTATAAATGAAACTACCCAACAATATACAGACCTACAAGTATAGCTGAAATTATTAAACGATTAAACACAGAACAGTTTGGATCGTTTCCAGTTACTTTTAATACTTTAAGTAAATTTTCCTGATGATACTTTCATACTTTTACTCAAGTAACATTTTCAATGCAGGACTTTTACTTGTAACAGAGGTTTTTTTTGTTACAGTGTGGTATCGGCACTTTTACTTAAGTTAAGGATCTGAATACTTCTTCCACCACTGCCATTAGGCCCAACAAAAGTCTCAAAGTGCTGTATTAGTAAACTATTTCCATGCCATTGATGTGTGCAGGGAGTCAGCAGGACGTCCGCCAGAGGAGAACTCTAATAGCCTAGAAATCTAGACGTACCCTATTGGCAGCAAATGTAATTTTATGTAATTGGCAACTCTCCAAACCAAACTCTAGTCAGGCCAATCACATTGTGTATAGAGTCGGTGGGCGGGCTTAATATGATAACTCTGGAACACTTGGAGTTCAGCTTTTCTTCGAGAAGAGAACAAAGAACGGCACTGAAGTCATTCTTAAAGAATTGAGCCCTGCCAATGGTGAATTCCCAGACCCAACATCTTGATGTGGGTCTGGCTTGTCAGGCTAGAACCCTAATGCACGTGCTCAGACAAAATCGAAATGTGGCAGCTGAGGAAGCCGGAAGAACTTCTTCAGCATATGCATCCAGCAAGAAACTCTCATTTGAATCAACGGGGAACACTTACAGTTTCTTAAAGGAGAACTCCAGCCAATTTTTACGTTAATCTTGATTGCTATATGTGTAGGAGTACTGCCGATAGCAAAAAAAACGAGCCGAATCGGTGCTAGCAACAGGGAGCTGCTGCAGCTAATGCCAAGAGCTCCCACTCAGCTAAAACGGCAGTTATGGGGGCATAAGATAAAGAGTGTCTTTGTGCCTCTTAACAGACACAAAATGCAATTAAAATGTCTGTGCAACATGAACAGGGACCTTACATGACAACAAGATGCATTTAGCAACTTAGCCATTGTTTAAATTCACCTACCCTCTTAGCTGCTAGCTGCCGTCTGGGATGAGTGAGTGTGTTCAGCCAGGCTCCGTAATAATCACGCGAGCGGTTCCATGTGTATTTGTAGCATATATATCCATTTTGTGTGCTGTCGTTGGTGAATATGAGTCTCTGCAGTGGCGAATTTTGTGGTAGTTTCCTTGCCAAGCTAGCAGCCCGGACCGGCATCCTTCTACTTCCGCTCGCCTCCTCGCCTGCTGAGGCCGATAACAATCCAACAACGCCCGCTGGTCTGGTGGAGGTCTTCCAGAAGACCGTTCAAGCCTTCGCGGCGAAAAATTGTATTTTATTTCACCCTCACAAATAGGTAATGGAGCACTGTAGTGGTTATGACCATATTAGTGACTATGTAACTAAAAACTCAAAAGCCTCTTCCATGTGTTCAATATCTTCTGTATTCTCCATAGTTACGTTACTCTAAACTTCTTCCCTTGTGAACACCTCCGATCGTCACTTTTCACACACTACTCTCCTCCAACCTGCACCTATTTACCTTTTTCACGCTACAGCTGAATTCACACGGGACTTCAGCGCGAGACTACAGCTAGCATAATTTGGTCCGTTTCCATGTAGTTACATAGTCACTAATATGGTCATAACCACTACAGTGCCAATTACCTATTTGTGAGGGTGAAATAAAATACAATTTTTCGCCGCGAAGGCTTGAACGGTCTTCTGGAAGACCTCCACCAGACCAGCGGGCGCTTGTTGGATTGTTATCGGCCTCAGCAGGCGAGGGAGGCGGCTAGGAAGTAGAAGGATGCCGGTCCGGGCTGCTAGCCTGGCTAAGGAAACTACCACACAATTTGCCACTGCAGAGACTCATATTCACCAACGACAGCACAAAAATGGATATATATGCTACAAATACACATGGAACCGCTGCGTGATGATTATTACCGGAGCCTGGCTGAACACACTCACTCATCCCAGACGGCAGCTAGCAGCTAAGAGGGTAGGTGAATTTAAACAATGGCTAAGTTGCTAAATGCATCTTGTTGTCATGTAAGGTCCCTGTTCATGTTGCACAGACATTTTAATTGCATTTTATGTCTGTTAAGAGGCACAAAGGCACTCTTTATCTTATGCCCCCATAACTGCCGTTTTAGCTGAGTGGGAGCTCTTGGCATTAGCTGCAGCAGCTCCCTGTTGCTAGCACCGATTCGGCTCGTTTTTTTTGCTATCGGCAGTACTCATATACATATAGCAATCAAGATTAACGTAAAAATTGCCCGGAGTTCTCCTTTAATTCATCTGTACTATAAAGTCAAGTACGATTAAAAAAAATATTCAGTTAAAGTGACGATGTCTAGGATGAAATTATAATCAAATTGTGTGAAGTATTGATAGATAGAGGGGCAGCTCTACAGACTATACTGTGTAATAATGTATATAACGTGTTAAAAAGAAGCAGTGTTTTCTTGAGAACTTAAATGGGCTGTACATGAAATGGGGGATTGCCTCCACACGGCTCTCACAGACCATTCCCCAATATGTGAAATTCTTACATTTTTTTCACAACCACATGCACCCCACGTGCACAAAACAAAGAACAGAGAAGCTGGGACTACAACACACACAGAGAGAAAGTGTGACTTTATTCTCTGCTCACGATGCTTTATAGACCTTTTTCACGGCAGACATGTTGACATGTCATAGTAAGAAAAGCACAGGTGTATTCAAACCCATTACTGATGGCTGCATTCCACTTAGGAGAGGTCCTGGTATTAAACCATTACTGATGGCTGCATTCCACTTAGGAGAGGTCCTGGTATTAAACCATTACTGATGGCTGCATTCTACTTAGGAGAGGCCCTGGTATTAAACCATTACTGATGGCTGCATTCCACTTAGGAGAGGTCCTGGTATTAAACCATTACTGATGGCTGCATTCCACTTAGGAGAGGCCCTGGTATTAAACCATTACTGATGGCTGCATTCCACTTAGGAGAGGTCCTGGTATTAAACCATTAATGATGGCTGCATTCCACTTAGGAGAGGTCCTGGTATTAAACCATTACTGATGGCTGCATTCCACTTAGGAGAGGCCCTGGTATTAAACCATTACTGATGGCTGCATTCCACTTAGGAGAGGTCCTGGTATTAAACCATTACTGATGGCTGCTTTCTGCTTAGGAGAGGTCCTGGTATTAAACCATTAATGATGGCTGCATTCCACTTAGGAGAGACCCTGGTATTAAACCATTAATGATGGCTGCATTCCACTTAGGAGAGGCCCTGGTATTAAACCATTACTGATGGCTGCATTCCACTTAGGAGAGGTCCTGGTATTGTGCATGCTGACTCACTGAAATAGCTTACTGGGACACTTGATGGAATTGAGCCATCGTTAAGGTTATCACTTCCAGCAAAATGTCTGCTGTGAAAAAGGTCCATTACTCCACTATATCTTGGCATTTTTGTTTCTAATATGATATATATATATATATATATATATATATATATATATATATATATATATATATAATTTCAACAGCTGCATTGATCATTGAGTACAACCCGGTCTCACGCCAGGTCGTGCAATAGTCACGTTATTTAGATTTATTAAATAGTGTACAGGTCACGATTTTGACGTTTATTTTGTGTATACGCCACAAATTTTGAACATGTACAGGTCACGATTTTCGAACCTGCTCTGGGGGGACGCAACAACAGGGAAATGAGGCGCCACACGCCGGCCACAACAACAGCAGGGACCGCAACATGTGGGACGCGATCCCCGGGCGCATCCCCAGGCGCAGGGGCACACAACAACGGGGGTTGTGGTTAGGAAAAGAAGAACGGGGAAAGGAACCGTCACACGCGGGACGCGATCCCCGGTCTCCGGGGTGAAAGTCCCGTGTTGTTTGACCCATCCACTAACCCGATCAACCTCCCTGCGCGGACTTTCACCTTATCAATACTACTCGTACCGTCATCGTTCTGTGATCACGAAATATGCTTCCCATTGAAACGCATCGTGAAAGCACACGAAAAAAACGACAATATCGTGTCCTGTCCATGACTTAATAGATTCAATAACGTGACAGCATTGACTTTCATGCTGAGGTTCCCGTCCCGGTCAGGGTACACTTTTCCCAGCCACCTTCCTGTTCAAGTGAAACGCCTTCCTGTTCAAGTGAAATCCTCTCATTGACACTACCGAAATCCTCTCATTGACACTACCGAAATCCTCTCATTGACACTACCGAAATGCTCTCATAAACACTACTGAAACGCTGTCATACATTTCAGTAGTGTTTATGAGAGCGTTTCAGTAGTGTGTGTGCGAGGTTTCAGTATAGTATGTGAGAGTATAATTTTTCAGTAGTGTATATGAAAGCATTTCAATAGAGTGTGTGAGAGCATTTCACTTGTATGTGTGTGAGGTAATTGTGAATAATGTCCCACGGCCCCTCATCATTTTCCCCTGCATGCCCTTTTACAGTTCAGTACTATACGTCAACACATTCTCTCCTGTGATGATTACAGTATACCAGTCTGCTCTGATGCACTCCCATATTAAATACATAGACCCAGGAGGACCCTACCTGACCCTATTAGACTGAACATAAATTGGACCTGGGTACTAGGAACTAAGGGTGGGAATCACAGGGTACCTCACCAACACGATACACGATACATGGCTCACGATACAGATAATGTCACGATACATCAATTCTGCAATAATCAATATATTGCTAGACAATCCTATAATGATACATCACGATATCTGTCTAACTATGAATACAAAATGCCTGTAACAAAAGGTTAAGTGCAGGTTTTCTCTCGTTATTCACTGCAAGTCCAAACTGTTAGAAAACAGCACAATTCTGCAGCACAAGTTTTTTAGTCTGTAAATTAAAATTACTGAACTATAGAGCAACTATGGGTCCAGACTTTGGACCTAAACGTGGCTGGGGCAACTGTTTTCCTCAAACTGAAAAGATATGTTGCTTTAACATATGTTTGACTGGTTACATTGTCATTGGTATGATTTACACATGTGCACGAAAATGCACCCTCACATTTTAGCACCACATCACACACACACACACACACAAAAGCAAATACGGAGGTATTTAGGAAGAATTGCCCTCTTTAGCTTGTTTTCTTTTCACAGCATCAACCAAAGACAGTAAAACTGAGAAAGCCTGCCTTTGTCTCTCATTTCCCTGTCTCTATTTTTTTCTCTGTGTCCTGCCCTTGAAAAAGAATAGGACAGACTCACACGGCCTGGGAACGGCTAACTACAAGAGGATCCGAGCAGGGCTACATCAAAGGCCAACCCATTTGCACAGCAGCTTACACACACCCACACATACATAAACACCAGCTTACATATTTGGGCTTGCTTTCTCTGAAGTTCATTACGAGTGGCAGAACTATTACCCTCTTTGACAGCATGTGTGCGTGAGTCAACTACAAGAGGGGAGAGTTCAACTCATAAACATGCCAAAAAGTTGGGAAGCTTAGGAACACTTCCCACGTTATCATTAGTTTTTCTCTTATTTCCGGATTGTGAAAGCGAGTCGACTGCGTGCGTGTGTGAAAACCTTTTATGCGCACATGCAAACAAAAAAAAGTTCTTGTGTACAGTAAATGGCTTTCACAAGTCGTTTTCCGTGACTGGTGGTTTAAGTTAGGGTAACAAAACAGCAGAAATCGTAAGTAGATGGATTAGTGGACATCTCCTCCCTCATCCTCTGATCTTTTACTGCAGCCTTATGAGAAGGAAGCCCCCTTCCACAGTCATCCAGTACACTTAATCTGAAGTGGCAATATTAGAACCCTGAGCTGGTGCCAAGACAAATGCAGCCAGCACACACACAACGGGCTGTTCTCAATAGTTCCTAGTGTACCATTTCGAAGAAAGGAGAGGGGGGTGGGGGAGATTTTACATGAGTGAATGGCTGGAGGAGAGTGGAAATGAGTGAGGGAGGAACGGGCAGATTAACGTGAGAACAGAGGAGGAGTGTATCGTGTGTGGGAGGGACACATGATGGATACAAGATGTGTGAAGATCCTTAGGCAGGATGAAAGAGTTTGAGGAGTCACATTGAGTTATTGGACTAAGACTTTGAGCAATATGATAATAACAGCACAGAGGGTGAGAGCGGAGGTCATCGTGACATCATTAAAAAGGGGATTCATGTGCGGTTTCACCTTAAAAGTTAAGGTGGAAATGGACTCTAATCTCCCTGTGGCCCCTTGTTGCTTAAGTACGCTGGAAAAGCCTGATTTCAAGGCCAGGTCTGGCCAAAATATGAAATTTGATCCCGGATGAAGTGGAGCTCAATCAGGGCCGAGGCCGATCGTGGTTAAGGTGGACAGAGAAAGTGACTTTTTTTGTAAAGCTGTGCTCGCATTCCGGCATCCACGGGCAGTTGGATACAACTCATCTCACCACATGTTGGAACCATTACATGATGTCATGGTGGTACAATTTCCCACCAGCGCCTGTATGTGTGAGAGGAAGTGATGTCACAGGCTCAGCCCTGCAGATGGCACTCGGATAGACCAAGGAAGATACTATCTAAACCGTGTGTGTGTGTGTGTGTGTGTGTGTGTGTGTGTGTGTGTGTGTGTGTGTGTGTGTGTGTGTGTGTGTGTGCGTGTGCGTGTGTGTGTGTGTGGGAGGGGGGTTAACGAGACATGTCAACAGATGCACAGATCATTTGGTTTATTTCCAAAACAACACCCTCTCTAAGAGCGTTTTTCTTTTTTAAATCCCTTCTCCCTTCTTTCAGTTTTTAGATCTGGGATTAGCTGTTAAATCCAAAACAGTGGATCTGTGCTTTTTAAAGCTCCTCTGATCAATGTGTTACATTAACAGTGGATGAAATGACAATATGTAATGTGAAAGGGGGTCACTCATAGTGACAAACCAGGGGTGATTCTAGGATCAGACCTTTAGGGGGGCTCAGCACCCCTAATGAGAATATGACACGGATACAGTGCCTTGCAAAAGGCCCCCCAGGATATTAAACCTGTTTCAAGCTCTTTGAACCTGTAATTCTTTGTCCTCTGTCACTAACATAAAAGTTTGCAAACGCTAACTTGAAGCACTAAAATTGGCTTGAGCCCCCCCCCCCTAAAAAGGGTCTAAAATCGCCAATGTGACAAACCCCAGGGAATTCTAACCCTCAGCTCTAAGGTGTGCTTTCAGCTCATTGTTTTTGGTTTTACAGTCCACAATTTGAACGTGTTGGTTCACCCCCACTGCTCTTAACAGCATCATTTCCAGCAGCCGCAGCTAAACCCACTGTACACTACACCACCTGCCCAGACCTAAACAGCAGACTGACAAAGTTAGCAACTAGCATGAGCAATTAGCAGCTACATAGCCAAATACAGTGTTTCCCTCAGGAGTTGGTGGAGAAAAAAAAAAAAGGCAGAACTAAATGGAGGTTGAATACTGGACTTCCATTTGCCATGGGGCCAGAAGCACAATTCCAAATGCTACAGTAATGTTGCTCTAATGTTGTCTGATGGATGTGTGAAGAAGCACTGCTACAGTACGCGTGCTGCCCCCAAGTGGATGGAAATTAAAGTGGAACAGTTTGCATTATATCCCAACTGTGCTTTATCAAATGGTTAACGTTTGCTGCCAATAAGACTATATTTTATGGTAACATGAGTAGCACTGAAGCAAATTATTGGATGAAATAGACTTATAACTACCATGAATGAATATTAACTGTAAGCAATAGCTACCTTTTAAATATTATGATACACGTTATCACACCTTAATTCATCCTGCAGGTGTAAATGACGCACTTCCACAAGATCAGACCAAAATATTCATCCTATTTTTTGTTGTTGCAAATAATCATTTCTAACAGACTTTATGTAGAATACCATTACACTGCTGAAATGTTAAAATAGTGCTACACGTGGGAAGCTATTATCACTGCCTATAACCCTTTACATTTACATTCTGATGAAGTAAATTGGAACTAAATACTGCCACAACAACCCATAAAACAATATACACAACCTGAAAAGTCCCAGGTGTTTATGTGTTTGCATTTCAAACACTTCTCCCTTTGTGTGTAAACTGGTTAAGCGCTTAATCACTCGTTTCAGGGGAAGGGAGAGAGGAAATGGAGTGGGACGGTTAAAGTGGATTATTTTGCAAGAGGGAAAAATTGGGGGTAGAAGAAGGAAAAAATAAAGCGGGTGCCTGAGCAGCAATCGATGGTTCTCTCCCCCAGAGCTCCACGGGGATTTGTGCTGAGTGATCTGAAGTGGCGCCCCGCTGTGCAAACCTGAGTGCTTTGACTCCACATAAAACCATTCAATCACAGAGCGCCATGTTCTACTAAAAAGCCCCTTATGAGATCATTACCAAGGATGAACAAACAGGCACTAATGAAAAAGCCAGAGCACTCTGCTCGTGTGAAGGATATGGAAAACAAAAGGAAAGTTGGAGTCGGAGCTTCGCGATTTTAATTTGTGTGTTTTCTTCCTGTTCCCAAGCTAAGAGGGTACAGAGGCTCCTAACCTGATGTCCTGCAGTGAGATAGTTTAGCTGGAATGTTGTTACTTTGGTGTTTTAAGCCCCAAACTCTGCCTGGAAGGCACTACGATTAGGCAATGGTTAGGGTTTGGGTTAGGGTTAAGGTTAGGGTTAGTTGCCTTGAAGTCAACGGTCGCAGTGCTGCCTTGAAGTCAATGTTGGGGGCTTAAAACACCATCCAGCTGTTACTTCAGTGTTTTCACTGAAAGGGACAACCCACCGATTTTAAGATCCGTTTACTCATCCTTAGTTGTACCACTCAGGATGTAAAAAACAGTTGCATCCCTTTTGTGTCAAGTCTAAGAAAATAACCCTGATGATGTCATTAGGGTTATTTGTCCTTGCTGACTACAAATTCCGTTTAAAAGACGTGGATAATTACCAGACAGGAAATATTCAATAAGTTGCATTATGGGAATTTAAGGAAGCAGCAATTTTGGAGCTTGACCCATACTGGTACAAAAATAAAATTAGGATATTGTAACCTCTGCTGCACCGCAGTTTGTTTTAAATCTGTCTTTTGAAGTAATCATTTTTGAAAAAAAGGAGGAAAGATATAGGATTGCCACCATTCTACAAAAAAGGACTTAAAACAAAGGATACTGTTAGAAATCTTGGCGTCCTCATAGACAGTGATCTAAATTTTAACATCCACATGAAAGCAATTACTAAATCAGCATTTTACCATCTCAAAAATATTGCCAAACTTAGGGGGTTTATGTCAAAAGATGACTTAGAGAAACTGAGTCATGCCTTGATCTCCTGTAGGGTTGATTCCTGCAATGGGCTGTTCACAGGCCTTCCTAAAAAAGACCCTTAAACAGCTTCAAATGATAGAAAACGCAGCAGCCAGACTTCTTACAAAAAGAACTGAGTACATAACCCCTATTTTGAAATCCCTGCACTGGCTCCCAGTAAGTTACAGGGTTGACTTTAAAGCACCGCTGCTTGTTTTCAAGTCGCTTAATGGAATAGGGCCAAAGTATCTATCGGACATGTTTCTGCAGTATTTACCACTCAGGTCTCTCAGATCAGAGCAGAAACATCTTTTAGAAAAACCCACTGTCCGTACCAAACAGGGTGAAGCAGCACTCAGCCACTCTGCGGTTCACCTCCGGAACCAACCTGCAGAAGGCATCAAAAACGCCCCAACTATTCAGTTTTAAATCCAGACTTAAGACTAAACTCTTTTCAGATGCCTTCTGCTAATGCTTCACTGAAGCTACTTATTGTAGTAGACCAATGACTTTTACTATTCTTTTCTTTATTTCATGCTTTTAATTTTTTCTGTTTTTATGATCATGTACTGACCCTTGCTTTTGTTTTGTGTGAAGCACATTGTATTGCCACTTGTATAAAATGTGCTATATAAATAAACTTGCCTTGCCTTTTGCAAATCTCCCTTTTATAGAACTGGTGTCCCCCTTTAATTTGCTTGATGTTCACAAGATTGAGTACAATTTGGGGTTGATGAAAAAAGTTGTGTTGTGCTAATGATGTCAGTGACACTCTTGAAAAGAAGTTTTCGAGGTATTTAATGAGACGTTTTGCATTGTATTAATTTGCTGGCCACGCCACTTAGCTGATCGACATAAAATGAATAAGGAAATATTTTGCTAATGAAATGGTTTAATTTTTTCATCAGAAATTAAAAGTGTTGTAGGGTTTGGGACTGTTGGTCTTTTAAAACAAACAGCTTCAGTATGTCACCTTGGTATTTTTCACTATTTTCTAACATTTTTAGACCAAATGCTTTACCGATTAAAGGAGACAATAATCATTAGTTTAATAATAATGAAAAAAGGATTTTAAGTTTTAGCCCTAAAGGTCTGCCTGAAGCCTTTTATGACATATGGTGTTTAAACATCACATCAGTAAAAACCTCATGTGTACTCTTAAGCATTGGAACAGAAATGATCCATTTGCTGTTGAGAACCCGTCACTATTGGTAAATTCATCACTACTTGAGCCGCAGGCTGGACCCTGCCAACATCAAACAAACCATGGGGCCCATTACAAATGAGCCTCGGAAACTCCCGACAAAAACTAAATTCTTCCTTCTCTTTGTGGCTCTCAGGACCTAGGAACGTGAAACCCTAAACGGTCATATTGACAGTTCCTCCTGTTAGCACACACAGGAAAACAATGTTAGGATAATGATGCAATCCATCAAGCAGAAACAGTAACAAGGGGAAGCCCCTATGCAAAGTGATACCGCTGTGTTTTAAGGCCCCCATAATACACCTGCTTGTTTCCACAACACAACACTCACATTTGTGAGCCAATGGCTCTTTTTACACATTGACCTAACGGCTCCCAACTCTGACTTGGCTGTGGTTAAACTCAAGTCGACTGTGGCTGCTCAGGAGGCATCTTAACTATCAGAGTTCTTCTTTTATGTTTTGTGTTGTTGAAGTTGAAATAGTTTCTGATATCCAGGATTACATGAGCAATTCTTTCATCTTTCCTAGTAACATTCGGTCTGTCCAAGAATAACCTGAGAACAAACAGGAACAGAAATTGTTATAAGTCTGCTGCCAGTTGTCGTGGACAGGTGACAAAGAATTTCTCAATGCTTGAACAACATTACGTGTCTAGAACACGGAAAGCACACATGTGTCACTGGTGGATTAAGAAGCCATTCCATGCACAAAGTCCTGCGGTTGCAGACGTAAGCACGGTGGAACCACATGAAACGGCGGGCAACAGCAGCAGAAACTATATCACAGGTCTGCCAGTAAAGAGTTCTTGGTCAGTGTACAGTGTGCCCTGTTTTAGAGCCACATGCACAGATGAAAAGCCTGGGAACATTAAAGGGGTTGACCACCTGTCCCAGTCCTCTCTCTCAGGCCTGAATGAGACCACAGGGAGATCCTCTTCCTCCAGCACACCACCTGCTACCACTACCTCCCCTTTAATGTTGGGCAACTCTTTAAAGATCCCACAATGGCACTTTGTAAGAGTGCCCAGTTCAGCATGGAGACTGCTTGCAAATCCACGCCACACTGCGCTGTGACTTGCCTTTAAATACAAAGTAGTAAAGAGTTTATAATTTCAGAATTGTGTTTTATTCCCCAAATTAACCTCAGTGGGATATTATTGCTTGTTGAAACTATTCCTGCAGTTGACACGAAATAAAAGAAATAAAGAGAAATATATGTTGCACAAGTGATCATGGATTTGTATCTTTTCATACCTCACCTTAAGTCAGAATAAAATAGTATGAAGAGCGGCAACGGTAAGTAGTATTATTAAAGACAGACAAACCACATGAGGAGGCAGGTTGGGTCAAACAACACAGGACTTTCACCCAGGAGAGTTTGTGTTCCTTTCTTCACCCATTACATTACGTGTCATTTAGCTGACACTTTTATCCAAAGCGACTTACAATTGCTATATATATGTCAGAGGTTGCATGTCTCTGGTTAAGTGTCTTGCTCAGGGACACACTGGTTGATGTATCGCAGTGGGATTCAAACCTGGGTCTCCCACACCACAAAGTCATATACCAAAGGTACATGTCATATCCACTGCGCCATCACCACAATGTTTTCCTAACCCGAACCATGTGGTTTTACCCTGCATGTTGAAAAACTACGCTAAAGGGATACCCAGAGTGTTAAAAAGTGACGTCAACGGTTCCTTACCAAGCGTCAGTATTTGAAGAGTTGGGAGTGAGAATGCGATGGAGGGAGGGAAAACATTATAGTCAGTGATAATTATCTGTGGTTTTTTCGTGACCCCTTTTACATCACACAAAATGTAATTTCTCTTTTTATCTAAAAATATTGACTTTAGCTCCTCATCTTTCCCCTGGAACAGACTGCAACTTTGCCATGATTTAAAGTACTTGTTTAAATGTTAAAACGTTGGAGCAAGCAGATTGTAGTGAAACGTTTTAAGCAGACAGCTGTAACGATGATCATTAAAAGTACGAGTGTGCTATAAAAACAACACTTGCAGTAAGCATGTGTGAGAGAGGCCGAGTACTTTGGCTTCTGGAAACTGATATGTGGGTTGAAGCATCAGTACATGTATGACACGGAGTGTGTAGAATGAGATGAAAATAAAGTGCTGGTTGTGCAACTGCAGCCAATAGAAGTCGTGTCAGTGGTAAAAGAAGAAAAAAACTAAAATGGTGAGAAGGCAAAGCATGTTTCATACAAAGACCAGCCTGCCTCTCTGACTCTGTCTGCCTCGCTTTGCTTAAGGCAAACCTTTTCATCTTCTGTACCCACCCAAACAGCCATCCATGATACTTAGGAGTCCATTTAACTCCAATGGAATAATAAAGAGTAGTACGAGTAGGAGCTGATCTCTCCTGTAGAAGTAAATCACAGTAATAACGAGCAGCGTAGATTATATAAGATGTCTCATGGGTCAGCATATGGCCTTTGATGGAAGTTTATCAAACTGAACGTAGCACAGTGCTAACAGGAAAAACAGTTTTATGCCAAGTGTTAAATTTGATGGTACAAGTCAGAAAGGCTGAGTTACATCAAAGCCCACTTTAAAGAGCGGGTTGTTTTTTTCGGCTCAAATAAAAGACAAACTGTCATCATCATTAAACTTGGCCACAGAGAGTTTTTTTCTCTGCTTTGGATAAAGAAATAAAGGTTTATCTATCCTCCATTTCTCCCACTGCCATGGAGGTCAGTGTCAGTGAATCCGATGTAACATATATCAGGAGAAAAAATGCAGAGCTGCAGCCAGACCCAGACTGGCCATCTGGATATTTTGGCACACGCCTAAGGAGACAGTCCACTTTCAAGCCATTACTCACAGAAACTCTCAGAAATGATTTAATGATAGATATTTGTTAAATACTGTAGTATGAATGTGACAGTTTGTTTAAGTCCACTGAGCATCTTCACGGCATTTCATTGTGAGATCAAAACACTTGGGTGTGCTCAGAACAAACTGTAGTCTTGGATCAAATATTATTATTAACAGATTCTCATTACTTTTTCTCGTTTGCTTTGGAAATATATTCCATCTGCAACAAATAATGTGTGAAAGACAGTTATGATAAAAATGGACTTTGTTCAAGTTAGAAGTGATTATTTTGTTTCATTTCAATCAGACAAATCAGAATTGAATTTGCAGCATGATAGCCTCAGATGTGTTAGATGTGTATGTGCCATAAAAATAGCCAACGGTTCCATCAAAAGTGGTAAGACTCGTTCCCAATGCTGTTTTAAGAATTAGCTAAATGTTTTAATATTTCGAAACCAGACAGAATAGTTCCACTACAAACCATAAAAAGTTTTCTGATTCTTGGAGTCATGTATTTGTATACCTGATGGTGGTGACCAGGTGCCTTTAGCCTTTGTTATTGATGCAAAACGTCTCTTTTAGTTAGGGTTGGGTATCGTTTGGGTTTTTTCCGATACCGGTGCTAAAACGATACTTTTAAAACGGTGCCGGTGCCTAAACGGTGCCTGAACCGATACTTAAGAAATAGGGTAATAGGGTAAAGGGTATTTTACAATAACTTTGAATGCACCACGAGGCTTACTAGTTTCATGTGAACGCACGTCTGTGTTGTTTTTCCGACAACGGCAGCTGCACACTGCTTAACATCCTGCTGTTGGAATCCTCTACAGTGAAATACAGACACACTTTACACCATTTAGCTGTCAGCATTGTAACCGTGTTTAATCCAGCTGCTAGCTAACGGTAAGCTAACGATACCTGCTGTCAAGTGAAGTGTTAACTAGTGTCATGTGCAGCGATGCTTCTGTTCCCTCTAACATCTGTTTCAGAGCATCAGAGAGCAGCGCAAAAGGCATTTAAGTGGCACCGAAATGAGGCACCGAAATCCACTTTGCAATTCGGTCCAGTAGATACCGGTCATTTAGGCGTCGGTGCCGTATTAGTACCGGGTTTCCAATACTACTTTTAGTATTATATTTAGAGGATCTTGGTCGGGACTCATGGCGTCAGTTTTTGACGCTCTAGGTTGGGACTCTCGGCGCCACTACATACATTTAACTGACGTGGCACAAGAACGGGACAGTTAGGTTTAGGAAAAGATCATGGGTGAGGTTACAAAATGTAAGTTTTAGTGACAAGACAAGAACGAGACACAAACCCCGGTCTTTTGGGTGAAAGTCCTGTGTTTTTTGACCCATTCACCACCCCAACCAACGTGGATATTCTGTCTTTCATACTACTTGATACCTACTCCCTACCTACTCCCTACCTACTCACTACCGTTGTCGCTCTTAATACTACGTCATGTTACAGCGCTGCAGTCAAGCTACTGCAATGCCCAGTGCGTTCCATACAGACGCTTAAGGGTGATTTTTGCGTCAGTATTTGAAGCTGAGAACCACTGACCAAGCGTCAGTATTTTACTAGTTGGGAGTGAGAACGGGTTGAAACAGTTCGGGCGATACTTCTCTGTGTGTTTGTCAGCGACCTCTTTCACATTACACATTACATTCATTTAATTCAACGTTAATATAAAATGTGATTACATCAGCTTTAAAGCGGTGATAGAATGCAAAATCGATTTTACCTTGTCATAGTTAAAAAATCCTCTGCAAATTTCACAATTTGAAACTGCCTCTGAAAACGGGCAAATCTCAATTATTTGGCGCTCTAGTCTCTACCTTCTACGTTTACCAAATGAAGCACCTACTGAACGAAGCTAGGTACCACGCAGATCTCAGAAATTGTACACTCTGTTCATCTGCTATTTAATTACTAAATTCACTTCTGAGACTTTGTTATGCGAGAAATCAACTATGTAGAGGTCAAATATGTGCGGTTTTACCAAAATTGATGGCTAATTGCAAATTTTGTCCGACTGTGTGTCGGAGTTCAGCAGGAGCTCAGCAGGCTAACGTGACAGCCGCCGGTGCTGCCTCGCCACCTGGCCTGTCGCCCTTCACAGACCCCGGCCCGCTGTGAGCTAGATGGATCTCCGTCACGGCCGGAAGCCTGTGGCGCTCGCGCAAAGTCACCGTTTCAGGGTTACTGGACTACCAAATGCCGAAGCCCTGACGGAGCTCCAGGGCCTGCAGCTAGCCGTGATCTTTACCCATAGGATTGAAGGGACACTAGCAACTAACGAAACCCGTCATAAATATGCATTAAATTGACCTTAGAGTAGCTGTAATATAAGTGGCGTGACGAAATTCAAAGTGTAAATATACTATAGTTATGCCCATTGACATATATATAATGGACCAATAGACCCCGTTGCTCTGGACTGAGACCAGCGAAGGCTATTAGAAGCACTTTTCCGGTGATCTCTTGCTTTACTGATCAGCTTCCAACTGAGAGAGACAACGTAAATGTGATGTGAGCAATGTGTCTGAAAGTCTTCTGGTAGCTGTGCCAAGAGAAATCTCAATCATTCCCAATCTTACAGAGACGGAAAGCGTAGGTATATGTAAGGAGATAACATAAGCACAGGCTAATTATTGCTAACTAACATGCTAGTTAACATTAGTAATTAAACCTAAACAGCTAATGTAAGTTCGAAACTGCTCGCGCGAGCTTCTCCTGTACTATACGGTAATTCCTCTACTGTGCGACAGTAAGTCACTTGGTTATGACACAATCGTTAGCCTATTTTTACAAAAACGTCTGCTACGGAGCCATAACTTGAGGTACAAGGTAATGGAGCCTTTTATACGTTGTCGTGTTTCTTTAGAACTAAACAATGGACAAATAAAGTCTTTAAACGCTTCAGATGTAAAGTTATTTGCAGTCAAGTGACATAAAAAAAAAAATGGCGGTCAGTGGAATGCTAACAGGAGGTGATACCTTTGTAGCAACAAAATGGCGCCATCGGAGGTTCGAGTTCTGAAGCGAAGCTTACCCCCTTGGTTATGCCGCAAGTGTAGCTAGCTAGCCGCGATGTTTGGCTACAAGCGTTAGCTTTGTAAGACCTTAGGGTAGCTGTAATATAAGTGGCTTGACGAAATTCAAAGTGTCAGAAGTGAATTTAATAACGAAATAGCAGACAAACAATGTATAACGTTGCAGTGTCTAAAATATGAGACCTGCTGTCTCATCTCCAGTGTATGTGTATGTTATTCCTCAACCAATCATCTAAATATTCATGAGCATACCATATTTGGAAGACCTGAGGGTAGCTGTTATATAAGTGGCGTGAGGAAATTAAAAGTGTAAATATACTATAGTTACCCATAGGATTGAAGGGGTACTAGCAGCTAACGAAACCCCTCACATTCACAAAAATGCATTAAATTAAAGTGTTAGATTTGTGAGACCTTAGAGTAGCTGTAATATAAGTGGCTGTTTCATCAGCTGTAACCTGCTTTTCCCAGTGTTTAGTTTAGTTCGAGTTAAAGTTATTTTCGACTGAATCAAGCTGTCAGCTAGCGGTTAGCCGAAGTACCTGTTAGCTAAACTAACATCAGCTTTCCAGTGGAGGCTAACGGCAGAAGCGTGGAACAGATCTTGATTCGTTCAGTGTCGTAAATCCTCGAAAAATAAGATTATCATCTTGCGCATGCCCATGACGGATCGTGCAGGTAGCTCGGCAGCTCCCCTCCTCACCAGCATGAGTTCCACCAATCAGAGGCATCACTGTGGGATTGTGGGATTGTTCAGGATTGTGGGAAATGAAGTACTTATCCAAGACATCACGAATAAAAGACATTTATCTCAAAACAAGGTTGGTGCCCCATGAATTTTTGGCACGTATCTGAGCATATACAATCGTTTAGTCATGTCGTAGCTGGTTTTAAGTCTACCATTGATGGTTACAATTTTATGGCTTATACTCCAATTGTCAATGGAGAAATTGCATTGTATTTTTACTGTTGAGCTCTATTCTCTGGGTGGGCAAAGCAGAGAAAGGGGAGGTAACCTTGCTCCTTATGACCTCATATGGAGGAGATTCCAGATCGGCTCATCTGAGCTTTCATTTTCTCAAAGGTGTAGCTGGATACCCAGAGCTGGGTTTACACCTATCGCCATTTCTAGGCAGGCTGGGGGAACTCACATTAATGTTAAAAAATCTCCGAAATTGAAATTTTCATGCCATGGGACCTTTAAAGGAGCAAAATCTGAAGCGGAGTTCTGCATATGTGTCGTCTCGCAGTCCTGTCTTGGCTGCGTGATTTATACTATTGCATTGTGATTTTCTCTACTGGAGGTGAACATGTGAACCCGGTTCGGATCTTCAAAGGAGGTGCAGCCCTGTTCCCATGCTTGTTCCTCAGGTCTTGCTATTAAATATAAGAAGATCAGGTTAAGTGATCAAAGACCCTTGGTTTCTGGGGCCTAAGTGTTGCTCTATTTCATCAAAGGCCAGCAGTCTTTTTAACCTCCACTACCTCAAGGTAACATTAAACTTGCAGGTAATGGAGCTTTGCCTTTCCTGTAAACAGTGTACGTGTCTTTTTCAATGGGAACCAAAATGAAAGAGGATATAATGACACAAAATGGCAGCCTCTTTTTTTACATTCCTCCAACCTCCGTCAACAAAGGCACCTGTCTCTTTTATCTGCAAAAAAACAAAAAAAAACAATACAAACCGACTTCAAAAGAATATCCGGCTGACACTTGGTTTTCCTCAGACCAAAGTGTTTATCAGACAGGCATATATCAGGCCAGTCTGGGGCATTGTGTTGCCAGTAACCCGCTTCCTCCAGCCCCTGGTTAATTGTCACGACATGTGTCCTTGCAAACCACAGCTTGCTATCATCATTAGCTTCCTGTTGATGATTAATGCATTCACATGGTGTTGTGTGGCACTCATTTCAACAGAAAAGCAGTTAAGCACATTTGTTTTGTTACTCAGCTTGTTGATAAATCAGATATAAATGAACATATGAACTCTTTGATGCAAATGCTTCTATGTAACGTAATCTTGTGCACATGTTGAGGTTTTGCTGAAGGCCAACAAAATTTTCCACATAATAGGCATGCTCTCATACAGTACATGGTACAAACACTGTCACAGTAAAGGAGCTCAATTCTTACTGAGGCCACCCATGTTGCCTGTGATCATCCTCAAAATGGCAAATGTTTACCAGATAATTAAAAGTCCTATGGAGAGAATTCAGGTGACAACCAGGTAATCAGGTGCTCATGGGCTTCTCCAACTCAGGCTGTTTGTTTCATGTCTCTGGTTTACTGTATCCATCTGCACACTAGCTAGATCTTGACCAGATGGAAAGGAAAATGAAGGTTTCTCCCTGTCTGTCTCTCTCATTTTCCTGTGTGTGAGAGAGAAAGGGTCTAACAATGTGCATTGAAGACAGACAGTCTCCTAAACATAAGGCCAGCATGTGTTGCCATTCTGCACATATAGACTGCTTTATGTCCAACTAGAGCCTTGCTAGTATGCACAGCCGCCACATCATCAGTCTTTCAACACCACTCACTTTGTCTGCTTAAAATATAGGGGTACAAGGTAGTGCAGGGTAAACAACCCCATCCCAACCCCCATCTTTCTCACCAAGTGTGCGTAGCAGCAAACTAAGATGCTACAGACGCCTTTGGAACGTAAAAGAAAAAGAAGTTCAATGCTATTTATCTTTATTAAACACGCACAGGAAATACACACACATGCACTGGAGAGATACCAGAGTGATGGGGAAGCCACATAGTCAGTGCTGCAAGCAGTTGGGGGTTCGATGCCACCTCTCCAGCTACCGTACCAGTCCATTACAGTGCAATTATAACAATAATAATGTACATTTTATGATATGTTCTTCCTTGCTTGATGTTTTTATCCAACTCCTGGTAGTAAAGGACAGTTACAGTTACATAAGTTGGATTCTACCAGGACCTCTACAGTGAAATTGGTGCCTTCTGTCAGTGCTGGAATGCCACTGGATGTGCTTGTGGGGGTCAGCATATTTGGGGTCAAAGCTCAATTTAGTTTAACTTTTGCTGCAAAATCTGGCAGAAAATCAGGTCAGTGCATGCCGCTATGACTCAAGTGAAGCACTCTTTGACAGCCCCACTCTCCATTGCTCTCTTGCACATTTGGTGTGAGAGGAGAGTAGAAGGTGATGGTAGGTTTCAAACAAAGTGCTTGTCAGATCGTCGAACAGAGTTTGAAACCCCCGCCTTTCCGAAACGTTTAATCCGACAACCATGCCCACTTCACGCAATGACTGGTCAGATGTGCGGAGGTGAAAAAGTTTGCAGGATTTTAACTCATTCAAGCTCACTTTTTGCATGCTTTAAACAAATATGTCTGTTACTCTGTGCTTGTACAACCAAGTGTAAAGTCCAATTCCGTCTAGGAGAGATTGTCCAAGAGAAGTGTGTGCCATTATCCGATTTCAACGATTCATTGCAATGGCAAGCTTTTTGCCCCACCCAACTCTTGCCCCACAAGAGTTTTGCCTTCAGACATGGTCAGACAACATTTCGTAAGAACTGGTTCGTTTCAAGCACTCTCCGGCCTTAAGGGTTCTTGAAAAAGACACTGAACTCCCTCAAGCTTCAGTGGCACTGATTTTTTTTTATCAAAAATGAATCATGACAATGATTAGGTGGTAATAATAATATATCTGAACTCTATATGCACATGCTTCTTCTGCACTAATGAGCACCTTATTTATATACTTTAACATAAAACATACCTCTCCCTTTGTTTAGCTGTATCGTTGTTGCTGGACTTCTCTACACGTTCTCCCTCTACTTCTCAGTATCTGTTGCCAGCTGGCTGGGAACCCAAGGCGTGCTCTGTGTATCGGTAAATGTTCCATACAGCTCTTTGGCCACACTTTTCCCTGACAGTATATCTGGTGACTTCACAGCACTAATCAGATGTTCTTTGATCTCACTTTGTAGCCGACAACAAATAACATGCACTTTTATTACTTGCTAGACATTTTGTATTTTTTCCCTTAATCCTTTCAAGTTTGTCCTCAGCGGCTCTGTATGTGCTATGATCCGTCTCTTGCTCCCTCCCTATCCCTCATCCCTCATCCCTCATCCCTCTCTCTTTCTATCTAATCCCAGACGAAAGGGAGTTGGACACTCATTCCAAAAGTTGGATTTGTAAATAGCTTGAACCACATCTAAGGGAGGGACGGAATTAGCAAGAAAACACCAACTCCGAGCAAAGAAAGGAAGAGAGAAAAATACCATATTGTTCAATATTCAGGCCCAGAAATCCTCTACTGCAAGTCCCATACAAGAGGTTATGGAAGTACTTTTTCGACAGGGGTTAGTCCAAAGTAAACCTTGGAGCCATGCACAATTTCCATCCTCACTTAACAAGACGTTTTGCTTGTTCTCTGTTACTCTGAAGCAATCATTTAAGGTAATTGATTGCTTTTAGTCCCATGAAGGGATTCATCACTGACATGAGCAATAATGACCAAGAAGTGAAGAGGCATTCATCCAATGTGGAAATAGCTCTTTTGGGAAAGGTGGGTGAGAGATGGGGGATGACACGCAGCAAAGGTCAGACTCGAACCCGGGCCGCTGCAGAGGACTCATCCTACATGAGGCGCGCGCTCTTACTGGAAAGAACTCTGGCAACAAAGTGACACATAGTGACCATCTCAGCACTTTCAGACTCAAAACTGTCTCTTTCATGTGGGTGACGTGTCCTGCCCGCTTCTCCAGGAGACGCCAGCAAGGCACAATGGTCTGATTAGGGAGCTGCTGGCAAACAATACCAGGGCCCAGTGCCATCTCCAGCTGCTTCCTCTCCACAAAGGCCCTCGCTGAAGTGGATTGTACTTATTTATTCCTTTTTTATGAGGCTGACATGGAAGACGGCGCTGTTTATGTGTGTTTATTATGACTTGGGTTCGCAATGGGAACCTTAAGGAAGACGCCCTCAGAGAATCAAAGTGCTGGTGTGTGTTTGATGGTGGACCCAAGTTGTCTCAAAGGCTGGGATCAGCTGGTACCTCTGGGTTCATTAAATCTGCTGACATTTAGGGATGATGTAGCATGACCTCTGCATCTCTTCGGTAGCATGTGCTCCGTCTCCTCTTCTCAGCAGATTTGGAAACTAACAAAGGCTAAAGGCAAGGTGGCACACTGAGTTCTCTAAACCTGAAAGTGACAACGCTTCTGCCATCGTTGCACCAAGTACCTCCTCACTCACTCTGAAAACCTTGGCCATGTCTCATGTGCAGTCCTGTGGGGAATGGCAAAGCCTCACGTCTGCAGCCGATTAGGGAGATAGATTAAGGCCTGCCAGTAGAGAGAGTCCATGGTGGAGGTGTGGGCAATGGTGGAGATGGAATGAATAAAAGACGAGTTCAAACCAAATCGGGCCTGCTGGGCTTATCCACCATCAACTGCAGAGTGGTTGGAGCTTCCTGATAAAGATGCAAGGAATCACATTGAGAAGAAGAAGGAGAAAAAAATAAATAAAACGTTGAACCGAGAAGTTTACATAGGTTTCAACCCCCACTGCCAACTGCTCGCATGCTATCCAAAATCTGCTCACCCTTTTTCTTCTTTTACCTTCATCTCATCTCTCACCCCATGTGATGGCCGCTTTGATTCTAGAGTCATGCTGGTGCTTTAAGCTCTTAACCAGCCAAAAGAGATTTTTCTGTCCTCGTTGTAATTTACAGTAAGATATGTTTCTGATATTCATTCCCTGATGAGAGAAAACGGTCTAATCCATTTATTCATTAGACACACTACTGACAGTTTCTTTTGGTTTCAATAACATCTTCATCTAGAGCCCTTTTCATCTTGGGTTATGACGAAAATGTACTCAAAAATGTATGTTTTATTATGTGAAATCTACAGTATATTCTACTAACGTTGGATAGCACCACTAATGGGCACAATGAGCATGTAGTACCTTTCTACGTAATTTGCACAATTCAAGATAGACGAGGTACACACAAACATGTTAAGACTGTTGAACTAAATCAGAGCGGACTGACACATGATGTTTTTTTTTTATTCTTACTAAAAGACTTTCTACTAACTTCACTCATTATCTTCTACTTTCTGCTGTAAGTTAAGTTGGGATGAACACCTGCACATTATTAGCCCTTTCAAGCAACATGCTTACCTCACCTAATATTAGTAGTGTCCTGCAATGAACCAATGATATCCATGACAACATTTTCAAATGTTCTGTGGCAGCCAGTTGAGATGTTCCAAATCAAACAACCATTCATCAGTGTTCAGCTGTGCCCGTTAAAATCATTTCAGGTTTGTAACAGGGACCTATAGCAGGCCTGTTAGAGTAATGTTTACTGTACTGCTGAATAGGATGGTTCTGTCTTTGTCCTCTTTCTTCGTTTCACTCTGAAAAATACCTGAGCTTTTACTGAAGGGCACTGACAATAAGGTGACAGATAAATATGTAATATGTCGAAGTATTAAAAGACGTCAGAGGGTGTGCATAGCTTGAAAAATGGTTTTAATACTGGAATGAAACAGATCTGTTTTAAGCTGTGATTATGTGGTTGAAAATATCCCCAAATCTCTCATATCTTCCAGTAAATCTAACTCTGCTTCCTCAACTTCCAGTCAGTCTCGTTTTAAATCACGAGCAGCTCCACCATCTAGTGGCTACATCTGAAACAGACCAGCTTTCTTCAAAATGCACCCACCTCAATGCAATGCAATAGTCTCCAACACAGAACATAACATAGTTCTCATGTTGCTTTTATGGTAACACAAATAACTCCAAGCCAATTATTTGAAGTTCATCCATACTGCGCTAATGATGCTAATAAGGCTAATGACAAAGAGGATCCTCTGTTCTCCTTTCATGTCAGCCACGAAACAAGAACAACATCTCCCTTCCTTAGGACAGTATTGAATAGGTTTTTGGCTTCAGAGCTTAGCTCAATTCACTTTGAAAATCTAGGGGGTTTTTATCATGAGAGAGGAGGCGACTGGAGCAAGTGAGAGAAAGCGGGATAAGGATTGTTTGGAGTGAGAAACACATTTCAAAGGCTTTCCCAAAAACAGCCTGCGAAATCTGAGATGAAACCAGCTAATAAAGCGCCACACGGCAATAAATAATGCAACAAGAGGAAACAACATGAAAGATCTTTTTATCTCCATATAGAGAGGAAAAGCGAAAGGAAGCGATGAGAATGTGTATACGCTCAGTTCTGTACAGTAGTCAATACAATTGTTACGCGACTTTCCTTTGAAACTTTGGAACATTCGGTCAAGAGGAAAGAAGTATTTCTGGTTTACGGTGGTGTGGTCTTGATGGTGTGTTCAATTAATGTTGCAAGAAATGAGAAAGGCAAACAACATGCTTTCATAAAGCTGGGGACAAGAGGAACATCAACCCTTGACACTTGCCTTCTGTCTTTTCTTCTGTATGTATTGTAGCGCAAACTAGTCTTTGCGCAACTTCTCTTGTGGTCTAATTTTCTCTTCACATCTGTTGAATTTGTTTTGTTTTTATTTTCCATTTCTTTCTTCTATCCATGTGCATATAATACTATCGTTTCCCTCATTAAGTACTAGAATATGCTTCTACCCCCTCTGGAGCCCGTCTCCCTCCTTTAGTTGAAAAGTAGAACCAATTCTTATGACTCAGTACAATCAACAGGCCCAAAAATCCCCTTTGCGCCCACCCCGAAATAGTTCTGTCCACCAGCTGACGGCCAAGGACAGGGATCAAACCGACCACAAGCAGGGGCGTCAGAACAAGAGCAACAAAAGGGTTTCCTCTCCTAATCCTGTTAAATTAGAGTAGGCGTGCGTGGTGGCGTGGGCTTCCTGGACAGGATAAAAGGGCTTGAGTAGTGACTGGAAGTGTACTGTTTGGTTATGATATTATTAATAAAGGCAGCATTAAGGGCGGAGATGTGCTAAAGCTGCATGTGACACGCGTGTGTGTGTGTGTGTGTGTGTGTGTGTGTGTGTGTGTGTGTGTGTGTGTGTGTGTGCGCGCGTTTGTTTGTGTGTGTGTGTGTGTGTGTGTGTGTGTTTGTGTGTGTGTGTGTGTGTGTGTGTGTGTGTGTGTGTGTGCGCGTGTGTGTGAGACAGAGAATGAAGGTGAGACAGAGAAGAAGCAACCATAACATTGGGTGACACTGACATCTTGTGGCCAGATGTGTAAACTGAGCTATTAATCTCATATTGGACCATAAATAGAAGGCAATTGACTCCTGTTACATTTCCATTTTCCTGAGAGGATTGCTGAGACAACTAATAAACACAACAATCAACACATGTCACCGCACAACCATAAATACTAACTAAATATAATGTTATCATAGTCTGTTCTGTAAATTATAATTACTATGCACAATCTTGACACAATCCTTTTACTGCCGCTGCAGATTCTCATCTAATTATCACAGACAGGGGCATCCGATATGCATAAAGTCCTCTATCATGGTATTTATACTTTTACACTGTATATTATGATAACAAAATAGTAGCTAAATTGTGAAAATCTGAAAAATCAATCAAGATAAAATAACCAGACAGTAATGTGTTTTTGGCTAATTCAGCAAATTACATACTTAACAAATTACGACACTTTACAACAGTGATGCCAAAATTATAAATATGCATAGGTACAGGCTAATGTTGCCCGGGCAACAGCCCGTTTTTGGTTGAGCTGCCCCTAAATACATAAATAAAATAAATAATCTTTTCTTTCTTTTTCTTTTCTTTTTTTGCTGTTGTGGCTGCATCGATATCATAAGACCATCATTAGTAAAGTTAAATCAAATTAAATTGCCATAGTCAAATATGTCAAAGAAATATGTTTTTTTTACCTTTTTAACGATTAGATTTTTCAAATCTGATAACACCATTCCCAAAAAAACCCAGGCAGTAAAAAGTCTACACTGCCAACTTCTACTTACGAAAAATATGCCAATGTATTTTAAAACTACAACTCCTCTATTGGGAGTTGTAGTTTTACACACCACAGAAGATGTTACAAATACTTGTAGATCTTCCGGGTGGGTGGACCAGGGTGGACTCCTTTGACTCTGCGGTGTGTGTCGTGGATGGGCTTCATTCTATTTCAAATTGCCACCGGTCGACAGAAAAATCTGAATGATATACCTAATACAAATACAAAAACAGAGTTACACAGTATTTTTTATTATTGCTATTTTTAATGTATAAAAGTATAAATCTTCACATAAAACATCTGACAAATACCACCATATTACATATGTATTATCACTTCCTGAGAGCCTCCCGGCTGGTCGTACGGTGGCCCTGAAGTGCAAATCACAACAGCTATTCGAAAAAGGCAACAACAAATCATAAAACACAAACGCAAATAGGAAAACACGACAGCAAATATGAAAACAAAACGGCAAATAGGAAAACATGACAGCAAATCATAAAACACAACGGCAAATAGGAAAACACGACAGCAAATATGAAAACACGATAGCAAATAGGAAAACACAACAGCAAATATGCTAGATAGGCCCTACCTTTTCTGGTAGAAGTTAATGCCATTGTGTTTTGTGATTTGTTGAAGTGTTTTCATATTTGCTGTCATGTTTTCCTATTTGCTGTCATGTTTTCTTATGATTTGTTGAAGTGTTTTCCTATTTGCTGTCATGTTTTCTTATGATTTGTTGAAGTGTTTTCCTATTTGCTGTCATGTTTTCTTATGATTGAAGTGTTTTCCTATTTGCTGTCGTGTTTTCCTATTTGCCGTTGTGCTTTATGATTTGTTGAAGTGTTTTCATATTTGCTGTCATGTTTCCCTATTTGCCGTTTTGTTTTCTTATTTGCTGTTGTGTTTTCCTATTTGCCGTTGTGTTTTATGAGTTGTTGAAGTGTTTTCATATTTGCTGCTTTGTTTTCCTATTTGCTGTTGTGTTTTATGATTTGTTGTTGCGTTTTTCGAATTGCTGTTGTGATTTTCACTTCAGGGCCACCGTAGATTTGAGACACCATGGTGCTCAAATTACTGAAAAACTGAGCAACTAGTCCCACAGTTGCTGGTGACAAAATCACTCCTTAAATATGTACATTGAAGCGATATTGGTGGTACAGAGCTGCCTGCTCGCTGTCCCATTGTTTTGATATGAATGACCCAGATTGCATTGTGGGATATAAATGCTAGGGATGCACCAAATCCAGATTTTTAGGGTTTGGCCAAATACCGAATCCACTGGTTAAGATTCTGCCGAATCCGAATCCGAATGATGACTCTTGTATCATTTTTCTTCTTTTACCTGCCTTGTTCTTCGTAGGTCCAGTCCCCCATGCTTCCATGTTCCCATCATGTACAGTGCACACAGCACCCTACAGATGACAGCTTTCTTTTTTGCACAGAGACCCAGGAACCAACCAGCACTCGATACTGGAATATACCTGAGCAAGTTTCTCTCCACGTCACTTAGTTTGTGGTAGTTTGATGAAACACAACTCGATGTCACCATGTGAACAAAAGCCAAAAAAATAAATAATAATAAACTAAAAACTAAACTGGGCAGTTTCCCTGTGTGACTTTAGTAGGCTACATTACTATTACTACTACTGTAATATTGAACATTACTGTAGTGGATATATAGCTTTTAGTGACAGTAAAATATTGACGCCAGTAGGAGGCGACAAAGGCCAATTCAAAATCTGTCTATCTATCTATCTATCTATCTATCTATCTATCTATCTATCTATCTATCTATCTATCTATCTATCTATATATGTCTGTAGTATGTCTGTCTATCTATCTTTCTATCTATCTATCTATCTCTGTCTGTCTGTAGTATGTCTGTCTATCTATCTATCTATCTATCTATCTATCTATCTATCTATCTATCTATCTATCTATCTATCTATCTATCTATCTATCTATCAATTTATGTCTGTCTGTAGAATGTCTATCTATCTATCTATCTATCTATCTATCTATCTATCTATCTATATATATATATATATATATTTATTTATTTATTTGTAGCTATGTCTGTGCTAGCCTACATCATTTAAGATGTTTGTGGGCTGACCATGGGATTACAGTTCCTAGTAAAATAAGTATATATATAAGTATATCTATATATATAATATATAATATAATACTATAGTACATTAAAGTTTGCTGTATTTGTGTTTTTCCCTTATACAATTTAAAAAAGCGAGGCAATATGCTACTGGATGTCAGCATTAGGTCTTGCGGTCGTCACATTCAAGCAAGCACGCGCATTACAATTCTAGGGAAACACGAGCAGAGCGCGAGAGATGCTTGCAGGTGTGTAAACAACAGTGACCTCTCGGTGTGTCTCTGTCTCCACTGTTTGTTTTCTCACTTTACGAAGCGAGAGCCTCGTCACAGTAACACTGTAGGCGCGCGTGTGTGTGCGTGTGTGAGAGAGAGAGAGAGAGAGAGAGAGAGAGGATTACCCTCGCCTAAGCCGCGTCCGGATCTCGCGCGCTCACCTGCACTGGTAGGCTCCGTTATGAAACGCACTTTCCTATCAGGCATCTCGAGCCGTGCTCCTCGTGCGCCCTAAACGCCAGGTAATGTGGATTAACCGACTTCTCCCTGTCTGAGGAAGGTGCAGCTTTTTTGCGGCGCTTTTCGAAGTTGTTCCACATCCAGGACGGTCGGGACGGCTCGCCCTGCGCTCAGGAGGGGATTAGAGAGGAGATAACCCGCTACACGGTAAGGTTTAGCACCTAATTATTATAGACTACAGCCAACTAGACTGAATAACAACCAGACCAGACCAGAAATTGTATGTGTTTTCACTGTCAGTGCCACGCTGCAAGCTAGCAAAGCAAACGACGGTGTGTTGGCTCGACAAACGCCAGACAAGAAAAAGCTTAAGAATGCTCAAAAGTCTTAATTTTTCCAACAGCTCACAGGTATCCGGAATAGTTTAACGAATTGGAAATGAAAACAAGCTTGGCAGGTACAGCTTCCCAATGTATGCCCTTAATGAGAAAAGTAATCTCAACATAGGCTACATCATTAAAACCATGCCAATACTTGCAATAGACTACACAACCTACTGTATACCGTCGGTGGACAAATAGCCTAATAACCACTCTGAAAGTTACCACCCATTCATAACTTTACCTGTTTAAATCCACCTAAGTCATATGATGGAGGGGTGCACATGAGGGGAGAAGGCAGGTTGATAAAAGGGATTAAGCTTGCAACTGGATTGTGTAGGAAGGACTTGAAGGTAATAGGGATGTGGTCCTAATGCTCTAGATGTGTCACTTCAGTCAGTTTAGATCCAAACAGACTGAGGCATTCCCTGGCTCCTTTCAAAGCAAATGACTCAGTCATTTGCTATATTCAACTACTGCTAAAGAATTGATGAATAAAATAACAGTACATAGTCTGAGTCAAATCAAAATGTGTTTTACTAATTCATCACTGCATCCAGGAGCATGCACAACCACACACACACACACACACACACACACACACACACACACACACACACACACACTCTATGTGCAAACAGACACACTCAAATACATGACTACTACATGCATTTTACAGTGTGTTGTTGCTACAGATATTTTGCTGCATCATGCTTCAGCCTCCTGAAACACAGCACACTGTGTTGATGCTATAGTGACATGCTTGTGTGTGTGTGTGTGTGTGTGTGTGTGTGTGTGTGTGTGTGTGTGTGTGTGTGGCTTGACTCCATCTGCATGTCAAGTGTATGTGGCCATATCCGTGTAGGTGTACAGTGTACACATCTGTGTTTCAAGTAGAGACATGACATGAGACAAAGCGAGCCCCGACACTGCAGAATTGAAACAGAAAAAGAAGAATATGAGGCCGGCTGCGTTCTGAAGGCCCTCCCAGGCTTTACTAATTTATGATGTTATTTTTAGGCTCGGCTACATTTTTGATGCTTCGTATTTGTCAAGTTTAATACTGAGCGAAAACTCTGGGTGTGTCTGTCAACCTCTTTGTACGTAACTGCGTGCACACAAACATACAGTACACAAACACACAAATTAGTTGTGGAGATATTTCTTGTAAGACCCTTTGGCACTGCATTATTTATAATGACAGTAAAGTTAATTGGTATAGCGCTTTTTGAAACCAACGTTTGAAAAGTTCTTGACATGAAACTGCGCACTGTTGAACTTTAGCTTACTGATGTAACCGTGGACCTCTCATCACCGTGCCCCAAAGCTAAAACACCCAATGGTGAAATAAGAAGCATAGTCAAGTTTTCTTTATTTAGCTCCCCAAACCCCACAACTCTACGTCACACTTGAAATTGTGCAGGCTACCTTTGAAAAACTGAACATTGTAAGAGGTAAATTCCTTTCAAAAAGCTTCTCAAAACATGTGAAAATGTTAGAGGAAAAAGGAGTCTTTAAAAAAAACTGGTACTGGCACAAAGAAAATCAGCTTTCCATGACTTATTACGGCATAATGGTGAATTAGAAACTAAAGCGGTTAGGAGGAACTGCTCTAATGAGGTCTAAAAGGTTTTAGGTCATCCCTAATCGTCTCTGCCATATAGACAGCACTTTCAGCCAGTTTGGCTTCAAACTCCTAATTAAAGGGTTTTCCGACAACAGCAGAAATAGTTCTTTAAGCGCTTTTAGTGCAGTAGGCCCATCAGAGGCTATCCATCAGTTCTTATTGGACAGAGACCGGCGATAAACTCATACCTGGATGCTGATTCAGTAACCCTTCTTTTACTTCACATTTTACCTCCATAAATTCCGATACATGTGCCGGGGTGTTCCGGGCTACCTACAACATGAATAACTGTTTTTTATTCTAGTGAGTTGCTGGCTTACAGTCAGACATCAATACACAGAAGGGGAAAGTCGAACCCTCATAACTCAGATGCAATGGTTTTTTAAATTAAAATGTTTTTTTTTTATTTAATCTCTAAAGATCAATGTTTTAGCTTGCTCAGGTTCTTGAAGAACTTGAAATAAAAGTTTTAAAGCATGCAGCTTTCCTCCCCTCTTTTTCTTAATTGTGGGTACCCCCACACTGAACCACATCATTTTGTCTGTCTGTGGGACCCCTTCTTGTCCAGGGCCATGTTAAACTGGTTCCCTTTCCCCCTTATGGCTCTGCCCCTGGATATGTGTAAAGACAGGTGGGACCAGTTACATGCAGGCCTTTCCCTGGCTCAGAATGGGCCTTTGGAGGTGATTACGCACGACGGTAAGCATGATCGGTCCACGTGCAGTACATTAAAAGGAAATGAGCCTAATATGTTACCTAATTGAAGAGAAAGCTATTAATTTTCCTGTTATTTCTGACAATTTCATAAACAAAATGTTAATTATGCTTGAGTAAATGAAATCCCAATTAATAAAAGTGGTTAAAAATAAATATTAATATTTTTAAATACTACCGCTAAAATCACTGGGAGAGTCCGGTACAGCCTGACTCTGGATGATAAAACTGAGCTTAGTGCTCGTATTCAAGTTTATGTTCTACTTGTTCAGCGGTTGTTTGGTAAATAGCTATTCAACACATTCGGACAGGATTTAAAATTGCTATTTTTATTCTCAGTTTTTTATAATTTCGGTGTGGTGATTTTCCTTTGGCACCGGCTAAAACCTTTTTTTGGGGGCGCACCAAAAATTCCTCTATGTAGGAAAAACCCTACATGTACTGTAAATGTACTGTAAAGCTTATTTGTTTGCATCCAGTTGTCTTTCTGTACGCCTCATATGCTCAGTGTATCAACAGTATCCACCGGATGTCTAAATCAATTGGCTCCCTTGCAGCTCACACATGGCTCTTTCCTCCACTCCACTTCCTTTTATAAGCTGCGTCTGTTTTTGCTGAACCAGATCACTTCTCTGAAGGATGAAATTTACGTGCAATTTTTATAAACCCTCATATTAGTAGGCAATTGGCATCAAATTAGTGTTTGTTTATGTCACTTCTCTGATCTAGTGTGAGGCAAGAGAATGAATGCTACAATTTCTAGGATTGCTAGGAAAAACGGATACAAAATGGCAAGGTGACATGATGTAGTTCAGTTATTTAAATAACTTTGTTTGTTTGTCAAAATAAAAAAATATCCACAAAAGAAACTGTAAACCAAACTGGATGTGTTGCTTCTGAAGAACAGACTGACGACACTCCCTTTCTGAAAGCCTTTCAGTGGACATTTGAACAGTGGAATCTAAATGCCACTCAGCTACATCCAGTGGACATGAGTGCTAACCAGTGCTAGCAAACTCATCTCTGTTCTTGACTTGGCAAAGCACCCAAATGACTCATGGGAACTATATTTCAAATTGCCAGCTATGGCTCTGTATTTGGCAGAAGAAAAATGGCTGTAAGTAAGCCAATGTGAAATAACAGTGCCCTCATTTAATGGTCTTGAGTTAGCAGACCCAATCGTACCAAAGTGAGTGGATTAATTACCCAACTAAACAGTAAAGCCAGTGGCTGTGTATCTGTGTCTCATTGAGACAAACACTTGATGATGATCTCTCTTCCTCTCTTCCGTCTCGCTCAGTATTAGTTGGCGGATATCTCACTAACAAGATGGAACTAACTGAAGATTCATGATGTAAAACTGCTGTCTGTAATCAGTTCACGACAGCATTTGTGAATTGATTAAATAGCAACTGGGTTTGCAACATTGGCTAACCATGGATAAATATAATAGCACCAGTTAGCTTGTATCCTTTTTTCATATTTGCCCCCAAAAAACACCCATTTGCCTTATTGACTGAGTGGCGATGGAAGATGAATGTGTTCTCTGAATCAAAGCCAAATGTCTGCTCCCCGAGACTAAACGCTACACATTATAAACTGCAAAGAATGAATCAACTAATGAGAGACGTGAACCTTCACTCTGTCTGGCACCACAAATAGAACCACAATTCTTGAGAAATCAAATCTCTTCAAACTTTGTCCTTTAAGTGAAATAACTTGTAACTAGATATCATGTACAGTAATTGACCAGTTGGCATGTATGACTTAAGAGACACACAAACGGTGTCGGCCAAACACTGTCTGTGTCAATTAGTTATATGATAGGCATTTACCTGTGTGTGTGTGTGTGTGTGTGTGTGTGTGTGTGTGTGTGTGTGTGTGTGTGTGTGTGTGTGTGTGTGTGTGTGTGTGTGTGTGTGTGTGTGTGTGTGTGTGTGTGTGTGTGTGTGTGTGTGTGTGTGTGTGTGTGTCCTGAGCCTCTAAGTGGATTGTGTCGTCTTTCTTCTGTCCTTGGTGAACATATAATTCTTTTGGGTCAAGAGGAGAACAGACGTGAGAGAAACATTTATGTGAGATCATAACAGATTTGTGAACCAAAGATAAAACCTTGACATAGAGCATAAGCAGCTGCATGCAGTGCAAAAGAGGGTAATTTGTTTTACCCATTGATGGACTCGTACTGGATTTTTAAATTTTTTTTAATTTCATAGAGTGAATTGTCATTTATTTTAAATCAATATTCTGTGACAGTTTCATTACTGGTGCGTTCCATCCCAACAGAGGCTATACTGTGTTTTATACCTGATTACTAGACTTCTTAATGGCTCGACTGGCATCTTCTTCTTACCAACAGCAGATATGGCTTGTGGGTACTGTATTCCATGCATACCATACCATACCAAACTTAAAACATCAACCATTACCTAACCTTTTGATATTATTCAATTATCTAGCAGACTCCTGTGTTAGTGTTGAGTTTTATTGAGAGTGCTGACTTTCAACTGGGAATTATGAGTGGAAACAATGTCTTCCCTCTCTAGACCTTGGTGTTGACCAGGGGAAGATTATATCATGAAGCACTTACAAAAAGCTGAGTTGATAAACATAACAGTGGTGTGGTCAGTTCACCGATGATTAACTCTGGGCAATGTATATATCATTTTAAAGTTTTTATCTGGAGCTTCTTAGTGCAGCCTAAAGCCCCTTCACAGCTCCACACAACGTCCAATTGACGTGTGTGTGTGTGTGTGTGTGTGTGTGGGTGTGGGTGTGGGTGTGTGGCTGGGCAATATGGAGAAAATCTAATACCACGATATTCTTGACCAAATACATTGATATCGATACATTAGTAAGTCTGGTAAGTTCAGAAAGTTACATCACTTTACTGTAATGTAGCCTTTAAAACCAGGAAAAGACAACACTTTTGCCATATCACAATGTGATTTCTAGTCTCAAATATCGATATAATATCAATCTAATGCCCAGCCCTACCTGTTTGGGTGTGCAGTGCCTTATTGTGCTCATTGTTTTTCAATTTTAGCAGAGCAGATCACTTTTAGTTGATTCTCATCCCAATTTAATAACAATAACTTATAAATGTAACTTTTTCAGTAGTCAATTGCTGTTAACTCTTGTGTTGACTTTGTGTCACATTGACCCATTTTCAATTTTTTTTTTATATCAGAAAATATGGGACATAGAAATAAGCGCTGAAAATGTGTAGAAGAAAAATGTAACAATTTAAAACGTTGGAAAAAGCAAAAACAAACTGTGAAAAAAAGGCGTCGAAAAAAGGTTAAAGGTTGACGGGAAGACAACACAAGGGTTAAATGACAAAAAGGAGAAACCCTAGATGGCAGAAGGGTATTTTACAATTTTGTAAAAACTTTGAATGCACCATAAGCTTATGAGTTGCAATTGAAAGCACCATTAAGTCCCGTCTGTGTTGTTTCTCCGACAGTGGCAGTGGCCACGGTGTCTCGAAGTGCAGCTAGTCTATTCTGTGTCTTCAGCTGCAGACTGTTGTACGTCCCGGTGTTGGAATCTTTTCCAGTGAAATACAGCCGACACGTTAGAACTGTTAAGCTGTCAGTATTTTAACTGTGTTTGAGACCGCTACTAGCTAACGGTAGGCTAATGCTGCCAAGTGTGGTGTTAACTAGTGTCATCCGCAGTGATGCATTTGTTTTCTCTAACATCCGTTTAGGAGCACCAGAAATGGCGTTTAAGTGGCACCGAAATCCGCTTTGCAATTCGGTCCAGTAGATATCGGTCGTTTAGGAACCTTTTGCTACCCAACCCTAAATAGACAGAGATAATTTCTCCTGTAAATCATACCAGATAGGTTATAAACCTTGCAAATTGCTATAAACTAACATGAAGTCTTTTCATATTGCTATTTTCCAATAAGACGCACAGATTCCCCCGCAATATTATGGGTCATTTAGGCTACTGTAATATGAGTGTAACACCCCAAATTATATATATTTAAATAATTTCAATCATTACTGTAAATGCAAAAACAAACTGATCAATTTCCACACTTTTTAAATAATGTATTCTAGCTCTAAATTGGATTTCTACATAATCTAACATAGTACAAACAATACAATGACAATGTCTGCCAGAATGTTACTGACAATACCTAAATTTGCTTCATGCATAAACCCCACCCACCCGCTCTAAGTGGGTTGAAACACTGAGGGTTGATCCCGAATAGTATTTGACACTCAGCTCTACCACATATGTTCTTCAATGTTCGTTAGATTCCCCTACCCATCATGCCCTCACCTTCTTGCTCCATGTTTGTATCACTCATATTTCCCTTTCTCATCTTTCCTCTTTGCTACCTCATGTGTTTTCTCTCTTTTTGCCTCTATGTCTCTCTCGCTTTCTCTCTGTCTTGCCCCCTCATTCTCTGTCTTTCCCTGTGCGTCGGTATGCCTGTTAGTTGTTCCTGGTAGAGTGAAGCGGCTGCATTATCTAGATACATTATTGATGCACGCAGCACTCTGACTAAAGCACACGCACACACATGCACACATACACAAACTCCAACCACTCACTCACATAATAAAAACATACATACACTCATGAAATCAAACACATCGGTGCACATAGACACACACACATACAGTACACAATCACAAAGATGTGCCTCAATTTGTTTTTGAATGAGAGTGGGTACAAGAGAGAAAACTTTATGTTACTTCATGGCTGAAAGAACACAGCTGTTTTTGCCCAGCTCTGTTTTTAAGAGGAGACACAGTCATTCTGTTTGAAATGCACAGGACTAAAATTATCCCTCCATTGGCATTGGCAACATGCTGATAGGTTAGCGTTGTGTGCCTGCTTAACTCCCTACAGTACTTTGGAAGGAGTTGAAGACAAAGAGGAGCTGCAGGAAACAATCAATCTTTAGAGTAATCAACAACAAAAAATTCTGAAAATCAGGGAAAGACAAGAGAAACGAGTGAGAGAAGGGAGAATTATGAAAGAGAAAATTACTGAGGGGTGAGATTTTGAGTGGCGAGGAAGGCGGAGGGAGGGAGGAAGGACAGAAGAGTTCCCATCATTTTTTTTCAGGGCTTTGTAAGGGCCTCATTAAATATGGATGGTGTTTGGAGCAGAGCAGGGGCAAGTGGGACTCCACAAACAGCACAAGCAGCCCAGGCAGGCCCATCCCGCTGCGATGGAGTCCTGCTGTCTTTTTCGCCTCGTCTGTCTCTCCATCTTCCTCCCTTGGTTCACTTAACTGTTGTCCCCCTTTTCCTCCCTTCATTTATTTCCTCTTTTCAGACCTTTATCTCTGCCGTCATCCATATCTGTCTATCAACCACTCTGATGACAAAGTGCGTCTATTTTCTCCGCTTGGCCTGTCTGGTCTTGTTTTTTCCCTTTTCTTCTCCCTCTGTTCATCCTCTGTGCTTTCTCCTCTCATCACTTCTCCTTTCCTTCTCTTTTCTTCCTCACACCCTCCTTTCCTCCTCTCCCTTCCTGTGATGATAACCAAGTTGTTCATTTGGCACATGTGAATGAAGAGGGAAGCTCCCCTCCATTGTTTATCGGTCTCCTCTTTTAGCCTTCCGTTCCTTTTAGTTGAAAATCTTGTGTGGTGCATGAAGCAGTCATTGATAGTTTTGATATTCCTGCGTCTCTCGGTCTGTCAACAATCTCCTCAATCTGAAGTACCCTAACTCTTAATTCTGATGCTGTGTTTGCCCTCAGGAGATGAAGACACTGGGTCCTCCTCAGCAGAACGATGGACAGAGAGAAAGCAGAGCGGGACTGTAACTGGCGCCTTCATGGAGCCCTGATACACAGGGCAGAGAGCAGGTGTGTGAGGGTCAGTCTTTCAGAGTCTGTAAATACAAATGTGACACAGATTTTGTTTGTGTACACAAAAAGAAAGATGACAAGATTAAAGGATTAAGAGTGCCTGTCAGACAGACAGACAGACAGACAGACAGTGAGAGGGAAGTGAGTAGTGAGCCACAGACAGTGTCTGTGTTACAGTTTTAGTCAGTCTGTTACCCTCAACAGACCTGTGAGGTTGAGGTGAAGCTCAGTCTAATCAGGCTCAGCGGGAGTGACGCACAAACTCCCTGTCACAGCCTGCAGACATACTCTGTAATCCTGTGTGTGTGTGTGTGTGTGTGTGTGTGTGTGTGTGTGTGTGTGTGTGTGTGTGTGTGTGTGTGTGTGTGTGTGTGTGTGTGTGTGTGTGTGTGTGTGTGTGTGTGTTCAGAGCATTATGCAAAAGTTTTGTTTCAAGTTGTGAGTAATGCTCCAGCATACAGTATGCTACACTCAAACGTACCTCCTACAGAATATGTTTATGTACTGTTTTGTGAAACGCAATTTTGAGGAAACGTACTTACCGCTTGGAGTATGTTCACTGGCAATGTTTATTCAAGTTAATGACACAGCTACAGATCAGCTAGGGATCATGTCTGCGTGGATGTTTGGTTGTATAAAGTGCAAGGCAATACTTTGACACCGGAGACCAGGATTGGTGACATTAGGTTTAGGCTAGTCTGGCTCCATGGATGTACATTGCTGCCTGACATCCATTCATGTCCCTTCCCTCTCGCTATGTCCGCTATCGGGGCTTAGCGCTGCCCAGGGCGGTTGTGATTGGTTTACAGAAATACAAACAAGCCAGATAATTTTTTTCCCTATCCCAAAATAGATAGTAGGGCTGCACGATTATGGCCAAAATGATAATCACGATTATTTTGATCAATATTGAGATCACGATTAATTATCACGATATTTGTTGATTTTAGCCAAAACAAATTTTATTGTCACATAATTATATAATTATAACTGCTTTTACATCCATATTGTGCTACATTCCTACTAATACATCCATATTGTGCTACATTCCTCCTTTATTGAAGGATACTGTGAAGGAGTATGCCATTTCAGCTGTTGTGCAACCGCTTTCCACACATGCATGTTTACCGT